>NC_137884.1:21206421-21521421 GCF_963924005.1 Protomyctophum bolini | reverse complement strand
CTATGACGACGTATATCATTCGGTTCCCAAGTTGCATCGTTCCCAAGTAGGCCGGTGGCCAACTGCGACGCGCACGTACAGGTCTAGTAATGAGAATTAGCTGACCATAAGGTACATCACACCTGGTTTTCCAGGAGTGTATTAATCCAGGCAAACAGCACAACGCCTCACTAGCTTTCAAGCTGCTTCCTAATTAAATCATGCCTTTATCCTGGTCAGAAAGCTCGCTGTGACCATATGGGCCACTGAATCATCATTTTATTTCAAACACTTTTTGAGAGAGAGTTTATGAAAGAGAGAGAGTGTTTGTTTGTGTGTGTGTGTGTGTGTGTGTGTGTGTGTGTGTGTGTGTGTGTGTGTGTGTGCGCACGCACGCGCGCGCGCGAGCGCAAATCAAGTACATGAAATTTGATTAAATATTTTGTTTTGTCTTTTTCATAGCTGTGCCGAAACATTGCCAAACGAACCACCAAATCACCTTTGCATTTATCAAAGTCTTACTGTAGGTGGCTTACTGTAGTGTACTGGCATAGAAATAGTACGTCAACATCATTCCAAATCAAGGTAGTTAATGCAACTCAGAGTTAAAATAACATGCACGATGTTGCAGTGATTCCCGTGTGAGCGCGGCTCCCTTACAGAGCGCTGTTGTCAGCGTGAGTAATGCCGTATATTGTGATCTCAACAGAAAGTCAAATGATTCCGAGCTGCTTTCCTCCCAACAGTGCCACTGTTGGGAGATAAATGGCTGGCACGGGGCTGATTGCTCCAGACCGGAGTGTTCCTGCTTTGCAACATGTAGCTGATCCCCGGATAATAACTTGTTTTTCTCTGCTGTTGTTGTCAACAACACCGCGGCCTGTTGATCATTACCGCCACCTCCACTGAATCCTCAACCTCCGCTTTTGTCGACAACGTTAAGCAAAGATCAATAAAGCTACAGTATAAAGCGGCAAAGAGGAAACTGGATGTCTCTCAACAGCCACTTCAAGCCTTATCCCCTGTGTCCTTTAAGTGTCGAGGCAGCTTGATGTACAAGTACTGTACGTACATGCCCTGGACATGATGCACAAGCACACCCCCCTGGACACGACACGGGCTTGCGGCTGCCTGCGGGCCCCATAAGCTCTGGAACATGCTGCCCCTCCATATTAGATCTGCCGAGTCAATTGGGGCTTTTAAATCCCTCCTCAAAACTCATCTATGTTCTCCCTCGCCTTTATTATACACCTGATTTACCTGTATATTGACTTCCTGCTCTGTGCTATTGTATGCTCTGTTTTATATTTTATTGTCTCTCTTTTCATTGTTTTATATTGCTATATGCTCTACTGTCTTGTTTTACTCTGTTCAGCACTTTGGTCAGCTTTGGCTGTAGTAAATGTGCACACAAATACAGTTTGATTTGATGAGTTGCAGGGACTTACCCCCCAATCCAACCCTTGATTGTGAGTAATAATAATAATAACTAGAAAGGTTGCAATTTTCAATCCCAGACTGGGAATACTCGTCTAAAACTTCTACAATGCAATTGGCTTATGAGAGTGTACATCACACCAGTTAAACTTAATAAGTATAATTGTAATATTCCGGATGTACAGTATGCACCAGATGTGGTGAAGATAGAGGCACATTGTTCCACTGTCTAGTCTATGGTCCTGTCCAAAATGTATGGAGTTTTGGGGGAAGGTCGGGCAGGAAATATACAGAAGATTTTATCAATACATTTATTGTACCAGAACCAAAGTTCTTCCTGCTCGGTCTATATCCAGAGGGACACAAGATAAAGCGTAATTAACAAATGTTTATAGATATTTACAAGCTACAAGAGACTAAGAGAGTGATAGCGTTGTGCTGGAAGAGGCCAGACAAACCAAGTATTACACAGTGGTTCAGGGAATTGTCTTTATGTTTACCTTTGGAAAAGATTACATTCTTAAGGACAACATTTTTCAGGAGGTGTGGGGCCGTTTTACAAGATATATTAAGAACAATAATTTGTCACATTGAATGGATGAAGCTGAAGAGGAGTAATGCTGTTCTTTTTTTGGTCGTTGTTGTTTTGTTTTCTTTGTATGAGTAATTGTCTTGTAATGTTCATTGTTGTTTTTTGTATAAAGGTCACAAAATGCATCATGCTGTATATGAGCGGTGCTGTCATAAGAAAAAAAAATGCATTGCACTCGCGGGACTGATCAATCCCGAACTTTAAAGTGTCAATGGCTCTGTGTATACATTTTAAAGTGACTCACAAATGAGTGGCTTTATCCCAACCATCCGCTTATATCAAATGGGCCATGACCACCTTTGCATTAGGAACGGGTAATGGTGGCAACTGGCAAGCAGAGGAGATATGTCAGCAATTACATATTTGCACGGGCCATTAAAGCTAAAACAAGAAAGGCATTACATCAAAAAATATATATAAATGGCATGAGATACAGAAAGCTGCTATAAAGCACTGTGCAATATCAAGGCAAATGCCAAAATTTCACGGGAAGATATTAGAACCATTCAATTCATGAATCTATAGCAACGCCGCAGGGCCTGGTTAATTTGCACAGGGCTCTGAAACTTTCATTTCTGTCATGTCTGCTGCGCTATTATGATCATATTTCACATGTATATTTATATTCCCACATCAGATGGGCACCGAAGATATATGATTATGATGCCCTTCCCTTGTCTATAAGTCTCCCAGAACAATAAATTCAAAAGGAGAATAATAATAAAAGAAACAAACAAACAAGCAAGGAAACAAACAAACAAAGAGATCCCATAAGGATATAAGCTGTGTGCTTTAGTTTATATAACCTCTGATTTAGGCAACAACAGATGGTGTTCTAACGGGAAGAACAATAAGGGGAGAAAAATAAACTTCCTCCCTGCGGGTTTCCATTCTTCTGCCTGCCTGGAGAGAGAATATTCAACAAACGGCCAGAACATATTTTTTGTTTAGTCTTCACCCCAGAATCAGTGGGGATTCTGTGCAGAAACGTGTCAATCGAATCCACTTGGATAACAGAAAAGTACAGAAAAGCACAGCTTACATATTGACTAAAGTGGATTGCTTCACCAAAAGGGGGCAGTGTTACAACACACACACACATGGGACACAACGGTATCAAAGTTATCCAAGCTTTCTTTGTGTGCATGGAGTGATCCTGTGACAGTGTGAAATCTGGAATAATTGAATTTAGCTGGAGGTCTGGTAAAAATTAACATGGCCTCTTAATTTTAAGAAAATATCTGAGAGCTTGGGTTCAAACCAGGTGAGGACCCTTGAGACATAATTGCTTTTGTGTGTAAATCACTGGAATGCTTCAAATATGCAAATATGACATTAGGCCGCAAAACCCATACTATGCTTCCCCCCCCCCCCCCACCCCTATCTTTCTTCTTTTTTTCTCTGATGTAAAGAGAAGTTTGTGGTGACGCGACCCATGTTGCTGCAAATAAATCAATCTTGAATCTTGAATCTTGAAAAGATGGAGTCGTTAACCAAATATACCTATAGATCTTTAACTCTTGAGAGCCTAAAATTTAATTATTGTTAAACATATGTACTTAATGTATAAGAAGTCTACACAATTAGAGAATGTAGAATAATTGTTATTTTAATCAACATTTGCCAAAAGCATGGAATTGCCTAAATCTTATCCGACGACAACAAAAAATAATTTAGTTTTGGGTCTGAGAGGCTAAATCTCATCAAATGGTGGTCCGTGGCTCAAAATGCTGAATACATAATGGCACCTGATATGAAATGTGTTGAAAAACACTGCTTTAGAAGCATACTAAAGTCGTTGCCTTTTGTTCCATGCCATGGACCATACAGTATCTTTCTTCTGAGAGCCAGACTTGTGACGATACTTCTTGTTTTGTGGCCAGGCTTTGGATCACGACCTACGGTTGTAAAGCAACCAGGTTCAAAGTAAACATAATGTGTGGAGTTTTGCTGCTGACAGGACAGGAGCCCCGGAGGGCTATTATTGGCCGGGACACTGTATCTAATAATACTGGTAAGAAAAACACGGTGCCTTCCAGGAAGACAGCAGCTAGCGCCTCTCAACATTCTTCCTCCTTTCCTCTCTGACATGTTGATATGTTCCGAATGAACCACTGCCAACCTGGCTGTGCTGGAAATAATAAACACAAAGGGCCCAAATCCATCATTGTTTGAAATATCATGATAATAACCCTAATGAATTAAACTGTTTTCTTTTGTTTGTTTGTTTGTTTTCTCTTTTTTTTTTATAAAAGTCGACGCCAAAAAGAGGTTTTGAGATCAACTGGCTGACGGGGTGGAGGTAATCAGTATAAAGAGCAGGCAAATGTCTGGGCCGTGGCTGGCACCTTGGCTGATAAGCAGTGGTGGAAAGTAACTACCGGTAAGTACTGTACTTACCGTAAGTACAATTTTGAGGTATTTGTACTTTACTTGAGTATTTCCAATTTCCAGTGCTTTTACTTCTACTTTTACTTCTACTACTTCTACTTTTTTTATTTTTACTCCACTACAATTATTTGAAAATTTTAGTTAGATTTTAGATTTTGATTAGAAAACATACATTAACCACTTCAACGCTATACATTTTGGCAATTTGAAAATAGCCGGTCTACAAGCTCACGCATTGTCGCAATCGACTACACTTTTGTACTTTTACTCAAGTACATTTTCAATTCCGTACTTTTACTTGTAACAAAGTAGTTCTAAATTGCAGTATTGGTACTTTTACTTAAGTAAAACAATTGAGTAGTTTTTCCACCACTGCTGGTAAGCCAGCTTTACGGTGTGTCGCAGGTTCGAGTCCCGATCCTGACGAACTTTGCTGTGTGTCCTCCCCCCCCCCCCCATCTCTCTCCCGTCTTTCCTGCAGTCTACTTACTGTCGCCTGTCAAATAAAGGCATAAAAGCCCCCAAAAATATCTTAAAAAAAGAGGCGTTGATAGGCAGTTAGTAGCAGCGAAGGGTCATTCTCTTGCAGCCTGAGGATAGTTTAAGGATGAGCTGTCTAAATACATGGTATATTATGCTAAGCCTATGACCCTACGACGCACTGTAGCTGGCTGCAGCAGTCTGGCACATCAAACGCTAACTTTGTTCAAGTTCAAGTTAACTTTACTTTGTCCCTAATCATCATTCCTCAAGCAGAACATAATTACCACAGCTGTCCATCATCATCATCATCATCATCACACCCCCGCACCGGAAACACAAAACAAAAACAGTACATTATCAGTTTTGTTGTTATGCAAATATGCAGCTTCATTTAAATGCACTCTTATCTTTCCAGACGTTTAGAGTGGGTTGTCTCGGTCCTGGACAGCTCCCATTATTAGGATTGGCCCCGGAGGTTAATTGGAGGAATCGAGACCCCAAAAAATGTGCTCGTCTCGTTTGATATGCTACACACGACCGGAATGAGCTAAAAAACAACAGACAACAAACCCAATCGAAAAAACAGCTATAGGCCCATAATCTCATTATACTTTGGCATCCAGAATGCATTACCATACAGTATCCCAATTAGTCACTGCCCAAAATAAGTTTTTTTTTTTTTGGGGGGGGGGGGCTTGATATACTGTATAGCATCAGAGTACGTTCAAAGAGGCTCGTTTCCTTTCCGTTGCACGTACTCTTCCACCAATTTTAACCCATTCTGGGCGGGCACCCATTAATTGGTGTTAGCACTATGTTATGCTTTAGCTATTGAAAAATAGCAGATCTACAAGCTCATAGCGCGCCACCGAGTGGCGCGCTACGAGCTTGTAGGTCTGCTATTTTTGAAAAATCGAAGAACGACTGACATTTTTTAGAATCTGATCTCAGGTCAGAATGGGTTAATCAGACCAGTGTGTGTCCAGTGGAAACATCGTATGAATCTGATCTCAGGTCAGAATGGGTTAATTGCTTGATTGGTCCACGTTGGTCCAAACAGTGTAGTGAGCACACCGGCAACAAGAACGTCATGCTCAACTGGAATATTGATTGTTTCATTTCCAGGATATTTGCTTCACCAGCTATATTGGGAGACATTATTTTAGTCATGGTATACTCTTGCACCAGTGAGCTTCTGCATGGTGGAGTGAAAGGAGCGTCGCTTAGGGTTTTCTAAGGTGAGAGACCAATGTGCGAGCTGTATAGGTAATAAATAAAATAACCCTCGTCTGCAGCGTGATCGTGTCCAAAAATCAGTTTTCGGGGGATTCACGCTTGCTACTATCAGCTGGCAGCGAGTAATAACAGCAACCGACAACAGTTGTTCCTGGAGGAGACAGACAGCCCCCCCAAGACTGAGCTGTCACCACTAGACTTAAAGGCACTGACTGCAGCCGTCTGGGCGTGTTGCCAGGTACATGCACTGCAAGCACAACCACATCACGAAAGGACTTAAAACACCTGCCTGCAAAGTAAGTAAGTACGGTAACTAAGTAAGTAAGTCCATTTAGTCAAGTGCCGTATACTTCAATACTTTCCCACTGCATCTCAGAGGCAAATGTTGCACATTTACTCCACTACATTAATTTGAAAACTATAATTGTATTATTATATTACCAGTAAGACACCCTGAGGGCGAGAGGCGACCTCGCTAAAAGGGTCACAAGGCGTGGCCATATACAGTATGGAGGCATGATGTTACGAGGCGTGACCAGGAGGCGCTATATGGCCATATATTGACATTCCCAAGGGCCCCTTGGCTCCTGGGTGACGAACGGGCGGACGGACTGGCTGACGGGAAATGCACGTTTTCATAGTAAATGCTTCTACTACCTGGCCTAGCGTATAGCGGAGACCATTTTTCTAGTTTGCCATTGATTTACCTCACATAATTACACAACGAAAGGAGTAAAGAATTCCTTAATAACACATTTTTGGTGTTAGCATTATATTATGCTTTAGCTATAGAAAAATAGCGCGCTATGAGCTTGTAGGTCTGCTATTTTTGAAAAATCGCGAAAATGTAGCACAAATCTTTGAATATTATATTTCAGAGCGAACATTTTTAACTAAAATATTGGCTTCTGGGGGGTCCCTCCTGGAGCAACATATTTTCAGATGGGGGTCTGCGGCCAAATACAGATAATTCTGGGGGTCCATGAAAAAGGTTGAGCACCACTGACAGAAGATAGAAACATGGGTTTTTCAGAAACAAATTAGGATTTAGAAACCTTTTTTTTAATCGACTTCAGTCCAAAATGGGTTAATAATGTGGGAACCACGTTTCCCTGAAGTCCACATGCTCTTGGGCTCTCAGAAGACCAACCACTGTCTTCTGGCAGAAGGTCCTCGGACACCATGCTATTCTTCTATCTATGACTTATGGTGCAGGAAGGCATGCAGGCACCAGCAACAATGACCTCAGAGCAAAAACTTGTTTCCAGCTCCAGAGCTCTTTTATTGCCCTCCACCTTGTCTTCATCGATGGCAGAACGAGTCTGGGCATGGTGTCTGTTTTCAAACACGCTTTAGGTGCCTGACACTACACTATTAAAACAAAATCGCTCTCTCTGTTCCGGGGGGAGAGGGGGTGGGGGGATTGGAGATTGGAGGAGATTGGCGGGGAAGGCATATTGGCCCTACAATTATTATTATTATTGCGAACGCAGTGAGCACTAACTATGAGACTTAGCAGAACATGTCTGTCTGTGTGTGAGTCTGTCTGTGTGTCACGCTGTAATACCACCCGCCCGCAACCAGAGGGCGCAGCTGTATCACACACAAAAAACACACACACGCACGCACGCACGCACACACACACACACACACAAAAAAACGTAACTTTAACAAAAACGTAAAGAAAACTTTACGCATGCACACATACACACTACAAATAACTTTAAAAAACGTAACCTTAATTTAAAAAAAATATCTTAAAAAAAACCAAAACAATAAAAAATAGGAGAATTGTTATTGCAATTAACGAGCTGCGTTCGCTTCCCGCGTTCGCACGTCTTACTTGTTATAAATATATAGCCTATATCCTTCCATTCCGTCTCCCTTTGAGAACAGTGAGAAAGCACTATTGTTTGTTGACATTCTAGCCACGATTCATAACTAATTTGCATATACTTAAATGACTGACGTTGGGAGGATTCCTCTCATTCCCCCGGTAACGCTATATGAACTGTGGGTAAATTCCTTTGTCAAAGTCAGCCAAAATCAGCATCGATGTCTGTCTTTGGCAAAGGGTGCATAAAGGCCAAGGGACGGTGGCTGAGCCCTCACTGACTTAACCATTTCAAATGGGACAGCCCTCATAAGCCCTCGCAGACTTCACATGAATGCGCACCTAAGTCAGTGAGGGCTCATTGAGTCAGCAAGGGAGCGGATTGGAATTGGGCCTCTGAAGCTCTAATTGCACACCAACCTGGTGCCTTTGCATGGTTTCCTCTGCCATCGGTGTGTGAATGTTGTGTGTGAATGGGTGAATGTACTGCACAGTCCATGCGCGTTGGATAAAAGCGCTATATAAATGCACTGTTTAGCATTTATTATGCCCTCAATTTGTGACTATACTCGCAGAGAGCCCTAATTTATTATCTATGCCAGTTTCACCAGTGGACTATAAACAATGGGAAGCCAGGTGGTCTGTAAATGCATGACTAAAATAAATACATACAAATCTGTCAAAAAACCAGCTCATGATAAATGGGAGCCTCATGTCCTTTCAAGCTGTTGGAGTATTTCGGCTGCCTGTGCTGTGGGATGCTATGTGGGATGGGATGGGGTCGAGGCTGGGGGGCAGCTCAGCCTGAACCTCACCATTCTCCCGTCTTTGTGTAGGTGTGTGTGTGACTGTCAGCATGGAACAATGCTATAACCAACCACGTCCGGATCTCTCCCTTTTACACAAAATCCCATCAAAGCCGTCTATATGGCAGGCCAAAGAGCCCTTGTTAGAGCCGTCGGTTTCTTAAAATATCCCACAGCTCAACCAAACAGGAGCTCACACAATTAAATATTAAACTCCACATTATTTTCGTTACATTACAAAGCCAGTGGCAGGCCCTTTACCGTGGCATGAACGGTACATAAGCACAAGAACGGTGGGCGGAAATAGTGCAGCACAACGGAGAAGCACAGATGCAAACACAAAGGGTACAGACGCATGCGAGCAAACGCGCCCACAAAGCACCTTTTTTTTCATATGGTTTCGTATCCAAAGGGCATCCCCCCTCGATCTCCTATTCTGGTGAATAATTCCCTTCCTCCTTCCTTCCCTGGCTTTTACGTATTCATTCTTCTCATTAGTTATACTGTAATCGTTCATTAGTCAGCTCTAAAACAGTCTCTCATGAAGGGTTTTCCTCCAGCGTCCCGGGTTATTTAATTGTTTCTTTCCTTTGCGTCCTCAGGTCTTTCATCACAGTTGGTGGCTGTCACGATCACGACGACTTTTGTCGACGATTAATTGTCATGCAAATAATTGTGAATAATGATTTAATCGTATTTTTGGGGCATTTCTGTTTGCCTATACTAGTGTTTGAAAACTCCACGGGGCAGATTTACTGAATTATACAAAGGAATTGATGACAATGACAGATTACATTACAGAAATACATTACTCTAAGTGCCACAAATCGATAATTATGTCCAAATTCTCTGCCGTTTGAAAGAAGGCAACGAGGCCTTTTGTTTAGCTGAATCAGATGGAAGGACTGAAGGAGACAGATGTAAGAGGTGTAAGAGAGTGCAATTCCAGCTGCTTCAACTGTATTACACACTGGGATTGTTAAGGGGAAATTCTTCTGGCAGCAGTCTGGTCTTAAACGTTTCTCGTGCCGCCGAATCTTTCACAATAAAGGCCCTATAGTGCCAAGCAGGTGAGGGAGATTATGTTCTGAAAACGCCCACCTTCCCTTTCCCCCAAAAACTGTAAAGCGAAATCTTCCATTACTACTGCCCACTAGTAAGTATCATCCCTCGTTAGAAGCGTTAATACTGTAACCGAGATGCATGATGAAATCAGAAATTAGAACAGATCATTGGAGTTCTGATAAATCTGCGTGGAAGCAGTGTAGATTCAGAGAAAATAGGGGGTTCTGTCGGGCCGTAAAACAAGGAAGTAATGGGTGCGCACGCAAACAGGTCGGGAGGGTCTGAGCAAGGCTCTGCCAAGCAACAGCCGTTTATTTTAGCGATCCCATTTTATATAGATAAAAAAAGACCAAGGGACGTACACTCTCCAGTCTCCACACATCCCAGGCACCCCATGGTTTTATTTGGTAAGACGTGTGAGGACGTTCTGGGCATCAGAAGTGTTTTAACACCACATTTTGATGAATGGTATTCATACTGCTCCTCTGAAGGCCAGTAATTTTCGTATTTCAAATCACTCAAATTCCAATGAATTGATAATTCCTATCCCTCTCTATATACGCTATGTGTATTTACAGCACAGCATGACTACCGTATTTAATATCGAATTGTCCTTGGATAGCTTCGCTGTCAATGTGTGAATTGGTGAAAGTGAGTCATACATTTGTAAAGCATTGCGAGTGGCGAAGCAAGGAAAGCACTGTATAAATGCAAGACCAGTTATGTGTTCCTGACTGACTGTCAAAAATAAGGCATTTTGCCTTATGAATTCATGCATGTGTTTATGTATATATACAGCCTAGGTAGCCTATAGTATAAACCCAACACTGTGTTTCTGAGCTTTTTCTGCGTGTCGTGAGTCTTTGCGTGTGTGTGTGTGTGTGTGTGTGTGTGTGTGTGTGTGTGTGTGTGTGTGCAGGTGCCCGTGTGAATGCTAATACACAGAATGAGACGACTGAATGAGACGGGTGTAGCCTAGACCTATAGTGGCCCGGGCTCCAGCCTCCTCGTGGGATTCTCCGATGAGCCCGGTCATCATTGATCATCCACCAACAGTAAACAAGCTTAGCAAGTCCCTTCCCCGTTCTCTATGCAAAAGGACACAGCCAACATGCACACCGGGGGGAGGGGGGGGGAGTGCAGACAGTCACGGTTAGACTTACAACGTCCTCCCACTCGCTGAGGTTTGCTCGGCACTGATAAAACTATTTACTATTTAAAAAATATATATATATATAACCAAATAAATCACACGAAAAATACTGGGGCTGTTATCAGCGGCAAGCAAATCTCATCCATGAAGTAACTGAGGGGCGATGCCTCTTGAGAATCCTTAATAGGATTTCTCGACAGATGAGAAAAGTTCCTCACTTTTGGGAGTTAGAGAAACTTATTTGATCTGTTCTGGTAGACTATATGACCGGCTGGTTATCTTTCATCCCAATGTTTACACAGTAACACAGCACATGTGAAGTGAAAGGAAGAACTTAATAAGTATTTGAGGCAAACACACCTGCTCCCTTCCAATATGCACTCTGTAATCCACGTTAACTCGGAAACCGTTTGCCCCACCGACTTCAAATTCTACACACACGTTCCCCCCCCCCCCCCACAGGGAGTACATGTAGTGCCCGGTGTTGAGTCTGTCGGATAGCCAGTTGTCCAGAACCAGCACAAACCAGCCAATGGGCACCGCTCTAGTTAAAACAAAAAGCTATACCTTAAGGTGTTTGTAGCCTAACATTTTTACTCTCATAGATGTATTTATCGATTCTGACATTTTCAATCTACGAGAGTCTAAAGAGATTCATTGCCCACGGTTTTGAGCCTGAAATCCCCTGCCTCCATAGACACTCTGAACATGTACAAATGCAAAATCTAAGCTTACCCGACTGCCCCACCGATTACGGTCCGCAATGCGTTCATAACCAGGACTTCTGTAGTTTCCACTCTGTCTCGGAATCTGTCATCCAACTTGGATGATGGATCTGTCCTCCATTGCAACTGCGCAACAGCGCCGCTGGCGGCCAGGGTTGCGTAGCCAGTTGCACTCATCATTTGGGGAGACGAGGAGCATATTGGTTCACCGATCTGAGCCCCCACTCCGCCCCTCCCCTCATCTGCTCTGTAGTTCGATCACTCCCACTCCTATACTCTCCTAGACCAGGAAATATGTCACGCTGAGCCGAACGCGAACGAAAATAAAAGCCTGGGTATACCGAGGCTAGGGTGTCGGTGACAGGCTGACAGCTATAGTGATAGCTTACTACTACCACTGATAGCTTACTTACTAATCGGTTCCGCAAAACGCAGCGAAAAAACGCACCAGCGTGCAATCACTTTTTACTGTGTCTGTGAAAATGAAAGACTCTGTGCAGCCAAGTATGATGATAAAAATCTGTAGTCTACTCTGCTGTGCCTATAATATAGAGCTTGAACCCTTAAATGCCGGGCCTGGGATCTGGCTCTGCTGAAATCTTTGCCATTTGGTGGTGGATTGTTGAAGGTTAAGACTCTGCAACTCTGCTTCAGCGGTCCCAGAGTTTTCACTTACAGTACAAGTAGAACTACTCCTCCCTCCCCACAGACACCACATCACCTGAACCTGAATAATTTATTGTGTTGAGCATGAACCCAAGTTTTGGCTCTGGCGAAGGCGTATAAAATACTTAATTCTTGTACAGACCCCTTGTGGCCCAAGACAGGATTTTACCACATGAGCCCTATAGCCTCGGTCCCAGCCTTACTCATCTGCCAACAGAAAAGCCTGGTCAGAACCTAATATGCAGAGACGGCATCGGCGGAAGTGTCCGTCAGATGTATTTCCCCCGGATACGATATTTTTTCGACCAATCACAACAATTGCTTCATTCACGGAGAATATAAACTGACGTAAAGCGTCAAGGTAATTTCCTTGAGCTGAACCAACGCCAAAAACCTGCAACTTCCGCCCCCCAAAAAGATACCCTGTACACTGTAGGTCTTGCCCAGCATGCATCAACCATAGCTTCACTACAGCGGCTTTTCGGCAAAAATAGCTCATAACGTGTTACTATTTTATAAGATAAGATATTTAGTTAAGATGGGTCTATAGGACTTATGGCATGTCAGAACATTGACTCTTTTCATATTTTCTTTTCCTATTTTGTAGAAAGCATCTGAAATGTTTTTCTTTTCTTTTCATGGTTAATTGCATTTTTTTCTCTACCCTTTCCTAATGTCACATCGTGACCAAGACAAAGGCGTTTCACAATATAATAGCCTAAGGACCAAGCAGGGGTCCTGTGTAATTAAAAGCCAGTAGGACTGGTGACAGCGAGACTACGGAGTGGAGTGGTACGGAGTACGGTCTGCTTTGAGGCAGGACTCCAGAGAAGAAGCGAAGATATAACCTCAATGTCAGCTCTGTAGCAGTGGCCAGCAAACTGTGTTCTTCTGGATTGAACTAGTGAAGAAACACATTTTATTATAAGACCTCTCCTGAGAACAGACATCTCAACAGAAGTGGTCTTAGAAACAAGCGAGCGCATCAGTGTCAACAGAGAAGGCATACAGTAGCAAGGCCACACGCTGCAGTTTGATAGTCAATGAGCTTTGAAACATTTACTATAAACATGAGGAAGCACACACATAGTCCGCCTTTATGCAAAGCGCATTAAAAGGTACGGCATCGGTCCAGAGGTAGAGTGGCCGGTAGAACAGCCGGTTCGATCCCGCGGGCTCCCTCAGAGTTATAGCGTCGAAGATGTATCCTTGAGCAAGACTCTGCACCTATATTATTGCAGGTTGATGTCTTGCATGTTTTCCTCCGCCATCGGTGTATGTGCAGCGCGTGGATGGGTGAATGTAATGCACAATATATGTAAAGTTCTTTGGTTAAAAGCGCTATATAAATGCTCCATTTAACATTTGACCGATTCACACACCGACGGAGCGCCTGACAGGCTGACACCAGTTTGAAAGACTGCCTTTGAAATGTACTGTACTGATGACCCAAAATAAGTGACAGCAGCCTTCACCGTGACTGAATCCCGAATGATCGCTTCAATTGTATTCTTTCTTTTTCTGACTACCTGTCCTGTCCACATCAACATACATCAAAAAACTGCAGTTTTCCTTTTTTTTAATGAAGAATAATAGCCAAATCCAGCCTGAGTATAGCCTGTTAGACAAATACAACGAGCAGAGCTCCCTGCAGCATGGCTCATGCCAACACGAACACGGCTCCAACCTTTCTAAATTAACTCTCCATCACAAACAATCGATACACGTCGGCCCTGGTGGTGCCGGTTCTGAGAACGCAGCGCAACTATTTCAAACTTTGCAGCATTCTGCCAAGACTTCCCACCGCTGCAGATTAATCAGGTGTGAGTAGTAGTATAGCCAGCGGCAGTGGGGAAGGCAGCCTCTGTAATTAGTATTTACACCAAATAATCCCTTGTATAAATGCCTCCAAAGCTGCACACACACACACACACACACACACACACACACACACACACACACACACACACACACACACACACACACACAGTGAAGGTAGTGTTTAGTAAAATTGTTAAGTGTTGAAGCAACTACTGCACCCCTTAAACCAAATTAACCTTACAGGTGGAGGACAAAGCATCATCAGCCTCAAAGACTCATTTAAACCCTCTTACTTAGTAAGTAAGTAGTAGCCTTGCCGAGCCATTAGGCCCATAGGGGCAGGAGCCTATCTCCTGTTTCTGTATCGTGAGGCAGCTTGATGTACAAGTACACCCCCTGGACATGACGCTAGTATGTCGCAGGGACTTACCCCCAATCCAACCCTTGATGCTGAGTGTCAAGCAGGGAGGCACTGGGTCCCATTTTTAGAGTCTTGACCTGGCCGGGGATCGAACCCCGACCTCCCAGTCTCAGGGCGGCCACTGAGCTGGTCTTATTTAGTAGTCGGTCTTACTTAGTAGTAAACTAATAATTAGTGACCTGGATAGATTGTGAATTACATTCACCCATTCACACAAACATTCATACACCAATGGCGGCGGAAACCAAGGCACCAACCAGCACATCAGGAGCAATTAAGGGTTCAGTGTCTTGCTCAAGGACACTTTGACACTAACCCTGGGGGAGCCCGGGTTCGAACTGGAAACCTTGCGGTTACCATCCAGCCACTCTATCCCTGAAACACCGCTGCCCCAAAAACACTTGTAAAGTCGAGCTGTTGTTTAGTTTGGCTGGACTGTTTCCAGCACAGTCCTTGACACTTAAAGCCGTAAGTGTTTTTTGGCTGCAGCTCTACAAATTCACCGCTATACCCTCGACACCCAATGCGACCAACCATGTCCTAAAATACTCTTAATGTCAATGTATCCCTCGAGTGTTGGCTAATAGTGTACGAGAAACAATGTAATAGCATTTAGTCTGTTTATGTGTTTATTGGCAGTTCTTCAAAGGATACAATATTTGCTTAATTATGAAAGAACAGAGACCAAATGGGAGCCAGGGCAGTAAGACAGCCATATACATGAAAGGGAAGGCAAGGCACCGAGGCATTTAAAAAAAATTAAATGGCCTCTATATCAACTTTGTCATGGCGCTAAATCATCCTTGTGTAAACAGTGTGACGCTGTGAGGTCGTTAACTCACTGCTGTCAATACTCACAGCAGCCGTGCAATACGGCTGAAAACTATTAGCATGGATGTGGGCTATTATTACGCGCACATTTCTCGAGCTGTTGTGACAAGTTACAACTTTCCAAACTTGCACAACAACGACGACAATAAGGGTTTGTTTGCTTTAGAGTGTAAGTCAATTCGTTAATCCTTACTGGAGCGGCGTGCAAAGGACCACGGCGCGATGATGTGCTTTGGTTTCGCCGTTAAAAGATGACCTTTTGCACACGCAATTCCCAATGCAGAGGTATTAAGCCCAGGCGCGAATGACACGTTGCTGACAAAGGGTGGCTATTTAGAAACAACGGGGCAAGACTGGCCAATCAGACGAGAGTTCTCTGTAAGACCGTGAACCGCTAAAGACCTCGCCTCGTCAACTTGAACAATCACACCTGTCTCTGCCACACAATACCTATACCGCTTCAACCAATTAAAAAAGAGGCAATAACACCGGAGTTATACTGCCGCTTTCCTGAATTCTAAAATGTCTTCTGCATCCTGACAGTTTTCTGAAAAAGCTATGTTTCTATGTCAGTGGTTCTTCGATTTTTCAAAAATAGCAGACCTACAACCTCGGTGGCTCGGTGGCGCGCTACCTAGTTTTTGAGATCCTTGACATTGAATTGTTGGACAACCACTGCTATAGAAACATTTAGAAGAACATTTTGTAGAATCTGGTCTCAGGTCCTATAATGGTTTAAAAATCTCAACCAACTCAAAATGAACATGATGTCCTCACAGGACTCTAGATTGCAAAATGTGTGCGCACACTAGTGTGACAAACAATTATAATCGTCTGCAGTTCTTTCATACATTTTCTGAAATGGTTTTTTTTCCTCTGAAGATTCCGCAACAAATAAACATTATTGTTTGGGGAAATCACTTATTGCTGGTGTGTGTAACGGAAAGTCAACATGGCCAGAAGCAGCAGGATTATTATCTAATTATGAGGCTCTGTTTGCGTTCGCTGCCTAGTGTAGATTGGAACCCTCGCATCATAAGATTTTAATAAGATCTATCTGGATAATAACACAGACATTTTGATGAGCAGTTGTGCACTTTCCTTTCATGTATGATCCGCTGCAGAGTCTCATCCTTCAAATAGTAAATGGCCAATAAGAGAAATGCGTGTTATGATTTACTGACTGGGAGATTAAAGTGAAAAGCGAATGAATCAGGGAGCTAATAATTGGTGTGATTTCCCCACACTTTGTTAAGTCACTCGGGATGCTTTATCTTACCTCATGTGTTCATCGCCCACTTCCCCTGCAGTGGTGGAAGAATTACTCAAATGTTTTACTTTAACGAAACCTAAAAGTATCAATACGGCAATGTAGAATTACTCTGTTACAAGCAAAAGTCCTCATTATGGAGAATGTCCCATTTCAAGTTTTAAAATGGCTGAAATGTGTATAGGGTTGAAGTGGTTAATCAATGTATGTTTTGTAATAATAATGAAAATCTTCAAAGTAACTAGTTTTCAAATACATGTAGTGGCGTAAAAGTACAAAATGTGGATCCGAGATGTAGTGGAGTAGAAGAAAAAGTATTGGAAATTGGAAATGCCCAAGTAAAGAACAAAATAGTACCTCAAGATTGTAATTATGTACAGTACTTACTGTAAGTAAATGTATTAGTTACTTTACATCACTGATCGTCCCACCTCCCCTATACTGTCGAGTCCCTTTCTTATCTTCTTACTGCAAGAGCATGGCGGGGAGCCACGATGGAGACACAGAGATAGATGTGGATCTACATCTCCCGCTGAAGAGCTGCCTGGCTTCAGAAGCACAGAGAGGGAGAGGAATTTATCGCCATGCCACCCACTGCTCAAGTTAAAAGTCAAACGTTCTCTCTCTCTCTTCTCTCTCCCCCCCCCCCCCCCCTCCCCCAGTGCAATTTGTTTGTACATGATGCTGGGAGATAGAATGTGGATAGAAGATAGGGAAAGGTAGAATGGTGCGGTTGTTGTGATGGATGTGACACGCATTGGAAGCCTGACTGTGGGCAGCGTGTGCTGCACGCACCAGGGTGTAAGATCTCATTACCACGATGAGGGTTTTTTTTGGGACTGCTCTTGAATTAATGGTTCATTAATCTCACAATTCATGAAAAAAGTGTTCCATTTAGAGGTTTAGAGTCCAGCAGGCTGCGGAATAGCCTGGTGATGATCTATAGGCCTGTTTTACAAAGTTTCCTTATTTTTTTTAATAAAAGTGTACTTTCAAAAACAAGTTAAAAAGCGCAGGTGGAGGGGCTTGACCTAGACCAGAGAGCGAAGTGTGATATTATAGACTACTTCTATACGACGTATGCGTCGAGGGAAGGCAGGGACAAGAGAGTCCCTGCTATGTTTTACTGCATTTACCTCTTGTAAAGATAATGGCCAGATGGCTGCCAGACCGGGAGGAATTCAAGTTATTTCAGAAACAAATGGTTTTAACCGCTAAGGAGTGACGTGGGAAATACCGAGTCTCATCCCTTCTGCTGTTGTCGGTCTCGATGGAGAGGGCACAGCAATGTTAAAGTACCCGTCTCAAGTGTCCTTTAAAAAAAGGTCAGATGAGTTAGAACGATATCCGACATTGTGTTCGGTGAACTCGACTGGCATCTGCAAAATTCCAATATGGAAACTCTTCAGCGCGAAGATCTAAAGCACATTCTAAAACAGCTTTTTTACATTACTCGACGACACTGAGCGTGATCTCGTCGCTGTTGGAGAAGTCTTAATCTTTAAAATGATTCAGCTCTCCTGCCGGCCACAGACATATCTCTGATCAGAGATCTAAAGAGACTTGTATCCCACGAGATGCTTTAACCCATTCTGACCTGGGAACGATTCTGCAAATATCTATGTCAGTCGTTCTCAAACACTTTCATGTCACTTTTCACGATTCTTCAAAAATAGCAGACCTACAAGCTCGTAGCGCGCCACTCGGTGGCGCGCTATGAGCTTGTAGATCTGCTATTTTTCAATAGCTAAAGCATAGCATAATGCTAACACCAAAAGGGGTTCCCACCCAAAATGGGTTAAGTACGCTCACCTTCTCATCCCCTTCTGTCGGCCTATAATAGCTTGACCTGATGTGGCCAGGTAACCTGTGGGAGACGGAATTAATTGGACGTCTTTTTGGATTAAAAGGAATCCCTTTGAGAAAAAGCTATAAGCTGTACCGGGCCCATGTGCATTACAGGGGTTGAGAGTGTCTTGCATGTTGGGCAGACTCGTGCAGGGAGCTACTAAGCGGGAGAGATCTCCAAACCGAAGGATTCTCTTGGGATATGAAACACCATTACAAAGTGATTAAAAGTGCCATGAACAGTGAGAGGCAGGCGCTTAGGTAAGAACACCCTTAATCAGCCATGATTAACGATGATGATTCAAAGCACTATAGGGAGAGTCCCCGGGAGACGCTAGTGAAGTCCTCGCTGCACGTCCCACTGGGAGGAGACCCCCGCGCTGACCAAGGAAAAGATGGGAAAGCCTGGGAACGCCTGGGATCCCCCAGGAGGAAGTTACTAATGTTGCTCTGGAGAGAAAAGTCTGGAGCTCTCTGTGCTGGAACTGTTTCCCTCGTGACCCGACTCCGGATAAGCGGTTGAAGATGGATGGATGGATTCAAAGCACAACAAATAAACCAAATTCAGTTCAAGTAAGATTATTTTTTTTGAGGGGCTAGCGCCCCTCAAAAATAGGGCTATAGTAATAAAATAAAGTAAACTATCTGGATGACTGGACTGATATATGTCCTTTAATGGCCAAAACTAACATTTCTTCCATCTTCCTTACAGAAAAACCCTGGAACTTCATTATGTAGCAGATGTTTTTTTAAGCAGCTGGACACAGGCTGCCCAGCAAAACATCCCTATACCCAAATCTCAGGTTTCCATTCAACCGGTTTCAACCTAACAAGATGTGCGGTTGTCCTCGTATGCAATGCCTTATAGCAGGTCAAATGACTCGAGCAGATAATAGCGTTTCGCTCACCAACACACGCAACGACACAGTGGCTGTGTTACGGCATGGGACGGCAGCATTGATATTCACCAAGTGCACGCTAAAAGGCTAAAAGGCACTGACCCGAGGGTTAATGGAGTGCACGTAATCTATTCTTTTCCACACAAAAAAAAAAAAAGATTACAATTAAATTAGCCCTAAAGGCCTGGGGTGGGAACAGCTCCTGGTTAAGAGAACAGAAGTGGGAATTAACATTGGCTCTGCTGTCACTGCTGTGCACAAAGAGCTCCGGAGCGAAGCGTTCAAGCGGGTAAATATTTCACTTGCTATTCCTTTTCATTTCTTAACCCAGAGCAACCCAGTGCTCATAGGTGGTCTTTGTGTGTTGTAATAATTTCATGCCGCCATCCATCGTAGCTGGCCTGGCCGATACCTCGACATTGTAATTCCCTCTGCAAGTCATTGCAGCGGTTGAGAGGAAAAACAGAAGGCTGGACACAAACGGGCATTATCAGTTCCCTGTGGGAATCTCCTATACAGACGGGTTAAACAACTGCCTGACTAGCCCGGCTGGCAGCCATTAGCGCGCCAACCAGTGCCAAGTGCCAATGCTGACAGGGTGGAGTTGACAGGATTAAGGCCTATAGGACGCAGGCAATTATGAAAAAAAGGCCCTCTAATTGGTTGAGAACCGCCTGGGCTCCCCTAAACAAAAAGTCCCTCTGGGCCTCTGCTAATCGATGACTCCACCTGACACAGAGCCCGGCACCGGGACTATAGTACTATAGGCTATACAGTCGGGGGAAAACACAGTGATCTGATGCTGCTGAAACATCTAAAGTCTAAGGAACTTTACTCATTTAAAAGAAGTTTATAGGGATAAGGGGTTTAGCACTGACAAAAATAGGGCCCTGTGTGTTTACTCTCATTTGTCCAACTCGTATCGCCGAAAGAAGTTTGAGAAAAGGGAAGGGATCGTCTGGGAGTCCAGACGATGGAGAGCATCTGAAGGGTGTCTCCGGTGTCCACAACACACACACACACACACACACACACACACACACACACCAGGGTGGCAGGTATGCACATGCAGGTGGGTCTGACGCCGCTGAGCAAACGATAAAGATGATTTATTGCCTTTGCCAAAACAACAAACCTCAAATAAAAAAAAGATAAAAGAAAAAAGAAAACAGAGATGACACGGTATATCTTCTAGCAAGACGTGTACACGAGCCGCAGGGGAATTACAAAAATAAAAAAATTATGCTTTACAAGCTTTTTCTCCTTGGCCGGGGCCAGTTGCATCTCAAAACGCCTGTGGTCTTCCGAGTCTAGTCGTAGCTGTAGCAGGAAGCCATGCATTTGACACCTGCCCAGTTGTAACTTGTGGCTGCGCCAATAAAATATGCCATGTTTTATTAACAGGACACACACAGGCACACGGCACTCTGCTGACCGCTAAACCACACGATCGATATGGCGGACGGCGGACGGTGACACACAACCTTCCCCCGTCGCACCACGGCCGTCGGACTCCGTTTAGTATTCACCGCAGTGTCCGGTCATCTGCATAATGTGTTATTAAGGAACACAAATAAATAAATAAATAAATGAATAAACAGACACCAGATCATGCCCACGGCGCCGGTGTGGGGAGGAGAGTGTCCCAACAACACACAGCCGCCGCAGCAGCTGGCAAACGCTCTGCTGCGTCGGCAACTTTTGTGATTGATCGCAACACAAAACCGTCGTGTTTTTTTACGGTGACCCGTTGTCAGCTAGGGCCCCACACACACGCTGTACAGAAGCAGCATAATATGGGCGTCTGAGGGACATTAATAGGCTCACTGTGCGGCATTTTTTAACGAGCTGCCACCGTTTTGTCTTAAAAAATGTTTCTATGTCAGTGGTATACTCGACCTTTTTCATGTCAAGGACCCCCAGAATTATCTGTATTTGGCCGCAGAGCCACATCTGAAAATATGTTCCATGGGACTCCCGCCAGAAGCAAATATTCGAGTTAAAAACGTTCACTCTGCAAGAATATATGAACATTTTCATGATTTTCAAAAATAGCAGACCTATATACAACTTGTAGATCTGCCATTTTCCAACAGCTAAAGCATAACATAAATGCTTAAAACACCAAAAGCCCAAAATGGGTTAAACAGCTGGTGGATGGAAAATGAAGCTCCTTCACCTTCATGACTCTTACTGTGTCTGGGAGTAGGAGTACCCTACCTCCGCTTTGATCCCTCCTTTACGCAAGGGTGTAACCAGACGCAGGCTGGTCCCCCCCCGTCCCCCCCTCCCCCATTTTGGTTCATAAACAGCGGGGCACTGTACAGCAGTTGTGATTTGAGAACCTACATGGCTGTTAGTACTGAGAATCCCATCGTCAAATATTCGGGAAAACAGCGCCTCCCCTGTTGTTCCTCGAAATTGTGTGATGTATGGATAAAATGTGTACGAGTAAAATGTTTTGCCTAAATCGGCCTCATGGTGGCGCTATAACAGGCTGTTGAGGAATATTTGGGGCAGAGGTTCGTCGTTGGCATCCTCCGGGGAGTGTGTGTGCAAAGTTTGGCATGGATCAGGCCAACGGTGGTGGAGATTAGCTGGTAACGGACGGACGGAAGGAAGGACACACGCAAGGACGGAGTGCAAAACATACTCTCTCTCCATGCCTCCGGCCTGGTGGAGACAATAACCAAGGATGGAATAATGTTCCATTGATTAAGAACAGTGTATAATGGCCAGGAAAGGGAGAGAAGCAATCATTGCAGCACCTTCTATTCGTGCATTCTGTTCAGGCGCCCACAGATAAGAGATTTCGACGGGACCAGTGTTGCCAGATTTTGTGCCAGAAATAAATAAGCGACCAGCTCTCTGAAAACAAGCCCAAAAGAAGCCAAGAAAGTAAATCTAATATTCATCCGCTATTTGAAAATAGACGATCTACAGTACAAGCTCACAACTACCCAATCTTGGGTATCTTTTATATAGGCACAAAACATTTCTCAGACCTGAGTCTGTGTGAGGGTCCTTGACATGAAAATGTTTCAGAACCACGGGTTTAAACAACATTAGGAAACAAGCCTAAGCAAACATAACTACACTTTAGAAACAATCCCCAGAAAGGGCAACACGGCCACAGCTACCAATAGAATAATATCTACAAGCAACTTGGGAGGAAAAACAAGCCCAAAGCCGCTTATAGCAAGCGGACATGGCAACACTGGATGGGACCTTGATGCGTTGCTCAATGGGAGAGAGAGCGAGCAGAGAAGATCATCACAATGCATAGCTGTGTGCAGGCAGACGCTGACATTAGTCAGAGGGTGGCTGTCGCGAGCCAAGACAACAGCACCGACTGTCATAATGGACTCAGTCTTAGCCCTGAGTGCTACGCACACGATTAGTCACCCTGTTCCCTCTATCAGTCTGCCACAGACACACAAACAGTGCCTTCAGACGAAAATGAATCAATAGCAGAGAGGGGAGAAAATAAATAACGCATGAACCAAAGATCCTTCAATGATTCCACACAGCACGGCAGCACCACGGGTAACGGGGACACACACTCCATCTGGACACTCAAAAGGCTACAGTATTGTCCTCATTACATTTGATTGGAAAAGAAAAGTCTGAGAGCCTCTGACTGTTCCTCACTATTGCAAATGGATACACTAAAATACAATTTGGCCGAGAGACAGAGAGAGAGAGAGAGAGAGAGAGAGAGAGAGAGAGAAAGTTGCCTCGAGCAAGCTGCAGCTTTTGACCCTAACTGGTTACAATGTAGGGATAATAACATGTAACCGTTACTATGATTATCCATGTGTTAATGTGCACGGTTTTATCTCTGAATGACATGACATGGATGACATGGTTATGCTTTAGCTATTGACATTTTTTATTTTTCTATTGAAAAGCTTGTAGGTCTGCTATTTTTGAAAAATCGTGAAAATGTAGTGCAAATCTTTGAATATATATTCTTTCAGAGCCTATGTTTTTAACTCAAATCTTTGCTTCTGGGGGAGTCCCTGGAACAACATATTTTCAGATGGGGGTCGGCGGGCCAATTACATAATAATCTTGGGGGTTCTTGACATGAAAATGTTTGAGAACAAGTGACAGAAACATGGGTTATTGTATATCTATCTCCCTGCTCTTTATGTTTTATGTTGTTGCTTAATCGTGCCGAGCAGGGAGAAATCCAGCAGAGCCGAACGCCAAGTCAAATATCATATGCACACTTGTTACTCATTCTGTAATAAATATTGGTACATCTATCCGTGAGTTGTCTGACTGAACCAGACACACATTGAACTCGTAGTGTGAGGTGACGCCACTGGCTCCACAAAACTAAAGTTGCTCCAACTTTTTTTGCAGCTCGTGAGTTTCCACCGCTTGGTTAGTCACCCTACATTAAAAGCCCCTAATGCATATTTTATGAAGCCTAAAACTTTCACACTCCCACGAAATCAGAGGAGTGGATAAAAGTCATCCCTTGGCACAGCGGCCTGGTCCAACGTTTGCATTATTAATCAGCCGCTCAAGTGCTGGCCGGGCAGTAGTTGTGTGTGAAATTGATCGCTGGGACTACTGAGGTGGAGCAAGAGTTACAGAGGCCAGCGAGAGAGCCCGTCCCTTACACTCCGTAGCAAAAAGGAAAATCAGCAAAGTTCTTTGTACATTTGATTTGCTTTGTATTTTCACTGCAGGTCAGCGGGCCTTAACCCATTCTGACCTGAGATCAGATTCTGAAAATGTCTTCTACATCCTCGTCATCCTGACAGTTTTCCATTCTGACCTGAGATCAGATTCTAAAAATGTCTTCTACATCCTGACAGTTATCTGAAAAAGCTATGTTTCTATGTCAGTCGTTCTGCTATTTTTCAATAGCTAAAGCATAACGTAATGCTAACACCAAAACGGGTCCCTGCCTAAAAAGGGTTAAGACTCATTCATCGTCATCACCACCACCGCCGCCTTTGTTTAAACTCAGAGTACAGTTGATGATGGGTAACATGATGAGGTTACAATAATAGACACGATCCAAATCCATTAGTTAAGGCCCATTCATCACACGGGTAAAAGGGGAATTGGGTAGAACAGTCATCCTGGGCAGCGCGTTGCATGCTGCTTTGTTGCATTATTGATGGAGAATGCAGCTATAGATGCAAACAGAACACTCAAAAAGTGTGTATAGCTTTGTTCACACCTGCTGAAAGCTCATTGTTATCGGGCTAGGTCTTATGAAAGATATCCCCTTTTTGTTTATCCCCTTATTTTTTTATCCCACAGATGCCAATTGCCTAAGCTGTAATCCCGTGTACTATACTCTCCCTCTGCCAACCTGGGGAGAGCCCCGAACTGAGCTTATGCTTCCTTCAATGCATGAGGAGTGAGTTCTCATCACCTGACAGGTGGGGAGTTTCCCCGGTAGGACGTAGCGCGTGGAAGGAATGCGTTATTCCAACCAGTTCCTTTCCCCTCCATCCATCCCCTCCACTCCCCCAGCGCCCATGGCGGGAATCAAAACCTTTAGACCTGAATGCATTTGTCACCTTAGCTTTGAACCACTTTAAGCATTATTTTAAACTTTAGCTGTTGAAAAATAGCAGATATACAAGCTTGAGTTTGTAGGTCTGCTAGTTTCAAAAAATCTTGAAAATGTGTGCAAATCTTTGAATATATATTTTTTTCAACATTTTTAACTCAAATATTTTCGTCTGGGGGGGGGGGGGGTCCCTGGAACACATTATTTTCCGATGGGGGTTAGGGTTAGGTGCAGATAATAGTGGGAGTCCTTGACATGAAAAAGTTTGATAACCGCTGATATAGAAACCTAGTTTTCTAGCTGTCGGTATTTAGAAGACATTTTGTAGAATCGACCTCGGGTCTAAATGGGTTAAGGATGGAGACAGGTGGATGAACAGAAGAACTGAAGAGAACTTGTCTAAAGTCACGGAGACGGAACATGAAGAAGAAGCAACGCAGGGCCACGAACGCCTCGAGACAAATCACCCAGGATGTCCCCGAGGCGAGCAGAGCAGCATGTCCCAACACTGGCTGGCCCTGGCAGCTACACCGCTCCCAGGCCATAACAGCAATAATGAATCCGCTTTTACTCCCAATTAAAATGCTCCTGATAGCATTCCAACAGCATTAATATTTCCACAAATGACTGTTCGACCGAGAAGAGTTGCGCTGAGGCACAGAATCTGCATTTGGACTTATTTGGGGCTCGGCACACATTGACTTGGGAGCACAAACAATAAACGCATTGATAAATTGCCCGTAAGATATTTATGCTTTTGTTATCCGCCTTTACTCTCATGCGTACAGGACAGGTTTATTTTTTGTTCAAAAGTACTGCTTCCACTGCCTGTAAACTTCTTCCTGCTTTGATCTCTTGTGTATCCTCTGAGCTGGAACAGCAGCAAGAGTTTCAGACGCGGCGATGAGACATAACATGAGAATCCTGAAGTCTTTTCTCTACTCATTTCGTCTCGACTCCACCTGCCAGCGCAGGGAGCCGCTCTATCCGTGGCCACTGGACTGGATCTTAATTAAAAGTCATGGGGGGGTTGAACATTCTTGGCGTGTACGGAATAACTCTGAACATGGCGTCCTTGAGCCTTTCATTTCACTCTCCTACTTTGTTTATGCATATATACGGAAGAACACACAGGCATTGTAATGCATCGATAGTCAACATGTCAACACACATGTCAACACAACAACACTTGCAGAACACACATAAACACACCAGAGAGCATAATTACCATCCATGGTACAGTTGCAATCAGATACACCTTCAGAATTGAGAGTAACGTACCGTAATATGCCCTATTGGTATTTTCCACAAACTTTCCCATTAAAAGGCTGTTGTCCACAGGAGTGCTACTGAGGTGTAGCAGTCCTGTGTGTGTACAAGGGTCCATTTGGACCTGTAAGGGGCCAATTGGTTCCATTTGGACACTCTCAGAGTTATGGGGGTGACGGGGGCATTAAAATGTTTGAGAACAACCTAAATGGAACAGAGCCTACATTAGTATCATCGGTAAGGAAGTAGCAAAGCGGCCCGTTAGTCGACTTATTCTGTGTGCATAATAGTTTTAACCTGTCACGCATGTCGGGAGCCACGGTGCAGTCGGACTAATGCCCGTCTGACTGTTAGTATGTTTAACCAACGTATGCACCACGTCCACGCACCATTCTCTGCAAACCTAGAGAGAAGCTATAGAGCTTGCATGAGCGGTACGTACAGACAATCATATAGCCTATACTCGATCTCTCCACTGCATGTTTCGCCATTCAAATGAACAACCATCTAGTCTGCTAATGTCTCTCTGCTTCAGCAGTGTTGACTTGGTGGACTAAAACTATGACGAAAACTTGTTTGCCAACTATTTTCACTGAACGAAATAAAAACTAAGCTACGATGACTAAAAACTAGGCTAAATGTTGGGGGGGACTAGTGGAGAGTCGTAGCGCGACACGTTGTGATCTTGTAGATCTGCAATTTTCAGAGTGCAACCAAGTGTAAAATCGGGCATTACGACGACGTCATCAAGGCCCGACATTTTAGTCGACAAAATCAACTGTAGATCTTAGTTGACTAGACTAACACTAAAACATTTCAGATTTCTATGACCAAAACTAAATGGAATTTTATTCACAATCTGCTGTCAAAATCAACACTATTCTGCAGGGTGATCCCCTGGCAGGTTCACGTCACGTCACAGGCTTGGACGACAGACACCATCCAGTAATCCTGGAAAGTATATCCTCCAGGCTCCAGCAGCATTAGTCGACACTGATAAATATTTGATGAAATGGTCCTTCGAAGGGACATTATCTCTTGTAGGACATTATCTCGTGTAGGTACAGTAGCTACTGAATATTAAAGCAAACACTTGGCCTCTAACTCATGGTGTTTTGGGACAGTGTGGGAGGGCAGTGTGACACTTTTTGGCACAAACACAACACAAAACAAATCATCTCAACCCTAGAGCCATGAGAACAGCTCCTGCTTGTGCCTGATACGCAGTACAGGACCAGAGGGGGACCTGGGCCAGAACCAGTCTCTGGAACGCCCTGGCTGCTCCACATTCGCTCTGCTGGTGGTTTTCAAATCCTTACTAAAATACTCGCTCGCTTTCATCGTGTCATTTGTTTGTTATGTTTTTCGTGGTTCTCTTATTTTCGTTTTCCTCCATTTAATAATTGTATTTGTCTTTTCTAGCCCATCTGTGTTATGTCATTGTCATGCTCTGTGAAGCACGTTGGTTCGACCTTGGACGTTGGAAATGTGCTATTACAAATACAGTTTGATTTGATGCAATTCAGTAGCAAAAGTAAAGGTGTTGCATTTGTTATCTCAGGTAGGATACGTGAATAACTGAATATCCATATGCAGGAGGAAAAAAAAACCTCAAAAGCAGATGGTGTGCTTTCAATTTACTTGAAGGGAAAATCATTAACATAACACACATTCACCCAGTGGTTCAATATGTGAGAGACCAGTTTGATTTAATGGTTGATTTCATGGTTGGCTTGCCTGCGGGTCACATGACTAATGAACTACAACCCGGAAAATAACTTATTATGGACCGGTCGAAAATCACTCATAAGCTCAACTAATGCATGTGACAAGTCAGTCAATAATAGATCGGAGAGAGAGAGCGTGCGCGAGAGAGAAACTAAAGGCAATCATGGGTACGCAGACAAATAATAATTATGATAATGATTTGGATTTGCTACTTCATTAAGCACCATTTTGAGCTGGTTCATCGCAAGCTTGGCTCTGCATGGAGTCTCCGTGGCAACAGTGGGGGGGGGGGGTGGGATTGATGGAAGACAAAGACAAGATGCGTTGTTTGTGCACATGAGCATAAATGTGTGCATATATGTGCATGCATGCACATATATGTGTGTGCTAATTAGTTACTGCAGATGGTGATTATGTTGAAAAAGACATTTAGATATCAATCAGTTTCCATTCTCAAGTCTGCCAGAGGGGTTAGAGGTGCTTCATCTTACAGACTGAGCCACAATCACTGATGTCGTCCTAAAGCCAACAATTTGTCTTTAAATCAAAATCTAACAGCAAATGGTAAAATGGTTGCATAATCATTTGGGGACAAAATGTGTGGAGTCTGGAAAAAAGACAACTTCCCGCAGTTCTCATTAAAAAACAGCAGGTGGGAGTAGAGTTCAACAAAGTGGAGTTAAATAAGACTCCCAAAAGCTGTGACTATGCCTTCGTGTCTTTTCACCCGTCATTAGCTGTCAAGATGATTGAAGACCTTGATGGGGAAAAGGAGTTTGAAGCTCATGCTTCGGCGTCTGTTGGACTAGTCATACACCTATAGTCTTAGCAGTGTCAAAAACATATTAGTAGGCGTCTTTGACTCCAAGGAGGTGCCATTAAATCCAGGTGTAACTGACATAGTCTTCATTGGCTCATGATTCAAACAGAAAGGTTCATGAGTTCCACATGAAGGAATCAATTTGCGCACAGGGCCACCGCGATCCCTTCAGTAATAAGACCGGCCCGACGCCCATGCTCTTACACGGGAGCACGCAGAGTCCCCGTCCCCCCCAATGCCTGTTTGGAATGCCGGCAATGAAAGGCCATTCGTGAGCAAAATGAAAACGCAGGGGCAATGATTCATATCATGTTTATCATTGGTCTAAATCAGAGAGCCCTCTCCCGCACACGCGTCAACATTATGTCCCGGCACGACAAAGACAAAGGGAAAACAATGAGGTGCTTTATATTCAAGGAATGCCACTGTCAATCAAGAGAGGAGGACCTCAATTTTCCTCCGCTGTTCAATTGGAAAACAATTTAAATAAAGCGTCAGATGGGGGGTGGGGGGTGGAGAATCTTGGCAGAGACAGTTTATCTTGCCGTTTTGCCAGAGCAATAATCGATTTTGTTCTCAGAAACGCATGAGAGGGCGTCAGCGTCGACAGAGAGACATGTAGAGGAGCTTATGGTGTCTGTCTGATCTACAAAGCTTCCACACACACACACACACACACACACACGTCATCCGCAGTGTCCCAGACAGTCCACTCTCTGGAGGAAAGTCCATTTGACAGGGGCACGGTGGCACAGTCAGTAGTGCTGTAGCTGTCCCCTCACAGCTAGAAGGTCCCACTGGGGACGCTGTGGGCGTGTTCTCTCCTCCCCGTCATCAGTGCCCCGTCACACCTCCCCGTGTCTCCTAGGGTAGGTACCCTCACAAAAACATGCAGTAATCCTGGTCTCTGGACGGCCTCGCCTGGCCAGCCGGGGCGCTTGAAGGAACATTGGTTATTTCAACCAGGAACTGGTTGGAATAACGTGTTCATTCCACAGGCTACGTCCTATTGGGGAAACTATAGTAGTTTTCACCCTGTCAGGTGAAAAGCGGCTTAGACTCCTCGTGCATTGAAGGAAGCATGAGGTCAGTCCGTTGCTCTCCTCAGGGTGGCAGAGGGAGTGACACTGGGTGAAAAATGGGTTACAAAATCGTGGCATGAAAAAAAAAAAAAGTCCATTGGACAGCCTGATGCACCATCTGCTGAAGCTAGCTCCTTACCATCTCCCCACACACTATTGCTTGTGGCAATAAACCTCAATTAGTGACGGATGAAGTGGACAGCAGTGTATTGACCGAATGGATAGAAACCTATGGAGCGGCCAAGCCGGTCTACAGGTCACCAACTTCCCACCCAACTTGCCGAGCTTGTCATTAAAACTAAAAAGAGCTGCGACACAACGTGGGGTTCCTTTTTTCAATAACACCTTTGTTCTTCCTGGTATGTGTACCGAAGGGGCAGGGAGAGAATCTGGACCTGGCTTGGCCCACAACAATCCGACGATTGTCAGAGAACATAGCTGAAGCCTTGTATCCTGAACTAGTGTGCACATGAGCGTACAAGAGTGCAGGAGTGTGTGTGTGTGTGTGTGTGTGTGTGTGTGAGAGAGACAGAAAGAGAGAGAGATGGGTGAGGGCTGGGTGTCAATGTAAACCAACACAGCAACTAGACCATGGAATGGGTAATTGTAGGGTCCATTCACTAGTAGTTGCATGGTAACAGTTTCAAAGCATGATACTGCTGAATCCCAAACATGACTGCTCCCTCTGTGTGCTACTTCTTTATTAGTCAACATTCATCTCAGTCTCCTTTAGCTACGCCTCAGTCATGTTCATATCTGCATTCTGCACAGAAGAATAAAGGCAGACGTGGCTTTGACGAGCCATTAGATTTTCTATTTAAGAAAAAAAACGGTTTACCACACTACCTTGATATGAAATCAAATTGGCTCAGTGAGCCTAGTCTCAAGGCTATAACAAGAATGTATGACAGAATGAAGCAGCACAATTCCATTAAATTGATATAAAGAAAATAAAAGCGTATTCATTTTTGTCCAATAGGCTTTCAGATCAGACCAACAGCATTCCATTCCCATCTCTGCAGCCCATTCAGCTCCTAAATTACTATCCAGTATGAAGGCTGGGAAGGCAAAGAGGTCAGTGGAGTGGTTGTGTTGATTAAGAATATTACATTCTTCAGTCTTATGGGTGCAGAAAAGCTTTTCAGTAGAATCATCTACTCTACTGTATAAGCTCTCAAAGCACCACACTGTGATGGTGTAGATTTGTAGATGTGCTTTTTTTGGGGCACGATACCAACATACTACTAAATGAGGCAGTGGTGCAACCGCCGAACCGGTGAAATGCACCGGGGCCCAGTCCCCCCAAGGGGTCCATGAAGGGGGGGGGGAAATTCTAGTCGACGGTAAAAAAAAAAAAAAGCCTGGATACAAACTCTACCGAGGCTACTCAGTCCCATGAAGAGTGACACCAAGGATTTGTCACTGACTGACTGGTATATATATACAGCTTCAAGGCTTTACTGCTTCCGTGTTGCATAACAGTGACAACACTGTCCAGTCCATCTTGGCATCTTTACCGTAGCCTAAACAAAATATCTGCACTGGGGCCTATCGCCAGGTCCGTACGCCACTGAAATGAGGCATAACACTGCTTCAGGAAAACGGGTAGCTGGCTGTTGTTGGGACAACGTTCAGCCAAATGGTAGGAGACATTCAAAAGAGAACGTGATGCCCCACCACTGAAATACCTGAAAACCTCCCAAGATGGACTCAATGGACCGGGCAGGGCGGTTCTATGTTACATTAAAAAAACCCAAATAAATATCACTAATTTTATAAAACAAATATTTAATAATCAATCCCTATCGCCATGTCATTAGATGACAAAGACATTTTTAAATAGTACTAGATTTACAAGCGCACAAAGTTTTGCATTGCAATGTTTTATAAAACTGTAGTTTTTTTTTGCTCAATACCAAATGTGACAAAGTATAAAATAAGGCTTACGTATGTGAATATTGGTTCGTTAATATATAAAAACAAAGACATATGCTTCTTGATTATTAAAAAAAGGAAATTGATAGTTGCCGTCCAAAATGGAAAAATTTACTTGAAACAATTTCTAAGTAAGATGGTATATATTGTAAAGAGAAAAATAACTTTAATGTATTTTTTTATTTCCGTTTTTTTTTACAGACTTTTTGTCACAACAAAGTCAGCCAGGAGCATCATTTTTTTTTCTCCATTGCATTGTAATTTTGTTTTAAAGCAACCAAGAGGACAGTGATCATTTCAGAGCATAAAAGCAGGCAGTTTTGACATGCAGCAAAACAGGCTGCTAACCAAGTCCTAAGGAGAGAGCAACGCTGATCCCCTCGGCCCCAACCCAACCATCCAGTTTCAACCGTAACGTATAACCCCCATTACACCCAGCACTCACAACCAACCCACCCACCCAACGCTTCCAATACAAAAAAAAAAAAAAAAAAAACACACACAGACTGGCAGTAGCCACACAAGGATTTTAGCTGTGAAACCTTTTTTTTCCACTCAAGGGGCAACAAAATAAACTAAATCTCTATAATCCCACACAGTCATCCCATTACATAACTTTCACATGAATTGCTTTCGGTAATGGATGCTTCAATATTGCAACATTCAACTTTTTTGTTTTTTTTCTCTTTTTTCTTAGATTCCCAGCATGTTGATTTGTCAAGGAAGATATAGTTTTAAAGTGTTACTAGGGTAACATTGGTCATTTATTCCACACGATATGCAATTGATCGAGAACGGGTCATGTTATAAATGACAATCGGTGACCTATAAGAACTAGACGACCCTTCTCCAATGTCTCGAAAATGTCAAGGACTGGATAGATAAGCCGGTTCTAGAAAGGAGCGAAGAGCAACACACAAGGTAGAGAGGCCACATAATGATCAAAGTTTAATAGATGAAAAATGTCACAACCGTTCTCTCAAATCTATCTAGTACAGTACAGTGCAATAGGTGTTCATAGAAGTGGCCACACAATAATTTCAATATGGAAGTTATTAAAAAAAATATTAACATTCTACTTTTTTTTTTAAGGGAGGACTGCAAATTTGAGCTGTGGAATTAAGGGCAAACGCTTAGATTTTTCTATTTTATTTTTTTACATGGAGTCGTGTTTTTAATGTATGCTGTATTTCAGGGACCAAGTGTTGGGCTTTCCCGCAGCGTTTGGTCCCAAAGAGAGACATGACTGAGAAGTCCATCGGTTAATGGCTACGGAAAGAGGCAAAAAAAGGAAGAGAAAATAAAAGATATAAAAGGAGAGGGGGGGGGAAGGAAAACCAAAAACCAGACAAAATGACCCTCGCCAACAGACAGACAAGAGCAGTGCCAGGACAGCGGTTAGTTGGGGCAAAGCATCCGTCTTTTGGTCCAGTGACCACTTCATCCATCCATCTGTCCGTCCGTCCGCCTCTTCACCCACCCTCCTCCTCCGCTGCAGTGTCTCACTTCAGGAGAGCCTTTATAGCTTCGCTCTCTGCCGCTTCCAAAGCACTGAGGCCGTCCGGTCCTTTCCGCTCTTTGTCAGCTCCCTGTGAAGGAGAGGCAACATGACATAAGATACAGAAGCCGGTGAATATTCATAGCGTGAGGCGGTCTTCTTCACAAGCAACAGAGTGGGGGTGGGGGGCACCGTGGGGGTCGTCACGGTAAAGACCTGAATCCTGCATCTCATCTGGTCTATGGCCATGGCCATTAACAGCTCAATTAGGAGCTGTAATTATTGCATATATAAGCCACTGAAGCAATAATGGTGGAAATTCTCTCTGGGTGACCTGTGACACTGAAATCACAGCGTGGACAAAGCCCAGTCAGAGGGAGCAAACAGTAGCATAGCCATAACAACCGATCGCTTAAAGCGAACACAGGGAGAACGCGAATAAGAACGATTGTCAACAGTGTAGTTGACGGTACTACTAAAGAGAAAACAAGAGCTACAAAACAAAGGGAGAGATGGGGAACAAGGCAGCCAGGCGCAGGAACTGCAGATTTAATGGGCAGTGGAAGAGCTGAGAAACATGCAGCGGAGAGACATCCCTTTGTCTGGCCTGCCAACTTTAGCCTCTTAGCAGAGGGGCTTACGGAGCCCAGCTAGGCAGAGAGACTCCATTGTTGCGTGGAGAAGAAGCCTGGCCGTCAGAGAGGCACAGTCTGACCCAGTTTGAGTTGCCAGAGAGTTGTGAGGATGGTTGTTTGCGTGCCAACGCCATGCCATAGGAGCACCAGAGCACGGCCAGAGATGGGGAGATTTAACAGGGCTGAGTGGTTAACTTGTCAGATCTAAATGTCTAATTGGTAGCAGGAAGAAAAGGGGGAAGTGGGTGAGTTTGGTCTATTCAGAACCATACTTCACTTTTTCTGGTGAATAGGATCTGGTAAAACTCCACAGCTATCCGTTAACACGTTTAGCTGAAGTATAAGACTTCCTCTCTGAAGTTCAGACACAAAAAGTTGAAGCTGGAATGAAGAAGTTTAACTATGTATGAACTGAAGTTGTCAGTGAAAAGCTCCCAAAACGCCTGTTGGGATATTCCCATAATTCACAAACCAAAAACCTTCAGACATTAATCATAACGTAAAACTTGACACTTTTTCAACTGGAAACCCCACTCCACTCTGGCGGCTGTCTGCCAATTCGTTGTTGGGCCTGGCAACTTCAGTTGAGGCGAGATAGCGAGGAGGATCAGACAGTGAGGAGGAAGCTGCTTCTTTCTCCAGCTCTGGGGAAGTCATTAGTTACTCGTTCTTGAGAACAGGCTCGGCAGGCCTCATTTAGACAGCAGGAAACAACATTACACCCTTGACCCGAGCCCCTGCACCGACAACACCACCACCCTCGCCTAGTGGGAACAGACACGGCATATACCTGACAAAACACAATTACAGCCCCGGTGTATGCTACCACATTTGAGGCATGAGCCATCTCATAATGAGCCTTCCTCTCTCTAACACTCTCCCAAACCACCTGGGTGGTTGTTGCACCAACAGGGCCTGCTGCAACAGACTGTGCGCCACGGATTCACACTCCCCGTGGGTGTTTACTTACTTCAGCTGTACTATAATAGCCAGAGTACCCTCAACCTCTCTACCTTCCCTGCCTCTCAGGATATGGCGGACGATCTCTCGCAGTGGCACACTCCCGACACTACTTACGGTAATGAGAACGTCCACCTTTAAATAATAATCCCCTCGTGAACACTTTCACTGTCAAAATATTACCAAGTGACATTGGCGGCTGGCAGTCAAGCGAAGCAGTCTTAATGAATAGGAACGACCTCCCAGACAGAGCCTCCACGCCCGCGTGCGTGCATAGAGAGACATCTTCATCATTCCAAGATGATGGAGCCAGGCGAAAACCGTGACAGGACACACTGTAGGAGCGTAAACGCTGCTGGTCTGCCGACCTGTCCATTAAGTCTTAATTATGTCATTGAGTGGAATGAAAAGGTCTCCCACGCATGAGGCCTAATATATGGGGCCCCTCAGGGTGGATTATAAATGTGAGGGTTACAGAAGTCTATTGACCCACTGGGCAGCCATCTAATGCGCCCGCAGCCCTACAAGGGAACCCATTTTACAGTACAATAAATGAGGGGAAGGATCGATATCTGCATGGGAGCAGCCAGGCAGCCCGTGTGTCAGCCACGGTAACAGAACATAACTGAGGGAGGGAAGTGTTAAAAAAAAAGGTTGAACGGAAAGAACAAGACCAAAAGGGCTTAAAGCATGCAAGGAATGCTACAAGCGAGGAAAACTAAGTTGTGTATGCAATACTAGGTCAGCCTCGGTCAAAAACATATTTGTTCACTTATCCAGTTAACTTTTCACGGTCTAGAGTCTAGACTAAATTCGGAGAGCAGGAAATGGTCAACAGTGCAATCACGCCAAACTCATTTCCCGTAGCCTTGCCCACCATTTATTCGGCATGATGAATCTTCCACGGAAATTCCTCATTTCTGTCAAGCATGCACAGACATGTAGGACAGCATATGCCACATGCCTTTGGCTAAATAACACTGCCGTTCTTCTGCCTATTAAAAAAGGCCGAGGTGGCAGTGTAAGTACACGAGTATCGTATGGGCACACACAAGTAGCGGCGTGTGATGCGAGACCGTGTGGGCAGAGGTTAGTGAGGGCCATTTCCATTGCTGATTTATAATGAACTAGCGTAGCTCTTCTCTCCGGTGGCTGGCTGGCTGACTGCCTCTCTGGGATGTAGTCAGCACTCCTGTGCACGGACGTGACGGCTGGGTCACGCACAGGGTTAAACAGGCCCTTTCATAATTTACATCCAACCACGGCTGAGCTTAACACCCCGGGCCAGGGGTCGCCTCCCGTGACGCAGCGCGGAACGGAAGTGAGCCATTTTGTACGCCTACGATACATTTTCTTTAGATGAAACCAAAAAGATAATCATTATCTCAACAGCCCAATGCTCATGGTTCAGTAGTTTTCAGTGGGTCCCCTTCATCCGTTACACCATGTTGGCAGCACTGGTGGAAAGTAACATTTACTTAACCCATTCTGACCTGAGATCAGATTCATACGAGGTTTCCACTGGACACACACTGGGTCTGATCAACCCATTCTGACCTGAGATCAGATTCTAAAAATGTCAGTCGTTCTTCGATTTTTCAAAAATAGCAGACCTACAAGCTCGTAGCGCGCCACTCGGTGGCGCGCTATGAGCTTGTAGATCTGCTATTTTTCAATAGCTAAAGCATGACATGATGCTATAACACCAGAATGGGTTCCCGTTCAGAATGGGTTAATACTAGAACAGTGCCCGTTGGGGTGTGATCAGGTGTGATCAAATGGCTAATAAAAGGCTAGGCCGCGCATCATTGCGATCTCAGACATCACTGTGATGTCAGAACAGGCCAGCTCCATATATGAGGATCTAGCCAGGGTGATCTGGATTTGGGCCCTGTCCGGGCTTTTGTGCTGGTCCTTCCCCCACGTCCGAAACGGTTGAGAAATGACAGAGTTACCGTGTGGGGGTCCCTCTACTGTACAGGCACACCCGTGTGTTTGTTACGTTGGGCAAAGGTGGTGAAAAACAACCATGCTATTTTCGTGCTTATGCCCAGCCAGGCACCCAGGCAGGCAGCCACACACAGCTCCGTAAGGGAGTGGTTGCACCAATAATTAAAAAATAATTATCACTTCAGACCTACAGTACATACATTTCAGCCATTTGAAAAGATATTCAAAAGATTTTTATACATTTGTAAACTTGAAACTTTGTAATGATTAGTAGTACTTTTTAATGCCAATACTTTTGGACTTTTACGCAAAAGTACATTTTGAAGTAGGCTAAAGGCTTGCTTAGCTGTACTGGGTTAGGGACGCCCATTATGCCTGGTACTGCCTGTTGCTTCCGTCATCCCTGCAGATGATGAGTGATGTGTCCCAAATGAGTTGCCAGCTTGAGGGCCTCGTTAGTTGATGCTTGGAACCTGATCAACTCCTATTGGCCAAGCGGTCATGTGGCACCTCAGGGACTTGGCTACAAAGCTCAGTCTGTCAGCGCTTCAACGAGGAAACACTGCTTAGCGCGGTCTTCCCTCCGGTCGCCTACGTTCGGTTATTTTCGTTATGTTTGCTTAATTTCGTCGGTTCGTATTTTCGTCATTGTTATCCTTAGTTTACTCTTTTTGGTATTAGTGTGTTTGGTCAAGTGCCGTTTAGTTCTCCCTAGGTCTGTCTATAGCTCTCGTTTGTTAGGTTCAGTTGTAGTTTAGTTTGTTATTGGTTAGGGATTTGTGTCTGAGTCTTGTCATTGTCGCCTTTCTTTAGTTTTTTCATTCATCACCCTGTAATGCAAGTCATTCAGTGCTCACAGAGCCATCCGTTGTAAATGATATCCGCCATGCACTCCAGCCACTTTGTAATTTAACTTTGAGTAAAGAAAGAAGAAACTCTTTTTACAAGCCGTGTTGTTCTTCCATATACGGCAAGTTGCCCCTAGACTTCAGAACAGTCCGTGACAGATACTTTTTTACCCAAGTAAAAAAATATGAGTACTTTGTCCACCACTGGTTGACAGTAGTGTTGCTTGCAGGTGCGACACGGTCAAAGGTCTCGCTTTCTGAACCCTTCTCTTGAGAATAGAGAGGACAGGCGATATCGCTCCCAGGACAGCGCCTTGTGAACAAGTCTCAGGGGCGACCTGTGACCTTTTGGCTGCACTGGGGCGCCACTAATCCCCGTTGACACTTGACAAAGATGAGTGTGGAGCCAGCCGGGAGGAGGGCAACACTGTGGCGTTTGCTCATATTACTGCCCCTGCACCATAATCCCTGTGCACATGAATGGAGACACGGGTGACACAACAGAACGGTCTGCCTCGTCTCTTAAGATAGCGGGATGAAGGCCGTATTTGTATACATCCATCCCAGGGGGCTTTCCATTCGTGAGGCAGAGGTGTTAGACCCAGATTAGAGAAACAGACAGTGTGTGTGTGTGTGTGTGTGTGTGTGTGTGTGTGTGTGTGTGTGTGTGTTGGGGTTGTGTCATCAGTAGGGATGCTGAACCCGGATGGATTGCACTCCGATGGATTGCACTCCGAGGACTCGGAGGAGGGGAGAGGAGCAGTGTTGATTTTGACAGTAAATTTCGATTTTACTTTTAGTCAGTCTCTTGAAAAGTTTTCATTTAGTTTTAGTCACATTTTAGTCACCTGGAATGTTTTAGTGTTAGTCTAGTTTTAGTCGACTAAATCTACAGTTGATTTTGTCGACTAAAATGTATTTTGGCGGGCCTTGATGCCGTCGTAATGGCAGATTTTACGTAGCCTGGCCAGACACAAATGAGCCGTTGGCAAAAAAGAAATACTACAAGCTCAAGCTTGTAGATCTGCTATTTTCTGCATGCAACCAAGTGTAAAATGACGTGTCTTACTTATACTGGCTCTCTTGTCCACTAGTCCATTCCTAACATTTTAGTCTATACTCTTAGTTTTAGTCATCATAGCTTAGTTTTCATTTAGTCGACGAACATTTTGTGTCATAGTATTAGTCGACAAAATCAACACTGGAGGGGAGGGAACGTTGGCGCACATGAACGATGTTGTGGTGGCTGGGGTATTTGAATTCATAGCTATGTAGGTATTTGGCATAAAAATTGAGGTACGACATGTTTTATCACACAGCCCCATAAAGTAAAAAATAAAAGTAACACCCGTGTGAAATGAGGGGCGCTCTTAAAATCATACATCTCATTCCGGCCAATCACAATTGGCATCCTCACTTTTTATCCTCAATTCAAATCCAGCCAATCACTTTTGGCGTCAACTTTCTGTCCTCACTTTTTATCCTCAAATCCGTGGCTCAGCGGCCTCAGCCAATCAAATCATCGATATGGGAGTATGGGGTAGACACGCACACACACAGCTGGGGTTAGGAGGGGCTAGCGCCCCTAAAGAATGAGTGTAAATTGAAGGGCAACTAAGATTTTACTAATCATTTATAAATGGACAATTTACTTTTCGGGCTAGTGGTAATGACCTTTGGGCAAATAGAACATGACCTGTACTTGCCCGACAGGCTAGTGCCTCTGAGAGTGACAACCCCTGAAATTGGTGTTAAAGGGGGAATGACATGCCCCGAAATGAATATTGCCGATACTGTACATCACGTGGTCTGAATGAAAACGGTTTCAATCTGCACGCGGCGATATCTCAGGCTCTGACGTGACCTAGCATAGGCGAGCTGAGTGGCTAGCGCACTTCAGGCTACTAGTTTTGAGGTTACAGTTAGCTTCATACTGGGTGAGAGTGTCATTCGCTCGAACTTCTTAGTTACAATGACATTGAGTTGAGGCATTTGTGTTTTTAGGGTAACTGTTGCATAATCGCCATTTCACCCTCGAGTCCCGTGACCCCCGGCCACCCAGCTCACTTTGTCCCCACTCATTGAGCCATGTCCCCGCAGCGAGTTGGTAGTCATGCTGGCTGTAATGACCTTTGGGCAAGTAGAACATGAACTGTACTCGCCCGACAGGCAAGTACCTCTCAGAGTGACAACCCCTGAAATTGGTGTTAAGGAAAGCCGTTCCTACACACGACACAGACTACAGCTGACAATCACTACATGCCACATATCTGCGCCTGCGAGAGGGGAAATAAATCAACCATACTGGACGAACATATGAATAAACTAGAAAAAGTACCCCTCGGGGCACGGGTCTCCACCAGGCCAGGTCACGTTGTGGCCTCCTGGTGGCGCTATAATAGGCCAATGTGAAAATGATTTAATTTCTTCTTACGCCTTGGATGGCAATTGGATGATTTGAGGCATTTTGTTCCAAAAACGTGTTTTGCAAAAAACCACCTGTTGGTGGCGCTATAACAGGCCAATGTGAAAAGGGTGATTTATTCCTCAGCCTAGTAGGAAAGTGCGTGAATTGACGTAAATTGCACGTTCATGATTTGAGGCTTTTTGTTCCAAACGGGCCAATCTTGCTAAACTTTGAAAGCCAATTACAGCCAATTAGGATGGAATATGAAATATGGGACAGAGCAGTCTTGAGCACATGACTATAGAGATACTGTGTAACGATTTGCAGGACGTAGTGCAAAACATACTCTCCCCATGCCTTGGGCCTGGTGGAGACAATAAGTATACACTGTTGTATTGTATCAGCCCCCTCGCAGTGATGAATGCAGCTCTGCATCCCTGCAGTGGGCAGCGTTTTACCAGTGACTTTTATTCGACTTCAACTTTGACATCGACATGACACCCGTTTGCCAGTAAATCCTTGGAGTATGTGCATCTATTCTCACACGTGCCACACACACACACACACAATGTGCCGTCCAAATTGCCCCTTCTCTCAATAATTGACCCTTTCCCCCAGCGGATTCAACATCTATACCAGGTGACTGACCCATGCAGATGTCTCACTACTACTACTACTACTACTAGTACCGACAGAGCAGCACTCGCCACCGCACGCTCTGGTACTTTCGGCAACAGCCGCTAAACGGCGGCCTGATGCTGGCTTATTGTGTTAAAAGGACCCTGCGCAAATCCTCTGCCATCCACGGTTCATGGCTTCCGTTAAACAATGTTTTGCTGTATAGTCGCTTTTGCTTTGCTACAGTTTGTGCCAGCTGTTGACCCTGTAATATCTGCACTCACACAGAGCTTTAAGAGGCTTCTAGAAGTGAGGGAGGCTGGGGGGGGGGGGGGGGGGGAAGGTAGAGACGGAGGTGAGGGGCAGAAGAGTGCATGAATGAAAACATGTACACACAAAATAGCAGCAGCGGCGGCAGCACTTTGTAAGGTAGGTATAACACTGGGAACATTCCAGAGTCCACAAAAGGCAACGGGGCCTTTTGTGGAGCCTTTTTTGCCATACGAAGTTACCTCATCAGCAGTCATGGCTCGCATGAAGCATCTGCCACAACAGGCAACTGATGGATGGGTGAAGGATATCCTGCGCGGCCCTGCAGGGTCCGATTTCCCGGGGGCCAAGTGAAACCTTAATAGATCTGCCCGCTCCGGCAAATAACCAATTGAGCGTGAGCGTTTTTATTTATTTATTTTCCATTCTCAATTTTTTTATCAGTTTCGAGCTGCCGCCGTCTGCCTTTTCTGAACCTCTTGCTCCCCGAAAATATGATCTACAAGCTCAGTGTTTTTTGCAAACAGAACCGAAAATACACAATTCACAAATGTGAATCGTGAATGGCATACCGCATGTATAGCGTGATATTAACATGCCTAGTATATAGTGTTTCAAAGCATCATGTCATTTACATTAAATCACAGGTGCACACAAGACTCTTATCGATTGTCTAATTGGGACCGTTGAATTGCTTTGCACGCGTTCACTACATTTAATTTGTTCAACACTCATACAGCGTACACCAGAGATGCCCACGAGTCTCGGAGCTCGAGTCTGAGTCGAGTCTGGAGTCTTGGGGGTCGAGTCCGAGTAGAGTCTTTGGGGGTCGAGTATGAGTCGAGTCTCGAGTCTTTAGCCACGAGCACGAGTAGAGTTCCTCCAAACACAGATGATGTTGATTACAAAACTACAGAAATGCTAAAATATGCATTTGAAAACATAGGTTAGAAATGAGCCATGTAGTAGGTCTCTGTATCCGACGTGTAATGCTCCGCGACGGAGCTATACAACCCATAGCCTGAAGGAATGCAATTGGTTAAGAATCACACACAGCCTTCCGTTTTAGACTGAAACTTCAAAATAAAATTCCCCGAAAGCCATTGCACCCCAAGCTGCCGTAGGCAAGTTTCGAGTGGCTGCATTAATCCAGTCCTGACTGCGTCTGTCTGTGTGCTTTGCTGCAGCTCTGTGGCACTAGCTGCTCCATCCAGCTACTAGTCTCACGACACTCACACGAGCCATACACCGATTGTTTATTCGGTTGAACTCTCTGAAATTCTGAAGTATGTAGCCATCTTTAAAGCAAGCGTGAAAGCTTTAGTCTCACTGCAGCCCTGATGAAATGTTCAGATCGTAAATTACTAACCATTAGGGATGGGTCCGATTAATCGATAACAGGACAAGAATTTTTTTTTATTTTTTTTATGAAAATCTGTTTAATATTGTCATCCAAACAGGACAGGGCTATATGCCTACCAAAGTGTGCCTGGGATGTGTCTGTGTAGCTGCATAACTGAGAGGAGTGTGAGTGACTGAAGATTGATTCCAATCATGATTCCAATCAAGATACAAGTTTGGAGGATTTAGCAGGGCCTAGGTTGGGGTTGCTATGGTGATCAATTGGCTCAACACTGGTCCAGGGACCACCAGTGGTCCTCATCCAAAAGATGGAGATAGTAAACAAATGGACCCTTATTAACTCTCAAGAGTGAAAAATTATTGTTAATCATCTACATCAGGGGTTCCCAAACGTTTTTGGCGTAGGTAACCCCTTGGGTTACCAAAACGATTAATCGTTAATATTGAATTATACAAATCGATTTTCATTTTGGACACATTTACACATCCCTACTACCCATTGGTGCGTTGGGAGAACCTGCCCATGCTACAAATAAGTTAACAGATGGAACTTGGAACAAATTATTGATATGGCAAAATAAAAAAGGTCATAATAATTTGTAACTACAATAATATATGATAGTATAGAATAATAGATATGATATGAACTTTATTTGTATAGCGCTTTTCAAAACATAGTTCCAAAGTCCAGATAGACTTTTTCTCTAGTGTTTTACAAATACTCAACACAGGCAATGGATTTTTTTCTAGAAGTATGTTGTGAGAAATGTACATGCCACACTGTGTGCACAATGAGGGCCTAAGCAGGGCAAGTCCATTTTAAAAGTACTCGCCCTGCACGACAAGTAGTAAAAACAAAAAAAACCTTAATGTTGGAGCCTACCCTGTGTGTTTGTTGTGCGTGTTTGTTTGTTCATGCTCAAACGATTGGTACCAACCTTTGCTAGCAGGATCTTAACGCAGGAGATGTGACCCTCATAAATTGCAGAGAGCAGGGGAGTGATCCCGTGTTTGTCTGGGGCCTGCAGAGGGATAAGGCAGAGAGAGAGAGAGAGAGAGAGAGAGAGAGAGAGAGAGAGAGAGAGAGAGAGAAAGAGGGGGGGAGAGGGACGAGGATGCAAAGACAGAAAAGGAGGAGAAAGATGACAGGTTGGCACATGTAGTATAGTATTGATTTTGTCGACTAAAACTGACGAAAAGTGTTTGTAAAAACAAACTACCGGTAACTAAAACTAATGACGACTAAAACTATGACTAAATATATTGACAATTTCGTCAACAATAAAAGACTAGACCAATATGTTGGGGAGGGACTAGTGGAGAAGCAGAGAACATTGTATGTGTGGTGCAGACGTTCATCCAACATACCAAAAGTCTGACATGCGCAATTCACCCCGTTGCTCCCGACATGCGTTGCTTCTGCGTGCGGTTGGGTTATTGTTTGGTATGGTCACTAGGGTGTCGACTAATGACTGTCGGACTCTTGGTATGTCGGAACACATGCCTGCAGCCTTTATGTTAGGTTGCGCTCTGAAAATAGCCAATCTACAAGCTCCGCTTTGCTTGTAGATCCGTTATATTCAGAGTGCAGCCAAGTGTAAAACCAGGCATTATGAATTTACGACTCCATCACCAAAACACATTTTAGTCGTCAAAATCGACTAACACTAATTCATTTCAGATGACTAAAACTAAATGCAATTTATGCAATCTATGACGAATACGAAATCAAAATGTGTGGTCAAAATCAACACCAAATCTGAGGCTCCATATCAGCAGATCAGAATTCAGATCTACAGTATATTTAGTTGGACGGCGGACGCAGAATCGCAGATGTTGTGCAACAAAACTTAAGGCAGATTTACAAGCTCTCAACATGAAGTGCTGCTACTGTATTTACGACGTGCGACACTGCATGCAACATAGTACAGTATATTATATATATATATCGTGCCATGTTGGCGCAGCATAATTCCTACTACAAGGGCACGTCACGCATTATGAGAATAAATAACTTGTGGGAGAGAGAGGCTTTATTTCCCGCTCTCCGTTTTTTTCCTTATCATGTCCATGAATTACAGGAGAAAAGCCCACTCCACACACACACACACACACACACACACACTATTTATCTATCACATTTCAGCAACCCAGACTCTTATCTGCGAGGAGGGGTGAGCGAGTTGTGCATTCTTAACCCATTTTGAGCGGGAACGCCTTTTGGTGGTTACATACATTATGTTATAATTTAGCTATTGAAAAATAGCAGATCTACAAGCTCATATGGTAGGTTGATATTTTAGAAAAATCGTTAAAATGTGCCTCAAATCTTTCAGAAAATTGTCCTGATTTTTTTTATTTCGACGTCAAGCCTGAATGGGTTAACATCGTCTTGGGGGCGCTGAACGGGGGGGAGGAGCCAGAGTTCAGTTGGTGCCGCTCGTCGTCGCGTCTGAAATTCCAAGACTGATGGGAATGCTCGGCGAGTGGATAAGTAAGAGGAGACACTGTGCATTGTTAACCCATTCTGACCTGAGATCAGATTCATACGAGGTTTCCACTGAACACACACTGGTCTGATCAACCCATTCCTGACCTGAGATCAGATTCTAAAAAAATGTCAGTCTTTCTTCGATTTTTCAAAAATAGCAGACCTACAAGCTCGTAGCGCGCCACTCGGTGGCGCGCTATGAGCTTGTAGATCTGCTATTTTTCAATAGCTAAAGCATAACATGATGGAGCTAACACCAAAACGGGTTCCCGGTCAGAATGGGTTAAGGAAGGTGTTCTGAGAGATAGCAAGCTTCTTGAGAAATTATGGCAGGCTCGCAAGAAAGACTATTAACAGCAAACTCGGTCTCGGTTTGGCGCTCACCAAGAGTTGCGACACATCAAGCAGCAAGCCAGATAGGCTTTGACTAATGGGCCATATGCACACAGAATAACTCTTCCTACTACCGGACCGCTTCTCTACTTCCTTCACAGGCGTTAACAATCATACTAATTAAGGCTCTGTTCCATTTAGTGTGCAGTCAGTGGTTCTCAAACCTTTTAATTTCAAGGACCCCCCCATAACTCTGAGAGTGTACAAATGGCACCAAATGGACAAGTCAGAGTTACACACCCGTATGGGGCCATTTGGAAACCTCAAGGTACTGGTGTAGCAGAATGTTTCCAGTGAGCCAACATGCACAATATCAGCACCCCTGACATTTGCACGTTGTGTGAGCAAATCAAGGTTATAATAGTTTCAGTGGAGGTCAGGATTGAAAAGGGCCAGAGTAAGTGTAAAGTGTAAAAGAAACCTCACGTTTTAGTTAAGTATATATACTAAGCTTTGAGCCAACAGAGTGCTGTAACTATCTTCTTAGGGATTATTCGATTACATCCTTTTTACTTTTCCGATTAATGTGTGGGTGGGTGACATTCATATTTTACTTCATTATGGTCATCCCTGGCTTTTGTCGAGAGAAATGTGATCGGTATTCCAATGTAATGAATGGTTTGGCTGGAGAGTACTTTTATTATAGTTGATGACTATTCTTGCTCTAAAACAATAGGAAGAGCAGTTCTTCCAGTTTTAAAGTTCCATATCAAAACATGGAAACTGACTTCCAAATCAAATGTGCTTACTGAATGTTTTCATAATTAATCTTATTAAAATATATACAAAAGAACATGTTGGTCAATTCAAAGCATCGATTTCTTTTTTTTCTTAAATTGTATTAAACTTAAAAACTGAGAATGTATGAAAATCCTTTGAAACCATACATTATATATACCAGACCTTCAGTTTTCAGAATATCATAAACTGTAGTCTGTTGGGTCAATCTAAGCAAGTGATACCTCTTTTTGTAGCTCCCAGTATGCTCTATTTTCATCTGAAATATGAGCTAAACGGCACCATTTACTGCACGGTCACAGTTGGCTTCATAATCAGTAGGCACAAGGCGGAGGTTGTTCTCGCCGCGGGTCAACTCTGAGCGAGGTCAATTATTCTTCCTTTCTGCATTTGGAGGCGCAGTGCTAAAAGGTCTCCTGGGAGACCTTTGGGAGAAACACACGCCCTCCTAGAGTTGCGCATGTCAATATTACTTGCGTGCTTAAGGCGCCTTTAGTTGAATGGCTGATGCAGCTCAATGCTACAGATACAGTAGGAAGGCTACGGAGGCGTAGGCCTGTCACGGTTATTACATAACCGTCTAATCGGCACAATTATTTGAGGTCATCGCAATAATTTTGTCATAATTGTGTCCATGTCCAAATTAAACATTTTCAAAAAGCACAAATAGCAGTTCTAAAAGCTTACAACGCGTTGATGCCTTGTAAGCTTGTGGATCAGATATTTCCGCAATAAAAATAAATTGCAGTAATTTCTTTATACATATTTCAGTTATCTGCCATGTGCACTTTTTATTAAGAAGTCTAAATGGCAAAGCGGAATTGTAATTATATTCGTAATATTCCAATTTCCAACGCCAAAAACACAATTAAATTGTCAATTTCAATTATTGGTGCGACAATTAATTCATTGTGAACTTGAATGTGTATAATCGTGACAGCTCTACTGAAGGGGTAGAGTATAGTGCGACCAGTTTATCAGAGGAAAGACAATGGCTCATAGTATTCTGCATCGGTGCACGTGCTGGTCAGTAGGCAAATTAATGCAAACACAGTACATTGCGGCAACTCCACGCTGTTGTGGTGTTGTGTTCACACGAGCAGATGAAACGATGCAAAAACGCATCACAGCATAATTTGCAGGAGCTTCACGAGTCCCTTCGTAGCTTCATGTCGCTGGTAGACTGCATCGTGTCAACGCAACATTACTCATATGGTTACTGTCGCTCTTACATTTTGGTTGTCACAATAATGAATCACAATCATTTGAGATAATCACAATTATTCTGTCAATCATTGTAAACTTGTTCAAACATAAAAAAGGCTGAAATAGCAGATCTACAAGTTTACGACGAGTCACTTTGTGAATGCGTCGTAAGCTTGTAGTCGTAGATCAGCTATTTCCGCTGTTTTAAGTATAACATTTATAGAAACGCCGTTTTTCTTGGTATATTTTTGTGGATTTGTCATATCCGCCCTGTGCACTTTATTTTACCAAGCCTAAAAGGCCAAACAGAATGAATGTGATTTCTATTCATATAACAGGTTCCAATTTCCAATGCCAAAAACAATTAAATTGTTAAAATAGCAATTATGTGTGTGACAATTCATCGTCAACTTAAATGCGTTAATGGTGCCAGCCCTCTCTTACATTGACGTCTGCTCCCATAGACAGCAGGTATTCCAGCATCTCGTCCTGGCCACAGTCTGCAGCGTAGTGCAGAGGCTTCCTCCCGCCCTCCAGGGTCCTGTTCACGTCCTCAGCCTGAAAAAGAAGAAGAAGAAAACACAATGAAGTTGCGATACTACAAAAGATGCATGTTGTTGTTGCAGCAAGCCAACAGTGTGCATTTAGCTTTGAGGAAGATCCTTGTTTGCTTAAAAAAGGAGAACTCGCGCAACCGTTGATGCTGCAACACATTTATACTGAAAAATAATGGGACAATGTTCTTAGTCCACAAACTGACACACACACAGAGTTATTTATTTTTATGAAAATATATATTCATTACAAGAATGTTGATCTATGCTAAAAGCTGGACTTTTCAGATTAATCACAAACACGGATGGAACTTTCTGCCTTCAATCATCGCAAAAGGTGTACAAGACCTCCACAGAGGTGAACAAAGCAGTAGAAAAATGTAGTTCCGAGTGCGTGCGAGAGAAAGAGGCATATGTATCTCGTTTCCCCAAGACCCCTTCTATGAAAGACCTGAGCTGCGGATGACAGTACCAACACACATGGCTATCCGCATCCTCAGCGGGGGCCACCGGCCCGGCAGGCGGCAGATCTGATAAAGGCAACAAGCCCATCAGGGGAGGGGATGAGCAGGAGCCCTGGTGCAGAGCTGTGCAGGCCTGATAATCAGCCCGGCTTAGGAAGGGTTACAGACAGGCTTTGGCTAATGCTCACGGCGCGATGATAGCCGCTCTGACGGGCTTACACAGAGATCGTTCTCCACAGATTGACAGACAGGCACGACGCATCCCTCAGCGTGGAATATCATTCATCTCAGACTGAGAGGCTTGGTTTTCCAGAGCTGCTGCTGCTGGCACATGTTTGTTGTTTAACGTAGGGAAGAGGGATGCCACAAACTGACCATCAGCTCTATCGCTTATTCAACAGCCCGTCGCCCGTCCCCCAAAATAAAATAAAAATGTATTCTGTTAGTATATATTTAATATCACACACACACACGTGTGGGGTGAGAGGGGCAGATACGAGCAGCTTTCTAAACCTTATATTTATCCACTCCGATGAAGGTACATGTTCGATATATCGTGCAGCCTTACTGTGCAATAGTGTGTAATAGTAGCCTATATTTTGGCTGTTAAAAAGTTTTAAGCCAGGGCACCACTTTATGCGATCTGATACGAGCAGCTTTCTAAACTTGATTTATATTTCTCCACTGCGATGAAGATACATGTTCGATATATCGTGCAGCCTTACTGTGCAGTAGCCTATATTAAAAAAAAAAAAAGTTTTAAGCCAGGGCACCACTTTATGCGATCTGGTTAATATCTCCATTTCACTGTGTCAGGACAACTGCATTGAGGACCTTTCAAGTAACTTTTCAGCCGTGTAATTATGACCATTGGCATTGACCAGTCAAATCATTATAATCCCTGCCTGCTACTCAATGACCTTTTTCAGTTCAGTCACATCATTACGATCCATGCCTGCTGCATATTATTCACCTTTTTATGCTCTGCCCTGAAGGTCAGATACACCATGGAGAAAATAGGATTCCAATTCTTAATTTTACACCCAAGCCGCGTGAATCCATTAGCAATTATGGAAACTCAGCCTCAACCACCTCTAATAGTTTTTAAATGTTACCTTCCACGGTGAGAGCTGAATGCTGATACAATGGAGAATTGGAGATGGTCTCATTTTAGCTGAGGAAAAGTATCCAGACCTCAGAATATAATGATGTCCATGGGCTGCAATAGGATCATCACAAAAGCAAAAATTCACAGGCATTAAATTAATCTGTCATTAGAAAGGCCAATTCTAAAAGTGACTCTCTTCACGATAAAACACAAAGTTTTATCATCTTCCTTTCCCGTCAGCTTTTCCCTTCAGGGGTCAGCACAGCAAATCATCTGCCTCCATCTCACCCTGTCCTCTGCCTCCACTTCTCTCACACCAACTAACTTCATGTCCTCTTTCACTACATCTATAAATCTTCTCTTTGGTCTTCCTCTAGGCCTCCTGCCTATGGCAGTTCCAACCTCAACATCCTTCAACCGAAATTAACCGATATACTCACTATCCCTCCTCTGTACAAGTTCAAACCATCTCAGTCTGGCCTCTCTGGCTTTATCTCCACAACATCTGACATGCGCTGTACCTCTGATGTACTCGTTTCCAACAAAGTTCCCCAAAGTCCTTCTTTAGAAGTGCTCCGATCGCACGGCCACCGATCGGTGATCGGCCGATTTTCACTCAAAGCGACTCGATCGGTGAATTTACCCGATCTGGAGAAACCGATCTTTTATACCATTTAAGTGGTATAAAAGTCAATCAGATATACAGCATATCGTTTTGCATCTTTGTGACAGGCCTAAACATTATCCCCTTCCTCCCCACACACACACACACGGGAACAGTTTTGAAATAATACTTTTGGAAATATTCAAATTGTCCCCTCCTTACGCACAAGAATGGTATCGGCCGATCGTGAGAAAAACAATCGGTGATCAGGTTATGGTCCCCCCAAAAAAACCTGATGGGAGCACCTCTAGTCCTTCCTACTTTTAAATGTATAGAGGCGCAGACAGCATACACAGACGCTCAGCGTGTATGAAAAGGAGGATCAGCGATGCCAGCGGTAACTTTTTAAGCATTAAATCTGTAAACATGACACTTATTTCCTGTGTGTCTCGTGCTGCGAGTTTGATATGTGCAGTCGTCTCCTCCTTGTCCAATCTGCATCCCAGGGGAGATTAATTTGCGTCCCAAATACATATTTTTATGTCCCCAGGAGCGGACGTCGGGATTCCCTTAAGACTGTTAAAGTGTACCCTTCTGTCCCCTGGGGATAAACTCAACTCTTCGTTTTAGCGTCTGCCGTCTGCTGCACATCTGTGAGGTCTGAGGCTAACTCTGAACCGATTAAATAGCCTAGGTGTAGGCTACACAACATACCATTAACCAATTCAAAACAAGTCCGTTTGTTAGGCTGGCGGACCCAACAAGACAAGCACCTGACTCTGTGCATGCACGCTCGGTTGGAACAACATCGTCATTAAACTGGTGACTTCAGCAAACACCTGTCGTATCAACTTGACGTGAATTTGTGCAGTATTCAAAATAACTCGGCCGAATGGAAGGAGGCGGGTTGTGTATGCGAGAGAGAGAGAGGGGGGGGGTCTGAGGCACCGTCAATGGATTTGTGACAGTGTGTGAGAGAGACACACTGTTGTGTAGCCTGCCCTATACTACTGCACATGTCTGGAATGGGATTAGCATACCAATACTGTAACCACCATTACAAAAACGCAATTTACAGCAGTCAATCATTATGGGTATCTTATGTTTGCCCAGATATAAACCGTTTTACAGAAGGAGCACTATTACAGTACTGTATACTGTAGGTCTGTTATGATGGGCCCTCAGGTAGAATACCAGAACACTCACTACCACACCCAAAATACGTTCACGTTAAACTGGAAGGAGCACACTGAAACAGAACTCACAAATGTTATGCAGCAATTGTCAGGCTTGCATGAATGATTACCGGATGTTCAGTACAGCTTTATCTAACTATGGGCCATGGCTTTGAACCACACTGGTTTGTTTTTGGCCCAACTACAACAACACAAGTACTGTAGATTATTTCGACTCCCCACCCACAAAACCACTGTGGATCTGATAACAGAAATTCAGACAATGTCTAGCACAGAAAGATGCAGTTCTGTCTACCGTCTAGTGCAGTGGTTCTTAACCACTGGTCCCTGGTGGTCCCCAGCTAAATGATGGAGTTGGTAACCAAATGGGCCCTTATAGATCTTCAACTCTTGAGTGTGAAATTAAACCAAATGCACCCCTACAGGAAACCAAATTAACCCGAAATTTTACACTCTCAAGACATACATTTGGTTAAACATCTGCATTACTTAATTTACAAGAAGTCTACACAATTGGTGAATGTAGGAGCATTGAGCAATGTTATTTTGATCAACTTTTGCTTGTTATCTCTCCTATGGTACCACTAACATCAATACAGCATGGAAATGTGGCCATACCCTTATTCCAAGACACCTTTTGTGTCTGAGAGGCCTACATCTCGACCAAATGGTGGTGTGGCTCAAATACAGAATAAATAATTGGACATTGATATGAAAAACACTGATAACAGATGATAGAAATTCAGACAATGTACAGAAAGGTGCAGTTGTGTTTAGTGGTGGGCCTTGCATCAGCTTAACTTCAGCTGACACCTGGCTGACAGGAAAAAAAAGACCCCCGCCCACAAAAACAGTACACAGACAGACCGGCGGGGCCCGTAGGGCACATTGGCTATAGATATATGAGCTGAAAACATATTTCCTAGTGGTCTGAATTGCAGCTGCTGTTTTATACTGTTGTAACACAAGTGGAAACAACATCGTCATCCCGGACACAGCCTGCGTTTACCATCGGTGTTACAACTATGGGCCGTCTGAATAACTTAAGGCTGACAACAATTAGCTTAACAGGTTGTTTAGCTTGCTAACTCTACAGTAGCTATATTACACACACACACACTGTGTGTCTCTCTCTCTCACACACACACACACACACACACACACACAGTGTCTCTCACTCACACACTGTCTTTCTCATACACACACTTCATACTATTAGAACTACTGTGCATACTGCATAGCTTAGCTAAAACTGTAGCTAACTTCGTAGGCTAACCAATTTACGTGTCTGCAACCGGCTATAAACCTATTCAACGTGTCGTATCGTTGCCTAATACGAAGTTATAGGAAATACACGGCAAGACGAGCATATCATTATAACGAAGCCGTTATTTTTGAACAACAATTCATTTGTTAAGTAACTGCTGTTGCTATGGCTGCTACCCGTCTACCGTTAGCCAGTCATGCTAACTACGTTAGCACACAAGGAGGAGGAAGACGTCCAAGCATTCAACACAGCGCGAGCGAGGGGGGAAAGAAGGGAAACAACGGTCTCTGTTTACCTTTAGCAGAAGGTTTTTGACCTCGTCCAGGTCTCCGTTCTTCAAAGCCCACGTTAATTCTTTATCTCCCATCTTTTTATGTGCACTCACTCAACTCACTGGTCGTGTTTTCACTCAGCCCGCGGTGTGGCTTCTTCTTTCCTCAGTTGAGTTCAGTCCACTCAGGCAGCTGTCAACTTAATGCTAGTGCGCTAAAGTTAGCAGTGTTGCCATATTGTGTGAGAGAAATAAGCAGCCATGCAGGTCTATGAAAACAAGCCCTAAAGAATCAACTATACCTGTATATATATATACACTAACTATGGCATGCTATTTGAAAATAGCCGATCTACAAGCTCACATCTGCTATTTATTTATTTTTTTAACATTTTATCTGGTATGGGGTCCCTGGGTAGCTGCAATTTGCAACACTAGATTCATTTTTAAGTGGTGCAACCACTTCATTATTAAGGAGCTTTGTGTGTCTGTGGGTGGCTGGCTGGCTGGCTTGGTCTGTCCGAGCACGAAAATAGTGTTTGGTTGGTTTTCACAACCAAGTGTCACTGTTGCGCAGCCTAACAAACACAGTATGTGTGTGTGTGTGACAGTACAGTGACAGTACAGTAGAGGGACCCCACGGTAACTGTCATTTCTCAACCGTTTCGGACCTGGGGTGGTTCGCCGGAACCGGCCTGTCCCCCTGGGCGCATGCCTGGGGGTCTGATGTTCCAGGGACCCACACACGGTAACTGTCATTTCTCGACCTTTATACAGCTGCAATGTTGGTGAGTATTTAATACAATATCAGACTTTTCTATTTTGTTCAATGGGCTGTCAATGGGGAGTGTTGCAACTCTAGATTCAATCAATTATTTAAAATAATTGCGGCTAGTCCCATCATGGCACAAAATATTTTTTTATGTTGTGGGTCCTTGGATAAAATGTATCTGGGGTCCTTGACATGAAAATGTGTGAGAACCACTGGTTTAAACGACATTAGGAAACAAAGCACCTACACACTTTAGAAACAATTGACAAGCAACTTTGGACAAAACAAGTCCAACGTCGCTTACAATAAGCCGACATGGCAACGCTGGTTAGCTCTGTCAAACTCTTCCTGTCGCCAACCAACAACACATGCAGGAGCTGCACCGATAGAAGATGGGTGGCTCCGAATAACCACCGAAAGCTGATGTCTGATTCTAGACAGATTAACGTCGACAAGCAGTGTCCGATTGAAGATAAAGTGGAGGAAAAAATAAGTTCTCAATGGTGAAGTTAAAGTAATGCAGAGGGATCCGCATTTCTGTTGATGACAAGAAACACTACGACAGTCTCGTTTCGTTTCTTCTTCTTTGGTGCTTTACGGCAGCGTCTCATCCCTGCTGCATCCATATGTTGTATTTACTGCCACCCACCTTAGTATACAGGCTAAGCCGTAAAAGTATCAATAATGCAACAAGTTTCTGTTACAAATGAAAGCCTGGAATTCAAAATGGACTTGAGTAAAAGTACAAAAGTATTGTAATACTGGACTTTTAACTTCTACATTGTGGTATTGATACATGATACTTTTACTAGGCTAAGTAAATAATGTGAGTACTTCTGTTAATCTAGACTAGAGGACCTGAGTTCATGCTCCCTCACTGACTTGTTATTTATTATTGTTATTTTGATCAACATGTGCTTGTTATCTCTCCTATGGTAATGGTACCACCGTCCGTAGTGACCACATCAATACAGCACGGAATTGTGGACAAAATCTTATCCAATGATAACAAAATATTCTATTCTATTATGGTGGTCCATGGCAAATAAATAACGGGCCTTGATATGAAAAAGGTTGAAAACCACTGGTTTATGATATTAAGTTACATTTGATGACATCTGTGTTTGGAGATAAAATAAATCCTATAATCTTTGTATCAATTAGTACATTTTCACCGTCAGTTGATGCTTCATATCCATATGAGTAAAATTGACAGGCTCATTCGCTTATTTTTGCAACACAGTTCTTATAGGATGAGATCTAAGATTTCTCTATTGGATTTCCAATAGAAAAAATACTCCGTGACTCCGCGGAAATTGCAGAAATGGAAATTGCGGAAATTGAAATTGCGGAAATTGCGGAAATGGAAATTGCGGAATTTCCTAATGTTTCTCGTCCTCCGCAACACTAAATTTTTACGGTAAATACAACACATTGAGCAGGGCACTGCAGGGAGTTGAACCCCGTTCCGGTAAACCAGAAGTCCGACACCAGTGCCTTAGCTTTTGTGTATTCAACTACCGTATTTGGGTAACATGTGAGCTTTATCCTCTAATTCATGGGCCTGGATTATTTTTTTCAAAACTGGAGGATTTGGAAGAATCTTTTCAAATTTTGAGGTCAGGCCTAAATTAGGTTAATAGTATGTGAGTGAATAAAATGAACAAACTACAAACAAGAATGACACGCATATCATTAACAGCCAAGTTTCCTGTTCATGGCTTTATTCTTAGATTTCACATTTCTTTACATTTCTCCTATTTGTTAAGACATTACCAAACTTACCTGAATAACACTATAATTTCTACTATCACTATGTCAATGTTCAAATATATACCGGTAACTGCACAGTAAATAAATCACATGGACGTTTGAGTTTAGTACCGGTGTATAGCCTATAATATGTTCTCCAGGCACTATTTTCCGGCTACAATCAATCCTCAATTTAAAACAAACACAAGAATAATGTGATTTTGGCACAACACCATACAATAAAATGACTCATGTTGGGTTATTATTCTAAAGCATGTTTCTGCAAGTTGATCTTCATACTGCACTGACATAATTGGATTCCAGTTTCTTCCTTGGAAATCAACGTCATCGTGCGTCGGAGAGACAGAGAGACGGAAAGAATTACACATGCAGATGTGTTAAGTCTTTGTACCTGATCACCTTTAAGCTGTGTGAAACAGTAACAGTATTTTCATCACATCAACGGCATATCATAGGAAGACGTCATGGATGCAATTTGTTGCTGCAGGGGCCTCTATTTTCATGATCCATTTCACTTTCTATTCAATTACTAGTCTACTGAGATATGTGGGCACCTGCTTGGAAAATAACAGGCCATGAAGTGGAGTATTAAATCGTGGTTTATCATTTATAAATCATGATCTATTAAGGATCAAGGGCAAGTCGACAAGATCAAGGCCAACCCGCAGTTCACTACTATAGGCCCCATGTCATAAAAGTATTAACTGTACAGAGAGCGTAAATGTAACCAAATGGATCCACTTGGTTACATTCGTACATTCTCAGAGTTAAGGATTTCACAGTGTGGGACCCTGCTGCCTATGGAGTCACCTGTATACATTACAACCACTCAACAGCTCTCTCCATCATGTGAAATAGCAAATAGGCCTATGGTGTCATTACATGATCTAAGCACTCTGTAGCAAAAAAGCAATCTGGCCACAGGATGAGGGGGACTATATAAAAGTCGTTATATAAAATTATTGGAGAATATTCAATATGGCTCCATGACGAGCATATAAATGGAGTTAATGAGGTTTTTACTCTCGCCCCCCCATGCACCGCTTCTGGCCCACCCCCTTTTGAATAACCCCTTCTCACACACCCGACCTTTCACACACAAGCCCGCGTCCGCATTCACCGACATTGCCTTCGTGTGTGAGAGACCCAGCCACCCAGGGCACGTATTAAAACCATTTTATATAGGACTGTAATAAACTGTCCCACAAGTATAGATTTCGGCACACAGCACAGGGATAAAGACGGGGCCGATTACTGCCCGTATGTCACCTGCTCACTATGCTAATGTACACACATGACTGTAACGAGTCCCCTTTGGGTAACCACAAGTTCATATATCCGGCTATGGGGAGGTGAGCATAGATCTGACGGCCAAAATGTATAAGTGGGTATGTTTCGTAGGACTAATAATAATCAAAATCTACAAAGTAACTAGTAACCAAAATGTTCAAATAATTGTAGTTAATTTGGATCCGAGATGTTAATTTGGATCCGAGTAGTGGAGTAGAAGTAAAAGTATTGGAAATTGGAAATACTCCAGTAAACTACAAATACCTCATCATTGTACTTGAGTAAATGTACCGGTACTTGGTTACTTTCCACCACTGGAGGGGGTAGTGCACTAGTGCAGGCTGATCTGGACTGGGGTGTGTTGTTGGCTATTTTTGAGTGTGTGTGTGTGTGTGTGTGTGTGTGTGTGTGTGTGTGTGTGTGTGCGTGTCTATCCCTATGTCCGAGTAGGACCTTTGACCCCTGTCTGAGTAGGACCTATTGACCCTGCAGCTGCTTAAGTCAACAACTGTGCTTGGCTCCAAGGCACCACACACACACACACACACACACACACACACACACACACACACACACACACACACACACAGTAATATCCCATGCAGTAATATACAAGCAAGAAGTGGTGTTAAAGGTATTACGCTTCTACGTTCATTGTGCAGTTACGCTCAGTTCCTACATTCTTTGCGCAGTGAAATCAGGTCCATATCGGTCCATATACGCAGCCTACAGTATATGCACGCTTCTATCCCAGTAAGAAGTGGTGTTAACGGTGTTACGCACCTACGCTCTTTCTTTGCGCAGTGAAATCAGGACCTATACGCAGACTATACGTACGCTTTTATCCCTCAAAAACTCACTTACAATACGCGGACCTGGCAACACTGCTTCCCGTCTTTGTATTGGCTCCGCCGCCACCATGTGACCACGAGATTCAGAACACCACTTCCTAAGCCACAACCACACACACACACACACACTACACTCACACAGAGAGCAGCGTTCCACACACTGCCTCCATTCTGTGCAGGACTGCAGGTACAACAGCACTTGTTTTTTTTTTAACTAGACCTGTACAAGCCCGTCGCAGTCGGCCACCTGCCTACTTGGGAACGATGCAACTTGGGAACCTAATGATATATGTTGTCATAGCACCTGTTTTAACTGTCAGCCGGTGTCCCACATGGAGATCTGTGTATGTGCCTGTGCCCACTGGCAGAGCCTGATTGGTTGAGCCTCAATTGGCTAAGGCAGAGGCTGGAAATTGCACAGGTGAAAGGAGTTGGCCTCATTAGGCCCACTGGCAGAGCCTGACCATAGCCTTTTGTGGTGGAATGTCGAATGTGAAGTCGTGTGCGTGCGTGCGTGCGTGCGTGCGTGCGTGCGTGCGTGCGTCCTGGACGGTCTAGAAGTCGTGCGACACGGTGGTACGATGAAGTATATAAAATGAAGCACAACTCTACCAGAACTGTGACGGGCTGTGTTCTATATTATATGCATCGCCCCCGCCTTTCACTTTATATAGAACAGTGCCCATTCAACTACAATGCAACAGTCAGTCAGTCTCTGAAATACACCAGGGTTCCACATTAAAATACACACTGTACCAGCTGTCTCAATATTCCCCAATCTATCACTCGGCTGAAAGTGCACTTTACCTGAACCCTTGCCATTTGATTATTGTGCTGCTGCCCTCTCAGGTGTGTTTTAGGAAGATTGATGTAGATAATTAGCACAACCCCTGATAATTAAAGATCTTTTCATAGGTCAGCTTATGTTTTTTCTTCATGAGAACTTTGAGAAGAACTGCAATAAGATCCATAGACACTAGACAGACCGTAAGAAGCTGAAACTGCACAGCCTTTAATTGTGCCAGATGGCTTGTTAACAATATACTGTACTGTAGCGTTGTGTGTGCATGTGCATGTGCATGTGCATGTGCATGTGCATGTGCATGTGCATGTGCATGTGCATGTGCATGTGCGTGTGAGAGAGAGTCCATTTTGGAGTATCCAGGGGTAACAATATTATGTAATTGGGTCAATTTCACCCAATCCCGCACATATTCCAGACTCCGTCCGGAGCAGCAAAATATTTAATACCCTGTCTTTACCATGCACCTCAAAATATGAACATGAATAAATAAATAAAATACATAAATAAACGGTGCACTGGAATCAGAAAACATTTAATATCTTTATTTATGTATTAATTTATTGGAAGACAATCTCCATTACTTTCCACCCCTATGTCAGGAGTGGACAACGTTATGGGTGATTTGTACTTGGTTGCGTGCCGATGTCATGCACCGAAAATAGTCGATCTACAAGCTCACAACGCGTGACATGACACGCAACTAAGGATTAATCAGGCAATAGTGCGCTGAGGGTTAATCTATAGTCGGTGGCTTATTGTGGCCATCCATCTTCCTCGGTTGGACTGGGAGTTGTCTTTGTCGGCACTAACTGGAATGTGAAAAGTGCGACCAACTGTGATGCTTGCGTGCGGCGGTGTGTGTGACCCACGAAGATATCCTTGGCTCTGCAAAATCAGCAGAATATTGGACGCACAAAAGAGCTTCCAAAATGTCAGGTCCAGGCCGGCACTGCATGCTTAGACAGCATTTACTGTGCTAAGCCATCTGCCTTCCCGAGATGGTCATGACCCATGGACATCACAGTAAGATGCTACGCGTGTATAAATTTGTTTTGGGAACGGTTCAAGGTTCTTTTCACCACCCACCACCCAGAATCCTCAGAGTTTCGCCCGCCTCGCTGTGTCGCACACTATACTATACATTCACTTTGCCAAAGTGGAACAAACGATTAAAACAAAACTCTCTTCTCTCCTTCTCAGGTTTGAACGCCTCACAACGAACGCCATACAACGAACGCCACACAACCTCCTCCCCCAAAGACCCCAGGGTCGGCGACCCCTCCTGGAACCTACACACCAGATTTCATTCATTCATCCATTTCTTTACTGTCAATAAATCGCTTAAACCTCCCCAATGGCGTGTTTCGTCCGACTAGTGAACAGTTAATTACCAGCGGCTGTTAATGAGTTAATTAATTACCAGCGGCTTACCATGCAGCTGCTGCCTTATATCTCCAGAATTGTGCCATGAATCCGGTGTGCACGTGACGGTGTGCACGTGACGCCGTGCACATGACGTGCACACCGGATTTTCTTGTATTTATCACAATGGCCAAAAATGGCACAACCTCTATTACTTAGGTGTCCACCAGGTGGCACTGAATGAGTTTTAACAACAACAGGATCTGTCGAGGTGACTCTGTAACTGTGACTGTGTATAGCCTTAGCCTACTACAAATGGAACCAAAAGGACCCTTTTAAAACATTAAACTCGATCTGAGAGTGTACAAATGGACTGTTATGGGTCCATTTGGTTGTATTTGTACACTTTCAGGTAGCACATTCTCCAAACCATTATATAATCACGCACAGCAATGGCTTGGCAGGTATAAAGAACATCTCTCATTATGTGTCAAAATCGCAGGGGTCCACGGATCGGCGGGTCCAACGGGGGTCCCCGCGGAGGCGTGGAGGTCGGTGCGAGGGTCCGCGGTAGTCTGCGCGGGGGTCCGTGGTTACAGTGAGTCAACTGAGACTCCAATGTGTTATACTGTTAAATCAGCGAGTGTGCCCCGTGTGCTCTGCTTTGCTGCGCTGAGGCATCATGGCGGCGGTGGTGCCACCGTTTAGACGATGGCATTAAAAGTGTCTGGTTGCGTTGAAAGGCAGCCAATCAGAACTACAGAACTACGCGTCAGTATGACTAGCATGTCGATCTGTCGTGAACCTTTTCATGGGTGTTCATAGACCAGCGCATTTCAAGCCGCTGGTAAAAACACTTTGAATTTGAAATAGACACTCATGCTTTCTAAGGTGTGATTTGGGGCTCTAAGGAATGAAAATCAACATCCTAATACTTTCCAATCTTTATATAGGGAGGGAGTGAAAATATGACAATTTCTGCTGTCAAAATATGACTCCCCATGCATGCAGTCAAAAAAACACTTTTGCACATTTGAAATAGACACTCAGGCTTTCTAAATGATGACAGGCAGTTTCTGACAGGCAGTTTCGGCAGTCAAAAGTGTGATTTAGGGCCCTAAGGATGAATACAAAATGAACATCCTAATACTTTCCAATCTTTAGGGAGGGTGTGGAATAATGACAGGCAGTTTCTGCTGTCAAAATATGACCCTCCGGTCAAAAAACACTTTGTGTTTGAAGGAGACACTCATGCTTGCTAAGGTGCGATTTGGGGCTCTAAGGAATGAAAACCAACATCCTAAAACTGTCCAATCTGGACAGAGGCGGTGAAAATATGACAGGCAGTTTTCTGCTTTCAAAATATGACCCCTCCCCACCATGCAGTCAAAAACACTTTGTGTTTGAAATAGACATGCACTCATGCTTTCTGTGATTTGGGGTCCCAGAGATGAATACGGTACAAAATCAATCCTAATACTGTCCACTCTTTATGTAGTTTGCTGGTCATTCCATGTACAGTATTAGTATTTTGGGAATTTGGGGAGATTACTTGCCGGCGTGATGGTTAAAGGAATACTTCACGGTTCACCAGGTGTCCGGCGTTGCAGTAAGAGACCTAAATGGGTCTCCCATACTACTGGAACGGTAGTAGACTAGACACCCGGTGACGTGAGCCGGAACTGTTAAAAAGGAAAAACTGTTTCGGCTATAGAGCGCCGCAGTGACGTCAGAGCCAGACCCAGAAGTAAAAATCCCATTCACCTGGACCATAGGGAATTCTCGTATCAGCCATAATATCGTAACAATTCCATGTACACTTACCATTGTGGTCGTGGTTGTAAAATGGTTCTATATGCTCCTGTAGAAACCCCAAGCATGCATGCTAATCACTCTAGTTTTAGTAAAAACGATCTTTATGCGCGACCTCACGGAGAAGTACAGTACTTCATTACCCAGAATGCTAAAGTCCAAACATCCGGTGATGTCGACGTCTGTGATTGGTGGAGGTTGCGGTTTCCGTGGAAATCGTTACTGCCCCCTGTTGACCCGCCATATTAGAACACTAGTATTCTAATACCGTTTACAGGTACATGTGCAGGTACAATGATTTCTTTATCGAATATGTTACGGTATTTTAAAAATGAAGAAAAGAGTGTCCGCCGCGGTGAAAACCACTATGAGTCTGGCCATGTCCTGGCATGTTCTTTTTCACAAGGCCAGCTTATTGGCTCTGTAAGAGCCAGTATGAAGAACAAGACATACAAAGTTATGGTGAGTTCAGAATTAGTAACTAACGTTTATCTCTCTACGTCTACATAAATCAAACTGACTCAAACAATTCATGTTATAGTGGGAATTACAAATTAATTAACGAATTAATAAACAGCAGGGGAGAACACAAGTACCAGCCAGAAGTAACAACATTATTTATGATGACTGATGTTAAAATACAGTAGTGTACAGCAGGAGATCTCACACACACACAGTCACACACACACACACACACACACACACACACACACACACACACACACACACACACACACCCACACACACACACACACACACACACACACACACACACACATTAATATTTTAATGGCCATGCAGTGGTGCATGTACTCAATTTGTTTTAGTAAAAAAAGTAAAAGTATCAATATTGCAATGTAGAAATACTCTGTTAAGTACAGTCAAGGTAATCAGAAGTTACTTGTAGTACTCATTGTGCAGAATGTCATGTTTCACAAGTTATTATATGTATACAATTTATCACAAAACAATGAGACATGTTGTAAGCTTGTAGATTGGCTATAAGTGTATATTTTGTAATAATAACCAAAATCTATAAAGTAACTAACTGCCTGGTAACTAAGGTTTTCAATTAATTGTAGTCGAGTAACACAAAATACATTATACATTATTTAAATCATGAGGTACCTTTGGATTTATATAAAATGTAATGATTAGGTAAGAACATATGCTATCCATTACATTGAAGCTGTGATTGTTATTTTTGTTATCAAGTATCAAACATTGAAGCTGTGATATCATCGTATACGTCTCGTCCATAATGTGAACGCCGACTTGTTCTTCGGGAAAGTGTGGAAACGGCAAATATTGACACCAGGCCGGTGGTTGCAGTCGGGAACAAAGCACTGCACCATACTTATGTTATGGTACAAAAGAACAGATAAACTTTTTAATGTAGACTAGAAACTATAATCAAAGAACAAACACTACACGACTGACGACTCCAGTGCACAACGCGGGCAATTTCTCATTCCAGCCTTCCAGGAAGTGAACGTCAGTCGCAATGCTTCATGGGAGTGTAGTTTCAGCATTTTGGACAAAAAGTATGTACACAGTGTTGTACCCTGCCCCTTTTTTATTCTTTCTGATTATTTATTCGGTGCAAAAAATTTAGTTTATTGTCATGATTTCTCACGACTCGAGTTGGCTTTGTACGAGCCTTAAAAGGTCTTTAAATAAATACGGACTGAATTGGCTATGACTGAAATGAATGGTAAGTTACTTCCTGGGCCGTTCGTCCGTTCTGAGAGGGGGAGGGACTGCGACGCTCTATAGGACATGATTCATCAACTTCCATTGAAATGATTAAATGAATAGGTACCAAAAGTTAACTCTGAACTAGGTACATTTGCATTTAGCTTATGTGGCCCTAATACATGGAACGACCTATACACAAGACATTCAAATTGACCACATTGGTACCCTTGCATCGTTTTAACCCATTCTGACCTGAGATCAGATTCATACGAGGTTTCCACTGGACAACACACTGGTCTGATTAACCCATTCTGACCTGAGAACAGATTCTAAAAATGTCAGTCGTTCTTCGATTTTTCAAAAATAGCAGACCTACAAGCTCGTAGCGCGCCACTCGGTGGCGCGCTATGAGCTTGTAGATCTGCTATTTTTCAATAGCTAAAGCATAACGTGATGCTAACACCAAAATGGGTGCCCGGTCAGAATGGGTTAAAACCTTGGTGAACATACAGACCCCCACAATTATGTAACCGCTTTTAGATAATTTTGAAATTAGTTTTAGCTTTTTATTTGTAAACCTATATAATTCACATGTATACCTTTTGTTTTTCTTTTCCTGATCTTCTGATGTATTTAGATGTTTTTTCTTCTATGTGATTGTATTTACTCGACGACACTGAAAATTAGTTTGATTACTCAGTGTAATTTCGAGAATAAATAAAACTTGAATGAATGAATGAATGAATGAATGACTGAATGAATCTATGGTGTGGGAGAGACACGTACAATGTGGGAGAGTCAAGTACAATATTTACCTCTGAGATGTAGTGGAAGGGGGCACGGTGGCACAGTTGGTAGTGCTGTCGCCTCACAGCTAGAAGGTCCTGGGTGCTGGTGGCGTGTTTCCTCCTCCAAAGGCGGGGTTGGCGAAAGGGCCTTTCTGTGTGGAGTTTCCATGAAGGAAGCATGAGTTGAAGTCCGTTGCTCTCCCCTTGTCCCCCATATATGGGGACTAGGTTGGTGGAGGGTGTGTAGAGCCCAGGATCACATGATTAGATGATTGACACAGGGGTGAAAAATGGGTTACAAAATCGTGGGATAAAAAATATATATATAAAAAAAAGAGAGATGTAGTGGAGTACAGTACAGTACTTGAGTATACATCTGCAATACGCCTTCATGGTAGCCGTCCTATATGGGTCAAACAGAGAACCAAGCTGTAGTGTACAGTACACAACCAATAAAACTGGTGTGTGCAAAGTTATTTGTGTATACTGTACAACCTGATGCAGAGGAGTAAGGATATAGGGTGTAGTAAATCAGATTGAATTGTGATTGATTCCATAAACGCTAGATGAAGACCCTACAGGGAAACGTGACAATAAACATTATTAAACGTCAGTTACGGATCGACATGCAACATTACCAGTAAGACGCCCTAAAGGGCGAGGTCGACATCCGTCTGGGTGACAGCAGACTGCTGGGCAAGCGCTGGCGCTTTGGCATGGGGGGGGGTCAGATCAACATATGGAATGTCAGAACAGGTCAGCTCCATATATGGAGATCTAAGGGTACAAGGTTTGATGAGGGCCCAGGTAGGGCCGGGCCTTCATTTTCGGGCCTGTTAAAATAATACGATTATGCAGTTTGGCCATTCTCTGTCTAAATCGGTTAAGGATCCTAAAGGATTATGTTTGGGTGTCTCAGTTTTATGAACATTCCCATGTTTAATGCAGCAGTGTCCACACCAAGTTACAGAAGAAAGCAATTCCATATCTTTGAATAATCTGCCAACTGTGATTGATTTATATGCAGGCAAACGCTCAATCACAGCCCCACGGACTCAGATATTGCATATGAAGCAAACGTAGTTTTCAAACTTGAGGGGGAAATATATTATGATAGAGTTCGAGCATCATCTGGGCTTTCAACTTCACAATTTGAAAAGTTTAGATTAAGCAGAGCACGACAATAGCACTTCTGTGTGGTGAATTTATAGTTCAATAAACCCATAAACTGTGGATAGTATAATCTAATCTCCAGAGAAATTACATCTCTGATTCCATTCTGTACAGGGATTAGATCTCATTATTTCATGAGCCCTAAAATACGATCTAACATATCTAATGATAGATCATTAGATCTATCCTAATCTATCTATTCACATTATACATTATTCCCATCTATTATAAAAAGTATAATCCCTCTTTGGGGAAAATGTATTTCCTTTGTCTGGGTCTCTTGTATACTATTTAAATAGTTTTGAGAAAAAAAAAATCCCAAAATTACTGCAAAAGATTGGTGCTATTCGTTTCAAGAAGCAGTTTATACCCTGTATATATAACGTGTATTTAATGACACAATGTGACTGTTTACACAATGCTTTACTAACCTGGCACAGCCAGCCTTTATCTGCCTGCACTGCATATTGCCCCGCGCAGTGGTATATTACTATTATTATATTACTGGCTTCCGGTTGTTTTTAAGATGGATTGTAAAATTATTTTACTTGTTTATAAAGCTCTCAATGGTCTCGCACCTTCCTACCTACATGACTGCCTGCCTAAATATGTCCCAAACCGCCCCCTAAGGTCTTCCACTGCTGGCCTGCTCGCTTTGCCTAAAGAAATGGCAACAAAAAAATACGGGGAAGCAGCTTTTTGCTTCTACGGGCAGACGGCATGGAACAAACTCCCACTGTACCTTCGACAGGCAGCCTCTGTAGACATTTTTAAAGCACAGCTCAAGACCTCACTGTATTGCTCTTGTTTTTTAATGTTTATGCCTTGCTTTTCTTTTCTATTTTTTCTCCATTGCTCTGTAAGGCACTTTGAGCTGCATTTCATGTCATGAAAGGTGCTATACAAATAAAGTTTTTTTTATTATTATTATTATTAGTATCGCAACGCCAGGCTAGTATTTTTGTACATTTGTGTCATGAGGACGGGAGGCACCACATGTTTGGGTCTCGAGCTGAAAGGTTTGGGGAAACACTTCTCTAAAGAACCCGAGGGCAGTTGCGGTTGCAGTTCCAGTTGGTGTGTACAGAAACACCTCAGGATTAGATTGATTGATTGATTGATTGATTGATTGATTGATTGATCGATTGAAAATGCATGTAATTCACAGTATGTAGAATGGGCACATTTCAAACAAACGTCAATACGAAAACTGCTACGAGGATGAAACCAAGAAAAGCACTGAGACTTAATGTATAGATCAGGGTTCTCCATTTTCCATTCATCTGAACATTTCAATGTGTACAAATACACACTCACATATATAGGCTACAGTCAAAGAAAGTAAAAAAGGGAAAAACAGGTACAGTATGGGACAAAAACATAGACTTTTCTACAGGGGCCAGTAATGGGTGGAATCTGAGACCTATACATACCTAACAGTAACAGGTGGATGAGCACTGCTGCTCCAGAGAAGTGGACTGTGTCTCTCACAATTCAAACTGCCACTATAGCAGCAGCGGGTCTGCCCCAGATCACTGGCTACATCAAAATGCATGATTATCAACTTGCATGCACCGACACCTGGCGTCCTCCACACATACACCGAGTAGTAAATGGAGTAGAAATATAAGCCGTGACCAATTATGGATCACCCCCCATCACCAACCATCAAATCGGGCCCTGCATGGCTTCCATCAGGCAGGGCTCTCTGTCCCCCTCATCCATCACACACGGGTCCAGCATGTCCACTACCGTCTGGTGCGGATGACCCCCTGACTAGCCATGAATGAGGGCTCGTGCTGCCCGTTGTGGATGTGAGTGCTGATGGGATGTGACAACTTTATTAGACACAAATCGGCCAGCCCCGCTTTCCTTCTACCAACCAGGACAGGTGATGGATGTACACGGTACAAACCCGAGCTGTGGTTTTGTCACGGTGGCGGGATTCTCCAGGTTTTACCCCTCTCTTCTTTTTTTTCTCCAACTTTGACTTTTTCCCCTCTCTCTCTCTCTTTTTTTCTTTATCCCCATTCCCCTGTCTCTCTCTTTTTGTTTCCATTTGCCCGCCTCGAGCCCATATATCTCAGCAGCCTATCAGGGCCATTATCTGTCCCTGTTCCATGACCATCCACTACAGAATCCCTCCGGGGACAATGCATGGCTCGTGGCTCCCTCCGTCCATAGCTGTCAGCGGAGGAATAATGCAGAGCCTGTCACAAAGAGCGTGCGGCCAATCACCCACACAGCAGCCGACTTCTCGCCATCATTAGCTCCTCCATCTCCCAATAAGATAGTATGGCATGCTATTATATTACGGCCATGCCAGTATGCCCCCCCCCCCCCACACACACACACACTGCATATTCAATCTACCATATACCACACTGTACAGTACATTATACAAACCAACTTGTGTGTGCAGCTTGATCGTAAAATAGTAATTCCCTAATAAATTCACCACGATTCTGGACGGAATTTGACATCGGCAAACAGAGGCACCGCGGTGGACATGTGTGCTGGAATGGGATTGGCTGTATAGTGACGTGATAAAGGAGTACCATGGATGAATAAAAGTACCATGGATGAATAATGATTTTCCATATCTCTAATATGCCATTTATGTCAGGTGAGATGATTTGTTCCAACAAGGGAAAAAAAGGTGAAATTAACCCTGCCACCCTGCACTGAATAACACAAACCCAATGAGATCAAGCCTGTCGTGGAAAAACTGTTTTCTCCAAAAAACTTGAAGCTAATTGGTAAATAAAAAGGTAAATGGTACAATGTGCTTTTATCCAAAGCGCTTTACATAGATTGTGCATTACATTCATCCATTCACACACGCATTCATACACCGATGACAGCGGAAACCATGCAAGGCCCCTACCTGCACATCAGGAGCAATTATGTAGGCGTTTAGAGTCTTGCTCAAGGACACTTCGACACAAACTCTGGGGGAGCCACTCTATTGAGCCACTGCCACTGCCGCCCGGTAATTGGGGGAGGATGAACAGGATTAGGGTTTTTTTTGGATGCACTTCCGCACTGTTATCTCTCCCTGCTGACTATTCGCCAGAGACAAACTTGAAGACAGATGATAAAGATAAAAAAAAATGTTTACCTGTTATTCCCACTGCTCTGCCTATTTTTAATGCCTCTGTAATTTTTTTCCTTTGCTTTTGCTCTCCACTGACCTTGCTCAGTTATTGCTGTTGTTTGATATGCTTAGTCCTTTTTTGTATTTATTCTGTAAAGCACTTTGCGCTTCACTCGTGTCATGAAAGGTGCTCTTTAATAAATTGTATTATTATTATTATTATTATTATTAGTATAGTGTAAGCAGACATTTCTGGTTTTCCAGGCTACTAATTTTCCTGATGACACCGAGTGACCTAGAAACCTTTTTGTGTTCTTTCCAGCTACGTTTCTTGACTACTAAGACTAGTAGTCGAGGATACTATATATGATTTTACAAATGTCTTTACAGTACTAAATGCAACAAAATTAGATTTTGTTACATTTAAGGATAACTTATTTACTTTGTGGATATTAGCTCCAAACCTCCATTGGCTTCCGCTATGAGGGAATGAAAGTCAGTGTGTGTTATGACTAAGCTGGTGTCATCAGCAAAAAGTATGGGAAACAACCTGGAGCAAACAGAAGGTAAATCAATTCATATTATATAAGAAATATTAAAGGACCCAAAATCGTCCCCTGCGGGACTCCTGATAATACAGCTGTCCTGCCTGATATTTTACTGAGACATATTGTTCACGATCAAATACTGTACATAGCTCTGCAGCCATTTTAGAACGTGTCCTTGAAACCCATAGTGTTTCAACTTCTTTCAAAATATATCAAATTTGACTGTGTCCAAGGCCTTGGATAAGTCCAGAAAAAACTCATTTTTATCTCTGGCTGTACAGTATATATATGATCAACAAGTTGCAATAGGGCCATGTACTGTGGGAGGAATGTTTTTTCCTGAATACATACTGGTGTTCATAAAGGATTTTCGGACTTTTTAGATAGTATTTCTTCTAGAAGAAATACGTTTATATACTAACTTCTCCAAGACCTTCGAGAAACAGGGTAAAATTGATATTTTACGGTCGACAGTTTGTGAAACAACCAGGATCCCCAGATTTGAAAAGAGGAATAATTTTATCAACTTTCATACCAGAGGGAACTACACCGTATTTCATAGATTTAGCGCAGATATATGTTAGTGGTGTTAGAGCTAATCTCTATTTCATCCTGGCCTGCAGCAGAAATGTTGAGGTCAGATATATAATTTCTAGTACCTCAGAATCACTGGGTGGAGTAAACTGTGTAACAGCAGGATCGAAACAACCGGTCAGATAATCAAGTGAACTTTTCTCAGTCTCCTTGATTTGACTAGACAGTCAGGCTCCCACATTTGCAAAGAAAATCATTAAAACTTTGCTGTCACTCACAAAATGTGTAGTGAGTACAGAGGTTGTCTTTTTTTCTATTGAGAAGTTGGTTGATGATGTTCCAGGTTGAATTTCTATCAATGCCATCTCTGTTACTCAAGCAAAAACACTAGAGATCGGGAAACCGATCCACTTTTTCAGAGTTACAGAACTTGCATACACCAGCAAAAACTTCTAGTTGAAGCCTCAACGGTCTACACACATTACTTGCGTGCGTGCGTGCGTGCGTACGCCCACATGTAATCCTGCGACCTGCCAGTCATCCCACGCCGGTGACACAGTCGTGACGGGACCCATCGGTCGTGGGACGACCATTGCATCACTAGTTTGTTCTATCATGCATGAATCTCCAAGGATTGTACCGTGTGTAAGACATTAATGACCTGTAAAAGACAGGGAACTTGAATATAAGAGCAGCAGGGGGAACAGCATGGACCATGGGTGTATTTCAAGGTGCAGTCTCCCATTCATTGTCAGAGAAGCAGCTCTGTCTTCATTAAATCAGGGATATCACGTTTTCGGGGAGAGATTCATTGCATCTGAATTGAACAGCACCAACTCTAAATATTTGGACCTATAGTAGTTGATGTAACTGTGCCGCGTTATCCATCGCACGAGACTCTGAGTTCTTTTTTACTGCCGTTTATTAACACCACTGTGCTGTAAAACACTGTAGAACTGACATACAAAACAAGACAACAAACAAAACAATTAACTTGGGACATTCATAGTTACATCCAAAATAATACATGACTTTCACAATAAGATTCACAAACAAATACAATACTGACCACTTTGCCTGCTTGCACATGAATGGGGGGGGGGGGGGGGGTCGACTTGGATCCTTCAGTCTTTCTTGAAAACCCTCTTTGTTTTCTCTTCTTTTCTCCATTTTACTTTACTTCATAGCTTAACTTAACTTTCTTCTGCTTTACATATTACAGTTCACTTTACTTCGTTCATTTCACTGTTCACTTCTTAGTTTACTTTACTTCCTTCCAACTGCTTTCTTCCTTCTGCACAGAGCTCTCTCTCTCTCAGTGATCTGCACAGTGCACTCTCCTTCAGTGTAATGATAATTCTGCCCTCTCTCACTCACAAACAGGTGTAACCAACAAGCTTAATTATCAGAACACAGATGCAACCAAGACACATAATTGAACACTTAGAGCGCTCCCAAAAGGACACATACAGTACTGAAACATGAAAACCTTGACATGGCTGCAGTAACAGTAACAGTGACAATCAGAAGTTAACATCGGTTTCCACCAGCTTCCTTTACTTTAGCAATTTAGCTCAACTGTCATTTTTCAAGGTGACCCGTCATACAATTCTTGTCTGCTGATTTGACAATGTTTCATCGGTCTATGGTGCAAGGCATTTCGGATGGCAGATGAAGGCACGATTAGGACAATCATGATGAGATATGCTCTTTTGAATTCCAGGAACAAAAAGGGGATCAAAGCACCTTTCTCAACACCTTTCCACCATTGCATTTTATTTCTGTGAAGCTACAGTAATCGAACGGATCCATTCCAGATTACACAGAATGACATCGAATGAAATGCAAGTAGTGAGCCTATCAGATCTATTGATGATGTTCACTCAGTCATGTATGAGTATATTGTGCTCTGGTCATGATGGTCTGTTCGCACGCACGCGCGTGCACGTGTGTGTGTGTGTAGATTATATGTTCATGAGCGTGCGCAGGTACTGTAAATGTGACTGTGTGTGCATATTTTTCTGCAAGCAAATGTCTGTGCGTATTTTTGTGAGAGGCTGAGATGTTTTTAAGTCTTTAAGGTGCAAGTCCAAGTGGAGTCTCTCAAGTTCTTCCGACTCAAGTCCTGTGGCAAATCCCATTACCTACTCGACAGTTTTACGCCTCGTTGCGTCCTCGCTCCTCAGTCCTTCAGATGTGCCCCGGAAATCGATAGAGTTCTGCCCTCTCGAAGGACGCTTCAATTTCACAAATTGCTTCTGAACTGGAGTATCATGAGGAGAGGAGAGAAGAACCTCCCCAAGGAGCCTGGGAGCAACCATACTCAATTCACGTGGATCCCTTTTCAGAAGTTTCTCGTCAGTGGCACAGGGCAGCCCGTGCTTATCAGACAGTATCATTTGTTTATTTACTTTCTATAAAATGTCATGGGTTGAAGTTCACCTCAATAGTTTAGTTTTTAAAACACCTTTAGGAATGTTTAGGTTACTCTTATGCTCGCTGGAACACAGCGAACATCCCCGGGGGAGAGCTGCAGGCATGCACGACCTTTTGTGAAAGGGTGTGATATTGCCTTCTAGAGTTCTTAACTAGGTTGTTTTGTTTCTTAGTGTTTGCCTTTCTTGTTAATTTGTTATTCTCATTCTTAATTTTTGTTATTAAGTAATTATTTTGCAGTACCGGGATTTTTAGTACCACACAGTACCACACAGATTTTTTTTAAATGTGTGTGTGTGTGTGTGTGGGGGGGCTGGGGGGTCCTACAGAAATTGATTTGATTTAATGACTGAATGTAAGACCCATTTTTAACACTCGCACAGACACTTCCTGAGTCTGAGAAAGAGCCTTGTGCTCGAAACGACACAGTCACTTTTTGGTGCAATAAAGGCATTTATTATACAGCATCGAGTGTTTTCATTTTTATTCCTGTAGTATATAGCCTACTACTCGTCGCTCAGCACCTGCTTTGGGTTGGGGATGTGCATGTCTTTTGCTCTTTTTTTCTCCCATCTTTAATAATAACCATTAATTATTTGTTAAGTGAACATCTCTGTATGATTGCATGCACTGCCCAGACCACCCCAAGCGGAGGGTCTAGGCGGGGTCCTCCTCCAGAAACCTTTCAACAGTGTAGATGTAATTTCATTTCCTGTGTTCTGGTGAATTTTGGGAGTTTGATTACAAATTCAGGGGAAATGACAATGCAGGAGTCCTGCAGGATCCAGGAGTGTTGACAGCCTTATAAATGCAGTAAGTGGCCGCACACACTAATAGCCAGAGTGCCGAGAATTGTATTATCGGACACAGAGAAAATAAACCTTTGCAATGTGTGCGGTCACTTGTCTTTTTAAGACTATACCTTTTAGATTATTCTGCCATGGACCGGCACCACTACAAGGACTGGTATGCGTAGCATCCTCTATTCCTCCTGCATAGTGTTATAGCCTTGCAGTTAGTACTGTAACATCCTGGTGATCCCGTACATCCACTCATCATACGAGGGATACAGTGGTATTGTTCACAGGTTAAAGGAGAATTCCATACTAAAAGGCTTTCTTACCTTTCTTTGTAGTTGTTACGTCCCCACCAAAGAGGTCCAGGTGTTATTTTGTGCAAAAGCTCCTTATTGACTAGTTCCCCTTGTTATGATAGGAGAATGACTGAACCCAATATGCAAGCCACAAAACAGGAAGGTTCAAAATAATCAAAGTATATATTTATATCCAAGGCAGTAATGGACACAAACAAAAAGGTACCTGTAAGCTAGCTCAAGAACAACTCAGGAGAAACAATTCAAAAGTACAAAGAAAAGTAGGAATCCAAAAAGGGCAAAACACTACAGTACTAGGCAGTAAAACATAGACCAAAAATACGACTCAGCACAACACCCCATAGCCCCATTCAATTCCCATTCAATTCAATGCAATTCATTGAGGGCTTATGGTAGGGGAAATAGCCAATAAGGAGTTTTTGCACAAAAAAAACACCTGGTCCTCTTTGGTGGGGACGTAACAACTACAAAGAAAGGTAAGAAAGGTAAGAAAGCCTTCTAGCATGGAATTCTCCTTTAACCCCTCTGCATCTGAAAGCGGTGGCTGTATGAGGCGGGCCAGACAGAGATGGAACTGCATTAGTGGCCGATCGGCTCTCCAAATTACATTATTAAGAGATGGGCTCATTAGTGCTTTAGAGCTCAATTGCTCTGAGAGGCTGGCGACCTGCTGCACACTTCATAGACGGCTGACAGAGAGATGTAGTATGAGTGAAAATGAAATACAGGCAATCATCCAAAACTCATACTCATCCAGCTCATACTGTAAACATCACACCCGTGTGAAGTGAGGGGTGCTCTTATCATCATACATCATCATAAATCATCACATTCCGGCCAACCATAATAATTGGCGTCCTCACTTTTCTGTCATTCCGGCCAATCACAATATCGGTGTCCTCACTTTTCTGCCCTCACTTTTTATCCTCAATATGTACTTTGCTCGGCCAATCAAATCATCGCTATATGGGTTGATCAGCCAATCAAATCATCGCTAAAATGCACACAAACACACAAAGCTTGGCATAGGAGGAAGCGTAGCTAGTGTGCAAACTGTATTTTAGGCTTTACAACCTATAACTTGTGATGGTGGCGCAGCAATGTGGAAAGGCTGTGTCGCAGCTGCTGTGCTCCACAAGGTGTCAACAAACATCTTTGCAACTTGATTCGCCCGCTAATGACTTGTAGATAACACGATCAATTCATCACCCCCCAAGCCTCATAAGACCAGGGTCCAAAACTCATCACCTCTTCCTATACCTCTAGCTGCTTTCCTCCTAATCTCCACTCGCTCCACACAATCTCCCGCCGAAGCAATCTAGCAGACGGGGACGAGGAACAAGAGAGAGAAGATTGCAGGGACCTTTCAAAAGCCCCATTCCTTGTTACCAGCAGTGATTTTCTCACATACTGTATACGTACATTTTTAATGGCGCCTTATGGCAATGAAATGGCTCATCTCACTGGATGGGACATTAGCATGATAATGTCAGGACAGGCTGCCTCTGAATGTATATAAATCTATAGGGTATATTTGCAGGCATGCATATAGCCCCTATAGTGTCTGTTTTAAGACTTTCGGTCTGCAATGTGCCTGTGCTTTTGTTCCACGGCGCAACATTTGCATAATCCTAATTACCTGCTGTGTGCATGGGCAGAAGTCAGGCTTCTGTCCCAGGTGAGGTATCTGATGAAGCCGGCATGCCTCCCACCCCCCTCGTTTCTATGAATGACTTAAATTGCCCACAACGCTTCAACGAACACACACCACAGAAAGTAGGTGAGCTCACAATTTTTCAGGTCCCACTTTTCTTAATGAATGTGAATGCCGCCGCCTTAGCAGCCCGGGAGAAGAAGGAAGACAAAATCTCTCTCTGTGTGTGTGTGTGTGTGTGTGTGTGTGTGTGTGTGTGTGTGTGTGTGTGTGTGTGCGCGACTGGGTGTGTGCGACTGTACGTGTGCTTGAGTGAGTGAGACTGAGGACGGGTGTGACAACAATTTGTATTCATGCTGACCAAACTCTTTTCCCGTTCTTGCCAGGTTACTCCTGGGTCTGGTTCTGTCTGGTCTATTGCAGTAAATATTCAAAACAAACAGCCCATTACTATATGCTATCCATATCCAGTTGGTTTCACAGCAGGCACTGCCAGGCAGGGACGATTCACTTGCGAACATAACCGTTAATGAGATGTTTGTTGAATAATATTGTTTGGTTGACGATACGTATTATTGCCACCTATTGAGTATGTAGCATGCACATTGGAGTATGTCTTTGGATACTTTACTTTTTTTTTTGTCATTTCAGTGGTAAATATAGCCTAGTGTGCGGCAACCAGCTTTTGATGTTAATGAGCCTACCGGCCTTAACAAGGTTCTCTCATTCATTAACTTTATTATCCCCGCCAGGAGGCCAGAATGGCTGAAGACGGATTGTTTTTGCTCCTATGAGTCAGTCAGTCAGTCAGTCAGTCAGTCAGTCAGTCTGTCAACAGCAAATCTCAGTCATTGTTGGACTGATCGCTCGGCATGAAACTTTGCACTCACACTCCTGCAGTAGGTCAAGGACGAACCTCTGCCCAGAAGTAAATTGGCCTCATGGTGGCTCTATAACAAGCCAATTCACATTTTGGCTTGAACGGTATAGGTCGTACATGTCAAAGATTATCGTTTTCCCCCTGAACTCCTTAGAATCTAAGGAGTGTCAAAGATTATCGTTTTCCCCCTGAACTCCTTAGAATCTAAGGAGTTCAGGGGGAAAACGATAATCTTTGACATCATATCATCTAAGGCTTAGATGATAATGCAACTGCCCATGTATGCCACGCCTATTTCTGCCTGACAAGCTTTTCTGGCAGTTTTCAATTCATTTTATTTTCTTTTTTTGTTCATTTGTTCATCTCTGTGGTCATATGATCAGGCTGGGGTTTGTAGGCCTCCAGGCTGTCGCTCCAGAACCGGCCCCTGTTGACCCTGTGTTCCCTGAGCCAGCCTATACGCTGAAACGGCTTCAGCGTAGGATCCATTCATGGGGTCTCGCTTGGCCATCTTCAGGGGGAACCGGGCGAGGGGGCATGGCTTTGGACGCCGTCAACGCTCTCACCACCCAGTGTCCTGGAGTCTTCACCACCCAGTGTCCTGTGTGTGTCACTGCCCCGCGTTCAGAAGTCTCCAGTGTCCTGTGTGTGTCACTGCCCCGCGTTCAGAAGTCTCCAGTGTCCTGTGTGTGTCACTGCCCCGCGTTCAGAAGTCTCCAGTGTCCTGTGTGTGTCACTGCCCCGCGTTCAGAAGTCTCCAGTGTCCTGTGTGTGTCACTGCCCCGCGTTCAGAAGTCTCCAGTGTCCTGTGTGTGTCACTGCCCCGCGTTCAGAAGTCTCCACTGCTGCCCAGCGTCCTGGAGTCTTCACCACCCAGTGTCCTGTGTGTGTCACTGCCCCGCGTTCAGAAGTCTCCACTGCTGCCCAGCGTCCTGGAGTCTTCACCACCCAGTGTCCTGTGTGTGTCACTGCCCCGCGTTCAGAAGTCTCCACTGCTGCCCAGCGATACAGAGTCCAGGTCGGCTGTTGTCCCGGCCGACGCCCTGCCCGAGGCCTTGTCGGCCGTCTCTGCCGACATCCTGCCTGTCCTGCCAGAAACATCAGTGACTGCACCACCAGCTGACAACCTGCCAGAGCCCTCGCCAGCCGTCTGCATCGACGACCTGCCTGTGCCCTCTGCGCCCTCGCCAGCTGTCCTCACCGATGTTCACCTGTGCCTATAGTTAGTCTGTGTCTATTTACTGTATACTCCCCTGTCTGTTCAGTTCCCTTGCTAGTTCATCACTTTATGTCAGTAGTGTTCTCCTCGTGTGTCCATGATTTAACTCCTACTCCTAGTGTACTGTATGTACTTTGTAGGAAGTTTATAATTATTTATAAAAACCTTGCATTGAAGCTCATCTGCCTGCGCCTATCTGTCTGCTATTGGGTCCTAAAGCTCCTGCCTTTGCACTGCGACAGTCACTGCATGTACCGCAGGGGCATCGCTAAGCAACAGCTCCCGGTGGGATCCTGAATATGGCGACGTCTGACTGTCACTCTTGATATTTGAAACCGTTTTATTGGCAGAAAAGAGATCTGAGGGAAATATTTACTATGTTCTGTGGTGTAACCTATAGCCTACTTAGAGATCAGATGGATGAAAGGCTGCAAGAGAGAGAGAGAGAGAGAGACAGAGAGAGACAGAGAGAGAGAGAGAGGGAGGGAGTACGAGGGAGTTGAATGCGAGTGCTAGATAAGTAGATATGTATAGGTATATTTCTCCCTTGAGGCGCACTCACTGGTAAGCCTTATCTTGGAGAGTGCTTTCTTATCCAACGATTGATCTCAAACTGCCGCTTTTTACATAAGGGACGTCGGCACCCTCAAACGCCACCCGATAACCACGGTAGGCCTACAGATGCCTACGTTCATTTCGTCACCTTTCCCGACCCCGGCCGTCTCCAAACCTCTGGAGCCTTGACAGAAATGGAAACTAATTTAACCCCAAGAGTGTACAAATGGATGCATGGCTCCATTTGGCTCCATTTGGCTCCATTTGTATACTCTCTCACGGTTAAATTAACATAATTGAAGGACTCAACGTATTTTTGCCTTTGTGAGAATCTGTGTGTGTGTGTGTGTTTGTGTGTGCGTGTGCGTGCGTGTGCATGCGCGCGTGTGTGTATGTGTGTGCGCACATCTCCATAGCTATGAAGTGTACTGTGCTTTCATGGCACCTATAGCTCCATCCATGAGCCATCACGGTTGCGTTGCTTTTCCTGCCAAATTTAGCCAGGTGAGAACAATCAGCTCCTCCACTCCACTCCACTCCCCACATGCACTATGTTTATTTTCTCTGTGGGGATAGAGCTCTCTCTCCCTAGCAATCAATATTGGATGCACCTACAGGGATTCGCCATGGATATGGCTCCAGGCTAGATCCGGTCCCTTCCCACCCATTTTCTATATATAAAACTGGCCTGGCATATAATGAAAAACATGACTTGCCACCAGGGCACATAACTCTACCAGCGGCAGACAGAGGAGTTATGGGTTTCAGGCCGAAGAATGATCCAATTACACAAATAGTGTTTTTACTCTCGAGAATCATTTATCATGGCTCACTATACAGATAAATCATAACACCGCTTTGGCTCGACATAAAACTCCTAGAAATCACTTGATAATATGAGATAAAAAGCCCAATAGCCCATCGTGGAATAAGTGAATCTCGCCGTGTCACGGATTCATTGCGTGCGTGCGTGCGTGCGTGTGCGTGAAGCGGGGCAGGTAAAATATAGGTATGTTCAGTCAGGACAACTCAAGGATGGATGTAATATAATTATATTTATTGAATATAAGATGAGCAATATATTTATTACGGTTTGGCGATGTATTGGATCTGCTTTTTAGGTACTCAGATCAAGCACATCAGTCCCGGCCATAGGGACTCCGAATCCCCCCGTACCTAAACAGTAGATCCAAAACGACAGGTGGAGGCTGGGGTGGAGGCGGGTGACTATGGCTGTTCAACGTGCGGCCATGGCTGAACAGGTAGAGACTATAGAGCGCAGCAGTCCCGCCCCCTTTCAGAAAAGCGAGTGGCCCAGGAAATGAAACCCCAATGCATTTTTCCATCGGCACTTCGAATATAATTTATTTAAAGACGGTTACGCCGCGGACAAAGCCAATTCGGATCATGACAAATCATGACAATGAACACAATGTTTTGGGACGATCAAATCATTAGAAAGAAGAAAATAAAGGCAGGAGACAACACTATTTGTTTTGTTTTTCGTCTTATAAATTATTTGATCGTCCCAAAACATTGTGTTCATTGTCATGATTTGTCATGATCCGAATTGGCTTTGTCCGCGGCGTAACCGTCTTTAAATAAATTATATTCGAAGTGCCGATGGAAAAATGCATTGGAGTTTCATTTCCTGGGCCACTCGCTTTTCTGAAAGGGGGCGGGACTGCTGCGCTCTATAGGCCGCCATGTTGTGTTGAGGTCTCCCTGCAGAGCTTCCCCCTAAGTTCAAGTCTGACCACTCGGTCACAGGTGTGATTTTTGTTCTACAGGCAGGTGCAATAGAGAAAAATCCCATACACCCACAATGGGATTTTTCCTTTTTTTTGTAATTCAATATAATTTGATGACAAATAGTTTTCATGGAATATTTTACATGACGTGTTTAGTGACGGTGTGACAAAATTAATGTTTAGTGTTAGGGTTAATCTAAATCGCTCTGGATTAAGAGCGTCTGCTAAATTAAATTGTATGATAAAAGAAAGGAGGAAATGTAAATGAAGAAACTGAGGATTTACAGGAATCATTTGGAAATTATGGCAATTGAAGTTGACCACAGGTTCGACAAAAGGGGCAATAATTGCAACGCCATTACCCTCAGTAAATGGATGATGAGCCAAATGGGAGAGAGAGGACAGTAATTAGTTGAGGCTAATGTCTAAGTCTAATAGTCTCAGTCATGTGAATGGCTCTAATGCACTGGAGGCTAATCAGCAGCAGTGGTGGAAAAAGTACTTGCAATGTTTACTTAAGTAAAAGTATCAATACTACAATATAGAAATGCTTATAGTAACAAGTAAAAGTCTGGGATTGAAAATGTACTTGAGTAAAAGAACAAAAGTATTGGCATCAAAAGCCAAAAGTAAAAGTACTCATTATGCTGAATGTCCCATTATTACTAATTAAGTTATTAAGTTATTAAGTTTTCAAATGTATCAAAATCTTTTGAAAGTATAGCAGATCTAAGCTCACAATGCATCGCAACGCATTGTGAGCTTGTAGTTGTAAATGTATAGATACTGTAGGGCTGAAGGGGTTAATATATGTTTTGTAATAATAATCAAAATCTACCAGTAAGACGCGCAAACGCGGGAAGCGAACACAGCTCGTACATATTTGGGTTTTGGACGTATAGCTGCTTTGGGGACTCCTTATATGGTTATGGCTGAGTCATGGTGACGTAATCACTCAGCTCCATATATGGGCACAAAAGCGGGATAGACAGACACACACACACAGACATGATCTGCTAGGTCTCATAGTAAGTGCTCACTGCGTTCGCAACAAAGTAACTACTAACTCAAGTTTTCAAACAATTGTAGTGGTGTAAAAGTATTTGGATTCGAGATGTAGTGGAGTAGAAGCAAAAGTACTGGAAATTACACACTAACCCCTCCTACACAATAGATAACATAACATTGGAAAATAAAGGGGGAAAAAAAGATTTTTCTTTATTTTATTCTCATTTAAAAAGAAAAATGTCTTGTTGGGAAAAGTTTAAAAGTTGTCTTTGTTTTGTTTGTCTGTTCACATTTGTCACTGTTTAACTGTTTTTAGTTTTTTCTTGTTTAATCGCCACTTGATTAGCATCACGTTACGGCCAAAAATCCCGTGTGCACGTGCACAAGCCGTATCTATATGCATTATGGCTCATATAATCTGCGAAAAATATTCGGCGCTTGATTTGAGCTTAGATTGACTTTGTTATGATATAGAAAGCAATCGCGGGGGCAAAACTGATCCCAGGTCAGTGTCATGAAATGGCCGACTTTCACTACCGGTTCAAACTATAGGACTTTTTTTTTAATACGTCTGGCATGTGGATGCCGGCAGTATGGCACTTAAGGTGTTTTAATGTGCAAATAAAGACACAGTCATCTTAATAAAGGCACTTATCACAGCCTCGGAGCCCACAGTGTGAGAGCGTCTTCATTTTTCATCATGCGAGCAACGCACACCGTCTTACGACAGAGGCTAAACGAAGCATTACTCATCCCTTAAATACTGTGTCGTATTATCGTCACCACATCAGCCGATGCAGGGCGGTGGTCCGCCGATATATTGTCTGAAGACACAAAGCCGACCTGATCGGATTTGAGAAAACAAATCAGATTTGCCTGCAGTGCGGAATAAAGCCTATATAAGTTGACAGGCCCGCTAAAAGGGAGGCCTTCAGCACCTCAATCAAAGGTGACACGTATAGCGGTCTCACTGTGCAGTCGGGGCTGTGAGTTCATCACTATATCTCGTTGTGTTTGTGACCATTATGTGCCGTTCCTCTTCATGTAGTTAGCGCCCTCGGTTGAGTTATGCTCATACATTCGAGTATGACCCGAGATCAGATTCTAAAAATGTCTTCTATACATCCTGACACTTTTCTGAAAAAGCTATGTTTCTATGTCAGTGGTTCTTTGATTTTTCAAAAATAGCAGACCTATACAAGCTCGTAGCGCGCCACTCGGTGGCGCGCAATGAGCTTGTACATCTGCTATTTTTCAATAGCTAAAGCATAATGCTAATACCAAAAGGTGTGTTGAGCACACACATGATGCCATGCCCCGGCAGGGACGGCGGAACGGGAAGTTATATGGCACGCGCGGAGAAAAGGGAGGCGGCGGAGAAAGGAGGAGGAGTGTACCTATCAGATATTCCACGGCGCGCCTGCGATCTGCACCGGCATGCAGCCTTCAGAGAGTAATGAAGCAGCTCAGCAGATCCACCGCGCTCAGCCGTGTCTCGTATCTGCCTAATGAACGGATGAGCCGCACTCAGAGAGGTGAGAAATGAGCCCCTCTCCGTCGTGCCTTAAATCGTTTTGGGCGGGAGCACCTTTTTGGTGTTTTTAGGCGTTATGTTATACTTTAGCTATTGAAAAATAGCAGATCTACAAGCACAGAGTGCCGCGCTATGAGCTTGTATACTGTAGGTCTGCTATTTTAGAAAAATCGTGAAAATGTAGTGCAAATCTTTGAATATAATATATATTCTTTCACGTCTTTGCTTCTGGGGGGGGGGGGGGGGTCCCTGGGACAACATATTTTCAGATGGGGGTCGGCGGCCAATTACATATAATCTTGGGGGTCCTTGACATGCAAAATGTCCTCAGGTATAAATGGGTTAAGGATGGGATTCCTTTCCACTTGTGAACACCCCCCCCCAACGTCCCTCCCCTCCCCTCCTCCCCCCCTCAAACTGCTCTACACTTCCCTGGAACTCTGATTCCAGTGGGGATGATTGATTAAACACTCAATGCAACTCCCCTATACGACGCCCCTGGTCCTTTACACTGCTGCATCTCTTATTAATTTGGTTTGTGCTGTTGCAGCGGTCCGTGTGTATGTGGCCCAATGACGTGTTTACTGTTTACCCCATGTTTACCCATGAGAGCAGTGGTTTTCAGCCCTTTTCATATCATGGCCTGGGCCCTTATTTATCCAAAATGTTGGTTTTTTCCACAATTCCATGCTGTATTGATGTTGGTACCATAGGAGAGATAACAGGCAGACGTTGATCAAAACAACAATTCTTCCTACATACCATGGGTTAGACAAACCTCTCCACCAATAGTTTTCCTATTATGATAAAACATTGTTTTAAAAAAGAAATGTCACGCACATATATGTTACGGCAGGCCTTGTTGACGGTTTTGGAAGAGATTTTGAAGGTCTGTTTCCAAAAATGAACCAGTATTTACCTCGAGGGCCCGGGCCTATTTATAATCCATTAATAAAATGTGCCCATCGTCAACAAGCGCCTCTAGGCTGTAGAGCGATGGGTTCAGTTTTCATAGCACTAATTTGACGGAGATTATCAATATCCGTCTCGTGCACATGATGCACTGGAACTTGACGGTGATTTACGTCATGGGCCCCGATGGTGTTTTAATGTGAAAAGCCCTTGATATTTACATTGGAATAGTGGAAAGTATACGTGTCCAACCCATGGGGAGAGGGCGGAGCTTAGCTAAAGGTCTATTCTGTACACATTAAGCAACGCAGATGCAGATGTTTCACAATAGAGCTTGAAATGAAACCAAATGGAGTGGACCCATTTTTCGCTCTCAAGAGTAAAAAAATCTATGGGTCCATTTGGTTACCGACTCTCCATCATTTAGCTGGGGACCACCTGGAACCCCCTCAAGGACCACTGCTGGTCCCTGGACCACTGGTTCAGAACCACTGAACCAGTGGAATCTAAGCGGCATGGCGACAAACGCAGCGGAGTGAGCAATCAACGGCGAAATCAACATCTAACGCCGTTTTATTCAAAGGTTACCGTTTGACAGCCGAGTTGATCAAAAAGCATCAGAGAAACGAAAAGGATTTCACTCTCTTTGGTGTTGCGCGGGACATAATAATGCCTCAAAATGTCGCTCGCCCTTGGAATTCTTGAATCAACACTAATGGTTAATGGGCATGTTTCGGAAGCAGCCGACTGCACAACCAGCTACAAAAACAAAGCACTGAACACAGTGCCAATAATGCCCTTGAGCTCAGGGAATGCCGAGATATGCAGATCGCGAGGTGCGATCTTCACGTCCCGGTGGCCTGGAGGGCGGTTATGTGGTGGCACGTATTGCATTCACATGCAATATTGCCATTTGGAACAGACCACGTCGCTGCTGGGGACGGGGGGACGGGTGACAATAGCTCAGCCCCTGCGGGAACAGAACAAAAACCAAACCGGTCAACCTGAAAATGATCTTTTGCATTGATATCAGCCTATCAGTCATCTGAAGCTCAGGCACAGTCTTCCACTGCAGCACGCACACGCACACACACACACGCACGCACGCACGCACGCACACGCACAAGCACACCATATTCTCCCCCATGCAGGGTCTGTCTGAGCTGCAATGTCAGCTCACTCAGCTGCCTCCTCTTCTGTAATGTTCTTATCCACACCACGTAGACCAGCCAGGTCAGCTTGGGGGGGGTAAATAACACTAATGCTAACTCGATGAGAAAAATCAGATCATTACAGATCTGCCATTGTTGCTGGTATGAATAGGCTTCGCAGACAAAGTGACGTGGGTTAAAATGCATGGAAATTGGATGAGGAAAGGGCCTGGGAAATTGGATCGAAATCGTTCGTCGACTACCTTTTGTCACTGATGAAAACAAAATTAAAACTAAGCTATGACGACTAAAACTTTATGACAAAATATATTGAAAATTTCGTCAAATAAAAACTAGACACAAATATTAGGGAGGGACTATAGTGGAGCAGAGTAGTAGTAGTAATCTACCTGACGAAACACTGACGAACATCTGGCTTGCACTGGAGCTTCTTGGAGCTCTCAGTAAGCAGCCTCATGCAGTCATTATAGGCCACTGTGAATCGTCTAATACTGGCTTCGTTTGTAGCGACACCACAGGTGGGCGGTATACGGGTGTACAAAAGGATTTAAAAATTGAAATCTTCACCGGTACTGAGCACATGCTACATTTTCTACACAGCATGTTTCCTTGCGCATACAGCTTCCGACACTGTGTCCTTGTCATCAGAGAGGTCATTTGAGATGATGTGGCCCAAATATTTAATCTCACTGCAGACACTGCAAGGACAGAGCCAGAGAGATAAAAGTCAGGAAAGGTTAGATGTCTGTCTTCCCTGCTTCGGACAATCATAATCTTGCTCTTTTTTGCATTATATTTAATGTCAAAGTCAGCACCGTACTGTGAGCATGCACTCAGCAGCTGTTGAAGACCAGCACTATATGGACTAAAGATATTGTCACTCTCTAACAAAACATTACCGTCAAAGATACATTGCTTTAATTACTTGTGCGAGCAGAGCAAGTACTGTATTCGGCTGCGTATGTCCGTGTAAGTTGTAAGTTGACAAGAGTCAGAGATAAGTTGCGCACTCTGCTCGCGCACAAGTAGGAATGGCCTAAAAAAGTGAGGATGCCAAAAGTGATTGGCCGGGAATGTGATGTACGATGAGTTAAACTAACTCTCAGGATTTAGCTGTGTAGCAGAATAGAGCCCCATGGTCCCGCTCTGCTAGACAAACGAAAGGTCAAATTACATGGCTCGGGGGCATTTCTTGGCAAAAGTAGAAAGCACCTTATCGATTGCTATATTGTTCATTATTGGTGAAGCTTATTGCATGGATACATTTCCCTTTTATAAATTGCCAGGAATACGATACCAACCCGTAGGCGTTTATTGCAAAAATGCACGCAGAGAGAGGGCACGTTTATTCACCCTTAAAATGCACCGTATTGGATTTGCATCGTTAGCCAGAGAAAGCGTTACAATTATGGCTATACGAGGAAGGAAAGCAGAGTTAACATTTAGTCGTTTCAAACAAGTGAAGACTATTTGTTCCATTCACAGACATCTAATCTTGCACCATGTCTCTGTGTGTGTACGTCTGTAATGCACGTAACTCCAGAACCGCTCGTCCCACCCATCGACACACCACCACACCACCACATGGGGTGCAGTGCCCGGTCTTGAGTCGGTCGGACCCACGGTTGTCCAGAAACGCCACAAAAGACAAAAGGCCTCTCTGCCCAGGCTATGGAGAGGGGCCCTGCCCAGGCTCCATATATGACATCTGAATAGACTCCATACTTTGGCATGCCTGACAAAGAACTCCAAATAGGGACAGAGACATAGTAACTGGGTGGGGCATTCATTTCCAACTTTCATCGTTCCAAGTAGGCCAGTGCCCAATGGGCACTGCTCTAGCTAGTTTCAAATAATACATAATAAATATAATGAATCACCAGTGGTACAGTAAATGGTAACATGTCTCTTTCAAACCCTCTCTCTCTCTCTCTCTCTCTCTCTCTGCGGAGGGCAGATGTCCCTCTCTCTCTCTCTCTCTCTCTCTCTCTTCTCTCTCTCTCTCTCTCTCTCTCTCTGTGGTGCAGAGAAGGGCAGATGATGGCATGTTTCTGTAAATTGCTTTCGGGAGGGATTGCAGGTCACGAGTGAGAGAGATAAGGGCGTTTCAGAGATGAGGCCATTTTTCACCTGAATGGAGTGAACCAGAGGTCTGTGTTGGAATGTGCTACATGATTGGCCTGATGCAGGGTCTTTATCACGCCATGCACTGTGAGCAAACTGTGGCTAGTTTGTGGGGCATTGTTATTTCTATTTATTTACCTGCAGGGTATAGGCTATCATGAACCCAGTGACCATATAATTTTCTCATTGAGGACTCTATATTGTTTGAATCTTATATTCTGAGGGTTTGGTTATAGTCGTATAAAGCCGTCACCCACAACCGCAGAACAGACACGTATACCTGTCCTGGAGCCGGTTGCGTCTGGCCTGGAAACAAGACAAATCTGCCACAGGAAAATACAACGTCCATGCAGGGAAGATTGGTCTGGCTGTCCTCAGTTTGAATGATACGTTTCGCTCACCCAGTCACCCCCAGACTCAGACTTGTGGCTGACCAATCAGAGCTCACTTTTCAAAGTGAGCCTTTTTTTGCTGTGACGTCGGAAACTGTTTAGTAACCTAACCGCCCCTCGGGAATCCAGACTAATTAGCCTGGCCAAATTTGCAGGCTAAGTTGCACCACCTCACGCACTAAGCCTATATGCTTAAATGCTATGTATAGGCATACAGTTATGCATAATTAGCCATTTAAGCTAGGCTGAGGTGGTCTTTACACGAGAATGGTGTTCATAGAAAACGACAAAATAAAGTATCGTTTGCTGGTGTCCCTTTAGACAAGAACGGTGTTTTCAGGAGGTGAAAACGCAACAAAGTGAAACCACCTTCCAGAGTGGAAATCTTTCAGAATGCCGTTTTATCCCTTCTCCGTGTAAACAGGCAAAACGGTGAATCCGCAAAACTTATGACATCATGGCTCATGTTGGCTCACAGCGCATATTTATTACACTGATGCAGAGCCATATATGATTGCGAATGCAGTGAGCACTTACTATGAGACCTAGCAGATCATGTCTGTCTGTGTGTGTCCCCTTTGTGCCCATATATGGAGCTGAGTGATTTGTTTGTAATTGTTGCAACACACTCCATATTTGGACGTATAGCTGCTTTGGGGACTCCTTATATGGTTATGGCTAAGTTAAAAACTTAACTTAAAAATAACTTAACTTAATAAAATAATAACTTAAAAATAAATCTAAAACCAAATATGTACGAGCTGCGTTCGCTTCCCGCGTTTGCGCGTCTTACTGGTATAATGGAGTTTCTGAACAAGCCTCCCTCGTCCCTCAATATAAATATAGTGAACTTCTATGCATTAAGCTTCTTCCATGCAGTGAAACTTTTTTTCCCCCATGGCAGCTGAATAGAGCTGGTGATGTGTATCGGGAGAGGCAGGTGGTTGTCAACAACCTGTCAAGGCCAACAACAGCGGGGATAGACCGCAGATTGCAGTGGGAATTGGCATCAACCAAGTCAGGGGGGGGGGTAGTTAAGTTTTACAACTTTAATATTATGCTGTACCCCCTTCAAAGTATATTCCCTATGGATTGTACCAATTAAAGTTGCCAATGTTCCTATCACCTTTGAAAGCAATGCTGAAAATATTCAAATGTTCCCAATTGTCCTGTCACTTTTGAAAGCAATACTGGTGATTGAGTTCTGTTTTCATGTTATTATAATAAAGAATGCATGCCGAGCCAGGGAGCTCTGCTGTACGCCAGCAGCATAGTGAGTGAGAGCTACAGTAGGCTACCACATAAATCATTCATCATTAACAAGTCTAATACATTATATACTTTCTAGGAATCGAAACTCATTGCCTAAAAGGGTATTATTATTATTAACCATTTGAGAGCCCAAGCCCCCAGGGAGGCTCTCCAGCGTTGAATCACTCGGCCCTAGTGGTTGGAGCGTGAACTGCAGGCGGACCCGTGGATTCATGACGAGGAAACCCTCGTTAACATTGAGCGCTCGGTTGCACTTCCGCAGTTCGCGGAAGTAGACGGTTCTTCCGGGTGCTTCAAACACCACTGAGCAACTTCCACTGAAATTAATTAGGGGGGGGGGGGGGGGGGGGTGAGAAGTTCAGTGACACAAGAGAGACTCGGAGTAGAGTCGCTGCTTCTTCGCCTGGAAAGGAGCCAGCTTAGGTGGTTCGGGATTCTGGTTAGGATGCCTCTCGAGCGTCTCCATGGGAGGTCCTCGAGGCACGTCCCACTGGGAGGAGACCCCGGGGCAGACCAAGGCGCAGATGGAGGGATTACATCGACTCACTGGCCTTGGAATGCCTCGGGAGTTCTCTGGTGGAGCTGTTGCCCCGTGACCCGACTAGGGATAATCGGTTGAAGATGGATTGATGGATGGACGACATTGGACGTATGTGGTTAATAAATAATCATCTTGAAAATGTGGCAATATTCTTCTGATGGAGTCGATAGTCGTTTGGAAACAACACTATCTGCACTGACAATATGCCACATCATATACCAAACATCATGCCTCTTATCTTGGGCCGAGCAAAAGACGGATCAATACTAAGAGACCTTGTGGCTGCAACAGGGCCATCGGTACAAGCAATTCCATAATAGAAATATTACAGGTTCGATCCCTGCAAGACGATATTTTACCATGCACCCACTCACTCATTGTCAGTTACTTAGAAGATAATCAGGTGAATGAATGCCTTAGAGATGTGAAGTCCAACTGATGTGGGAGAGATATAGGCCTATATAGTCTTGGCGAATCTTGTAGATCGGCTATTTTCAATTTGCCGAAATGTAGGGCTGAAGTGGTTAATGTATGTTTTGAAATAATCAAAATCTCCAAAGTAACTCGTAACTAAAGTTTTCAAATAAATGTAGTAAAAGTGCCAGACCGTTTCTGACCGAGGCTGAAGCGTTATTCTTAGTATGGATTGTCGGTGGTGACCACCGAACTACAATATGACGTCACTGACGTGAAGAGCAAACCACCGCCACCGCCCCAGCCTTTCTCTCGGTTTTTACTCACCACCGCTCCACGTTATTACAGCTCCGGTGGTCACCTCACCACCGAAAATCCATAGGCTACTATGAATAGATAATAGATAATAAATAATATGAATTAAGTCATTGAATTTTTTGTTTTGTTTTTTCATGGCTTCAAATTGACATATTGGTTGTTCAGTTTGACCCACCAGTTTTCGAGATATGGCTTATAGAGTAATGTCTTGCAGAAAACAGCGAGTTGAGAAAACAGGCTTGAAAGGTTCACTTCTGTAGACTCTAATATTACACCTAACTATACATGTTTAAGCATTTATTTCATATTTACATTTACATTTATTTCAGACATGCTCTAGTATCCGAAGGGTCTGCCTGCTATTAACTCGTTTTGGGGGGGAAAAAAAAGGTTTTCTCTTCTCCTGAACAACTAGTCTTGCCGCCATCACTGTCTCGGTATCAAAAAGAGTAACATTTGTCTGATATAGTGGAGAAAAGTAATAGTACTGGAATTTGGAAATACTCGAATAAAGTATGAATAACTCAAACTTGTAGTACAGTACTTAAGTATACTCAGTTTGTTGTGTTGCCTTTCAATTATTGAAAGGCAAAATGTGACAATACTTTTAATTGTGTTTCTTTTTTCTTTCTATGAAAGCATGGAATCATAGCAAAGATAATGATGTATTGCTCATGGCTTGACATTAAGGCTTGTCCTGTTGTCCGGGAAAACTAATAAATCCTTCCGGACAAGTGCATTACATTTTTACTTGTCCGTTGGACAAGTGACTCTTGGTGTCACTTTTTTTGTGACACTCCTAGCAGCCAACAATATTGTGTGACATTATTGTCTGGCTTTCCTAATAATCACCTTTCCAATATCGTCCGTCATTTTGTTTCAGGAAAACTGAACCTCGTGTTATTCTGTGTCTTGTACTTTCAAAGGGAAAAACTACCCAACATCACTTATTTATTTTAAACGGTTACTAATTGCGACCATAGGTCGCGCTTACTATGAAAACCTGCATTTCCTGTCAGTCGTGACTCGTGTCACACCACGTCATGAAAGGGACCGGTTCTAACATTCCATATGTTGATCTGACCTCATCAAACCCTGTACACTCAAGACATTCTCCATATATGGCCAGTAGGCCTACAGGATTCATTCCATATGTTGATCTGACCCCCCCCCCCCCCTAATCACAAATTTGATCCACACTGTTCATATTCACAACAGGCACTCTCATCAAGACAAGATGCCTGCTGTCCATCGTTATATATATATATATATATATTATGCTGATGTATAAAATAGGTTTAAAGTGTTTTGATGTGATAAGCAATTTTTCTGCAGGGATCCCCTGGAACCCCCTCAAGGACCTCTTGAGAACCATGGGCTATAGGGTGTCGGTACACCCAGAAACGCCACTGCAGAGAACCATTAAAAACTAATTTCTTCCATGCCAATGAATGACCTGATTTTAACATATACCATGATGAGAGCTGGGTTTCCCTAAATGCCAATTGACATTAACATTTTAATAAAAACACTGCCTGACAGGCACCGGTTTGGTAAAACCGGTACCAAACAGTGGCGGATAGGCTACAGAACATGCCTATGACTGCGCCTCGAGAAATCTCACAGCAGTCTGTTTTTTTTGAGCAGTTGAGACGTATAACCAATTTATTCTGAGGATAACCAATTTATTCTGACTCCCTCCCCCCCCCCCCCCCCCCCCCCCCGAAAAGGCATTTTTATCCTGACCACTTATCCATGATTTATATACACTAGCCCTTACCCGTTGTGAGATATTTGCCCCCCTCTTGTGGCCGTGGGGGGGTACTGCGCCCGGCGCGTTTTTAATTCAGTAATAAATCTTGCATCCTTTGGTATTCTTCTCCTGATGAACTACACGGTTTGCACACATCTCACCATGCACAACGGCGACAGGTAGCCTGTCCACACATGGACCGCTACTTTGCATTCATATTCATGTCATATTGACAGTACAATACCCATTTTTGCATTTTTTAATCCACTAATAAATTCATTATAAATCATTAATGTGTCAAATGAAAAAAAGGGCTCCGTTACGCCCTCCATATAATTATGGTCCATGTCTGTGTGAAAAGTGGGAGTGATTGGGCCAGCCAATGTTGAGATAAAGCGATTATAGCGCTGGCAGGGACATTCAGACAGACAGACATTCAGACATTCGCTGAATTTTAGTATGATGATGATGATGATGATGATTACGGATCATTAGTTCTAATTGTCTTTAATGCTTTGAAAGTTCAAAGCAATCATTTCAATATATAAAGTGAAGTAAACTAAACAGTTTCTAAACAGAAAGTAGACAAAAGTACAGAGATGGCCATGGAAATATAGTACAATAATAAAAAATAATAAGCTTGACTATAAAAGTAATTAGTTATAAATTGCTCCATCTATGCCTCCCCTCTCAGCTTTGTACAAAGGGTTGAGGAAACTTTTTTTCTTTTAAAACCACTTCACGAAAAAAAAGTGTGAAAGTCAAACCACTCTCCCACAGCTTTAAGAACAGTGTGCGTTTCTTCATCGTGTGTACTGGATTTTGTATTTATGGTAATATTATTTTCACATTGCGTGAGGTATATATGCGCTAAAGAATATAAAGAAAATCACAACACACTTGAGTAAAAGTACAAAAGTATCGACATCAAAATATAGCGTGGTGTCTCGATGGTAATACAGCCCCCAGCAGGTAAGAGCGCCCCCAGAGCATGGCCGAGGCAGAGAGATAACAGGAGCGCACGCCACCCACTAGGTGTGATCATGGAAGGAAGACACATACCTCGTTACCTATACTTGATCAGCTGGAATGCGCCGCACCTGCCTTCACCTGCTAGAAGGGATCCACCTCAGTATAAAACGGTCTCAGTAGGGATCCATTCTACGGGAGGTGAGGAACGTGCATATACCGTTAACTGCTGCTGGGCGGCAGGTCGACACCACTATTTCACATTACATTCTGTGCAACATTAAGTGAAATATAAATACTCACCATGTCTCTTCTCACCCTCCAGGCAATCACCGGGCATGCACTGAACGGCTCGTTTCAGCGAGTGCATAAACCTGAAAAAGATGATAAATGATTAAGGACATGGAAAAGGAGGGCAACCAAGAAAGCTGTGAATAAACCATTATAATTTTGCATTCTATCCTGTCTCCTGGGTCATGTGTAACAGTCGCCACAATACTTAAAGGGACATTTCACCGCTGGAAGAAACTGCACTCAGTCAATATAAATATATAAAACTTAATATTTGTACACACAAACACAACACAATTTGAATTTTCAAACCCTATGGCCAGAAAAATAATGAAGTCTGTGTGTTTGACTAGGGTTTGACTTGAATTCCTACAATGACCATAATGCTTTGGTGCACTGCCCCTCCCGCAGAGAGAGAGAGGGGGGGGGGGGGGGGGGGCTGTATAGAGGTGTGACTTAGTCCAGGAAGGAAGTGAGACCACATTTTCATGACAGATTTTGGTCATGAATTAGTGTTTCTGCTAATAGAAACTGCAGGCTTTCTTTTCCAGAAAAGTTGCAATGCGAAAATGGAAGCCATCGACGATGATGTCACTGGTGGACGTGGTGTCTGAACTGCCCACAGCCCTCCGATGAGACACAGACTGAGTAGAAAAAAGTGGTGGTGTTTTATCATGAACATTAGTGAGGACTGAGGACCAATTATATGACGAGATGTTGAAAAGTGGTGTAGTTAGTGTTTTGATGTTTCGAATTGTACAAGGTCGTCGTGTTTGGCAAACTCTCGCAGTGTGTTGCGATGCAAAGTGCATTGTTGGGTGTTTTATCCCTGTGTAAAGAGTCATGTTGCTGCAGGCTGGGTCAAAGCACTGTCCACCTGCAGTGGTGCTGAACCATTCATCCATCCATGTGTGTGGCTACTATTTTGCTAAAGTCCAGTCCACAGTTATGAGGTGAAGGATGCTCTGTGTGTGTGTGTGTGTGTGTGTGTGTGTGTGTGTGTGTGTGTGTGTGTGTGTGTGTGCGCGCGCGCGCGCGCACGCGAGACAGACAGACAGAGAGACTGAGTGCAGGCAGGCGGGCGGGCGGACGGACAGACAGACCTACACATATAGCCTAAGGCTATTATTTGTGTCCACCTTTAAGATGTGAAGGATGTCTGTCAGGGTGAACCTCTGGAGCACAGAGATTTGGAGAAATGATTCGTTCGAGCCATACAGAGAGTTGGTTGAAGGCTGGCCCCTTCAAAGCCACGGCGTGAATAATGTTAATACGCCTGGTTTACACCTACGGTATATAAAAGTTAGCAAGCCGGGTAAAGTCACTTTGTGGGCTGATGAATTTGTATGACAGCTATGCCTCTAAAATAACAATAAAATATTGTACATGCATGCAGGGTCAAGGCTGCGATATAGGCTTAGCTCACGACAATGTAAACCGTTGACATGCTTATCTTATGCTCCCAGCAGCACATTCTCAGCAACACAATCACATTCTAATAAAAGCTTGAATTACTTTTGTACTAAACAAATGGCTTTTTTCCAGTCCTGGAGATAAGCAAAGGGGGGGGGGGGGGGGGGGGGGGCACGCGTGAAAACAAACAAAAGGAAGAGTAAGCAGACCGGTGTTAATCTTGGACTGGGGTTAGATTCACGGGCCATGCTTATATACTTCTCCTGGAGACTAAATAAAGAGGTCCATGGTCCTCTGAGCACTAGCGTCCCCCAAAGAGGGGTGCCGGCTGTGGGCTGCGGAAAGCCAACCAAGAGAGAAATAACTACAAATGAAACACAATGAGCTTTTGACTGGTCGAGTCCACAACTTAATTTCTTGGCCTACAGGGGCATGCTGTGCCTGTAGGGCTTCCGAAATCTCCGCGGACCAAAATGGAATGACTCCAAGCTCATGGGAATGCACTCTACGTTTGGTGACAGTCTCGGTTCCCGTGTTACCCAAAGGGGATTGCTTATCTATTCTCCATTTCAGGAACACGGCTCTCCACGCGACACCGCATGCTTTCAGAGCTCATGAGCTGCATGCAGAGAAACAATACGGCGTTTTGTGAGGGTGCCCCCTCTCCAATATTATGTGCAGCCAGCGGGATGATATTCTCTCTGATTCATTTCCTTTGTGACAAGCCACATTATGCCTGCAGGTCCTTAAAAAAAAAAAACAGAGCGCTGACAACAAAAATGGCGGCATCCAATCATTGGCTGACCAGGCAGGCCCATTGTTCACTCGCAACTGCAGGAGAAGTCACGCTGATTAAGACCATGGGGTCGGTGACAGGAATGCAGTGCTGGGGCTTTATTCCGTCGCTTCACCCGTTGACAGGCCTAAATACTGTTCATTGCCACATCGAAGGGGGATAGATGGGGGGGTAAAGGTGAATAGGGGCACGAATAGTCTTGGGGTTAGATTGGACATTATAGTAGCATTTCCAATCTGACCTCAGTTATTGTCTCCACCAGGCCAAAGGCAATGGGCGTGCATGGGGAGAGAGTAACTACTGTATATGTTTTGCACCCTATATCCGCCCGTCCGTCCGTGTGTCCGTGTGTGTCCTTCCGTCTGTCCACAGCTATAATCTCCGGCCCCCGTTGGCCTGGTCGCCGCCAACCTGTTCACACACATTCCCTGTTATTCAACACATTTTCGTAATATTAGATCACGTGATCTGTATAGTCATGCAGTGATCAAAATGGATCTGTGTATTTTTTTTCAATTCGATATATATCTAAAGTTTGCAGGTGTGGCCCATTTTGAACAAAATGCCTCAAATCATGAATACCCAGCATCCAATTGTTGTGAAACTTTGCACGCTCATTCAATGAATGCCACCCTTTTAACATTGCCCTATTATAGCGCCACCAGGAGGCAGGTTTTTGCTAAATAATAATAATAATGTTCACATTAGGCTACTCCTACACATTTTGTCCAAACATCACAAACGTGTTCTTGACCTGAAAATGTGCTCTGAGGAGCACTTTTTCTAGTTAAGATTCTAGTCTGCAAATGGTTGATAAATGGCCGCATATCGAATAACAAAATCCGTACTCCTGTACGAATGATCAGACAATGCAGGGATGATCATCAATCTTCACTTCTTCTGTAACCGTCGGAGGAAAGTGAGGGAAAGATCAGCCGCCACTGAAGATTTATTTCAATTTGATGTGGATGAAGCCGAGACTGCACGGTTATAAAGTCAGCACATGCTATAAAAAAGAATAAATCCAGCGAAGAAGCTGATATTGCAGTTATTATAATTGCTCAGGATCCACAAAAAACAGCATATCCCCTCTCTCTCACATCAGTCCTACCCCTTCCTTCATTCTTTGCAACTGTTAAGCGCTCTCTTAATTAGCGAACAACACTTGCTGGACCGCGTAACTTACGACATTTTATATCTCCATGCATACGGCAAGAGAGGAATAAATCATGCAATGAACCGTCCCCACACACCCCCTATTATTTCTTTTCAAGATGATGGAAAGATTGCTGTTATTATAATAACTTTTGCGCTTTCTCATAAATGGAATAAATCAACGCGTGTGCACGTGTGTGTGCACGTGTGCGTTTCTGTGTGTGTGTGTGTGTGTGTGCTTGAGCACCATGGCTGCTACGTGCCAACCATGTCCTCTCAAGCAATTAACACTCATCGCTGTTTTCTATTGCAATATATCCCTCTTCAAATGGTCCCCCCTTGCTTTTTGAATCGCGCACATACAGCCTAAAACCTAATTAGTTAGTGATACGGTGCAAGCGTTGGGCACAATAAACATTTTGAAAGGAAGTCTCAAACACTTGCTCACACTTGGTGATGAATTGCCACGCCGCCCTATTATGAAGCGCAGGCGTGATTAATGGTGAATTAAATAAATAAATCGTCCCCCTCCATTGTTTTGTGCCATCGCCAACCGTCTCTGTGTGTGCCCACACAAATAGGTTTTGTAACTTGAGATAATGAGTGGAATGAAAAATGCCTCGAATGAACAGGCCAAATGTTGTTGCTGAGGAATGGGAAATGTCTGCTTTTGGGAAATGAATGAAAGCAGTTTTGGGGAGGTGACAAACCGGTGAGGTGAGCCCCGGTCATGAAGTCTCAAACAATTGCTTGGCTGCTAATAACTTAACATAAGTCCTTCCAGCCAGTCCCTGCAGGAATTAATGGCGTTGCAATGTATCTACAGAGGCAGCTGTATCTGAGACACTTTGGGGCCTCTCTTGCTGTTCTGTATATTTATTGTTACTGTGGTGTGTAATTTCACTGCAAGTAATGTGACTTCACTTGTACGCTTAGTCCTAGCGTACAAGTGCTAGTGCCACCTTGGTGGCACTAGGAACAACAGCATGCCTTCTCTGGCTACAGACTCCCTTTTGTGAACACTTTAATCAAGCGTTTACAATGTACAGTTGTACAGCATGATTTATGAGGTCAGCAGCAACACAACGTGGTGCGCGGCCCACGCCGGTGAACGGAAACCTGATGCTCGGCCGACCTGAAATGTGATATTAGTCCTACAGTATATTGCCACTAATTTATGGATAGTGTAAGCTAATGAGCAGATGAAGTAAGAGAATTACAGGGCAACACTAATGAGTTCACCTAATTAGGCCATTAATTAACTTCCCAAGAGCTACAAATATGGGAGGAGAACTCTGCTGCCTCCGCAGTTTGATGCGCACACGCGCACACACACACACACACACACACACACACACACACACACACACACACACACACACACACACACACACACACACACACACACACACACACACACACACACACACACACACACACACACACACACACACACACACACACACACACACACACACACACACACACACACACACACACACACACACACACACACACACAGAATAGAAAGTGGGTTGGATAAACAAGAGAACTCACAGCATGGTAATACATCTGCTCATCTCCACCCCTCGTTCGGTGATGATGCGCCCTAGGCTAATTGATCGTGGCCCGGTGGTTTATAGGGGGTCAAATTAGAGGCCACTCTCAACCTATCCTGTCATGTGTCTACTCTCCTACCTTCATTATCGAGGCAATGCCCCACTTGTAGAGGCAATTTTGGACTTGGGGTTCCCTTTAGATTGTATTAGAATAAATAAAGATCACATTCACCCACATAAGGAAACATGAAACATTAAATACCCTCCAGGCGTTCCTATATGGTATCACACTCACAAGAATGGAGCAGGCATGCATGAGGTCGCATGGTGAGCTTTGACTTTGACCATGAACTTGTTGATCTTTGTTTGTGCCAAATATCGTGAAATGTACACAAATACAAACTGACAGAGCCTCCGGGCATGGCGGTACACCGTGCCCTCCCACCCGCCAGCGACATACTGTAACAAACATTCTTAGAACTGATGTCTACTTGCATTGCATTGTGTCCCATTAAGAATACCCTTTTATCTGAGTCAGCTTACCTGGAGCTATACAGATGTGATCCTTCACACTGAAACCATGGCTTACCGTACGTCAGCAAAAATGCCAACACCTGGAGTGGATTCAAACATCTACTGCACTAATGTAACAGCAGGATTCAAAACCAGCTGTCTGAATGAGAAAGCATCAAAGCAAACATGTATACGGCTCCCTTGGCAGAGGGAGACATTAGACATGCAGGCCTGCGTGCTCTGCCACACTAACACATAAGGATTAAAATCCATGCTGTCTCAATAAGGGATTAAAATCCATGCTGTCTCAATAAGGCAAACATAATTTTGTCCTGCTCAAACACCTTCCCCTCTGCCAATCAGGAAAAATGCAATAATATCACAATCCCAATAGGATAATTTAGACAAGATGTTACTGGAATATGAATGAACACATTGGAGAAGTTTTATACAAACCACGAAGATAAAAAACTATAGCTGGAGCTAATACTGGCACTGGAAGAGCCAGCATTGGATTGTGTCAGCATACATTTATATACAGTATGTAGTATTAAGCATGTATATGTAGTATTATTATATGGCTTAATTCTGTGTTTGCGCCTGGAGATGGCGCTCCCCATATAGGGCTCACCTCACTCATTCTGTGAAATAACTGCAGGGTAACTCAAGTAACCTAGAGTTTCAGAGTGGCTTTACTCACACTATCCTGGTAACTGTAACTCTCCTGTAGATCTATTAAGACTGCAACTATAACGATTATTTTCATAATCGATTAATCGGGCAGATTATTCAAACGATTATCGATTAATCGTTCGCAGCCTTAGTATTCATGTGATGTGAATGAAGTGGATTGTGAATGATGGTCCCTATTCAGCATGCTATGGAGGTCAACCTCCATGACTGTGTCACAGTAAACCCGGTCAGATCTGGCCCAGAATATCACCTGATTTCAACCAACATAAATTCTGCCCACTAAGACCGACGTTCCTGGATGAATCAGAGAGTGTCTGATTGAGGCCAAGATCAACTTAAGTCATATCATAACTAGTCAGATCTGGAACCAGAATATAAGCTATATGCCAATTATTTCAACTGGTGAAGGCGTCCTGGAAATGACGTAAAGATCATCCCCATATGGGCTGTCTAGAGCAGTCATTCTCAACCATTTTAATTTCAGGGAATCAGCAGTTTGCCGTGGACCCACCTTTTCATACAAGTTTTATCTCTGGGACGTTGTCTATATTGGTATAGGGCCATAGTAAGCAAAATTTGTGACCAATCTGGGAAAAGCATTTATTTTGCAGATTGGTCACAAATTTGGCCAACTATAGCCCTAACTAACAGTAAGGGTCAATTTGGTTCCATGTGTACAATGAGTTACAGACCCCTGTTTGGGTCCTCCTAAACTATATCCAATCATGTATACAGGGAACCTGCAGCCAAGGACCCCCACAGTCAGAAGCAGTGGTAACCCTCTTCACTATAGGCTCCAAGACCCCCGAATGACTGGCCACAACATTGAAGCCGTCAAACCTACTGGTCTAAGGTGGAACTGCAGGCGGGCCCCTGCATATGGCACCAGGAAACATCGTGCCGCTGGTGTTTAAACATTGAGCACTCGTCTGCACTTCCGCACGGGTCCACACTCTATTCTTTATAACTCTATTCTAGGCTCTATAGTGAAACGCGAGCGCCTCAAGGGTCAGCGCGGTTCAATATTCGAGGCGACATTACATTCTCTTTAATTGAAATGCACCAAGGAGATAATTAAGTGATTAAGAACATGGGAACATGGGAGCTATTAAACAACAAATAGCCCAGGCTGTAAACTGCTGCTGGTGGACCATGCAGACATCAGTGACCTTCAGTGGTTTTACTTAGGTAAAAGTATCAATACTGCAATGTAGATGTACTCCATTACAAGTCCTGTATTTATTCGTAATGTAATCTCCTGGAGAATGTACTTAAAATACTAAAAGTACTCATATTGCAGAATGTCCCATTTCACAAGTTCAAAATGTGCACCAAATCTTTTGAAAATAGCCGATGTACAAGATCACAATGAGTCGCATCGCGAGCGAAGTGGTTAATGTATGTTTTCTAATAATAAAACTCCAAATAACTAGCTTATAAACTAAAGTTTTCAAATTATTGTAGTGGAGAAAATGTAAAAGTTTTGGCTCTGAGGTGTAGTGGAGTAAAAGTAAAAGTACAAATACCTCAAAATTGTAGTTAAGTACAGTACTTAAGTTTATGTACCCATTAGGGATCCATCTCTGCTTCTAAATGCAGTGAACATTCAACTTACACGCTTACGCTTGAGGTAAGTTGAGTATTTATTCTGATTTCCAATACTTTTACTTCTACTCTGACACTTTTTTTTGTTATTTTTACTCCACTACATTTATTTGAAAACGTTTGTTACTAAGTTAGTTTTATTTTGATTATTATTATTACAAAACATACATTAACCACTTCAGCCCTAGATACATTTTGGGCCATTTGAAAATAGCAGCTCTACTGCTCACTGGACAACCACTAGCGGGGGGGAAATATGTATAAGGTTTCATGACATTCATTTTCATTTATTTAAATTTTGTGTGTCCCTGGCTGGCTGTGTCTGAGCACGGAAATAGCATATTTTCAGCAACAGGTGTCACTGTTGCGCAGCCTAACACACAGCCTAACACACCACCTGTGTCACCAACTTGGTGACACAGCCTCGCAGGTGCCTCTTCACTGTTCACAGATCTCACATAGTCACGTAATAGGAGTGGCTATAGCACCACTCAAGAACACAAGAACCATATGTATAAGCTAAGAACCCAACAGTGGATTCTCTATATAATGAAACTATGCGCATACACGATAGAGTGCTATGTCTACAAAAATGCTATCTAGATTACATACATAAATTACTTTTCTCCAGCACTGTGGAGAACAGGAGAACTGCTTCTGAATGTGAACGAGAGCAGCACAGCCTCCTGGTTAATACAGACAGAACATCAACTTCACGTCCTTGACCATGCACTTGGTATAGGGAGTATAACGCCAGTAGATGTCCATGCACCTTCTTACTGCTGGCACACACACACACACACACACACACACACACACACACACACACACACACACACACACACACACACACACACACACACACACACACACACACACACACACACACACACACACACACACACACACACACACACACACACTGTGCCTGCTGGCCTGGCCCTGGCGTCTGTCATCATAATGAAGTGTCTAAAGTGTATGAGTATCATTAGACAGACAGATGTGAGGGATAGAGGGGCAGACCCAGGGTCACAACGAGAGAGGAGAGGAGAGTGTGTGTGGACTTGGTGAGGAGAAAGGGGATGTGTTGCTCTCTGGCACCCAAGTAGCTATAGGCTTTGGTACATGTGTCAGACTTGAATGATTTATACGTTCATACATATACAGTGTCGTCGACCACGGGAGCATTTCACAGCACGTGGGACGGGTGGCTGCAGATGGAAGCCGACTGTGCGTATACGCTATACATATGATTCAGAGATTAAAACTTAAAGCCTGCTTGGAGAATCATAAAGCAAACGTTTTTTTTAAATTAAATTCTATCCCACGATTTTGTAACACATTTTTCACCCCTGTGTCAATTATCTAATGTGATCCTGGGCTCTACACACCCTCCACCACCTAGTCCCCATGCATATATGGGGGACATGGGGAGAGCAACGGCAACATGCTTCCTTCATGCATGAGTGTCCAAGTTGCTCCTTTACACCTGACAGGGGGGAGTTTCCCTGGTTGGACGTAGCGCGTGGTAGGAACACATTATTCCAACCAGTTCCTTTCCCCTCCATCAGGCACCCCGGCTGGCCAGGGGGAGGCAGTTTAGAGACCAGGATTACTGCATGTTTTTGTGAGGGTACGTACCCTAGGGGACACGGGGAGAACATGCAAACTCAACAAAGAAAGGCCCTTTTAAAATAAAATCTGCCATAAAGGCCTGCCAAAATGCATTTTAGTCTACTAAATCCATTCTGTTGACTAACACTATAACATATTTCAGGTGACTAAAATATGACAAAAACGAAATGAAATTTTATTAAACTATCAACACTGTGCTCAAGTTACATTCTGATTCAACGACAAAAGGAGGAAATTCAAAAGACGTGTATATTTCTTAGATGTAGATTTGGGTTCGTAGAACCAAATGCCTTTCATAATACAAAATGCACAACTTTAAAGCTAAGTCATAATAATACTTTATTGCATCATGACAGTTTTACTGATCTCCCCGAGCTGGTGGCATGATTACTTGGCAAATCTGCATTTATCACAGCTGTTTCCTCCCATCTTTGATGGTGACGGATAGTGACTGGTGTGCCCCGTAATCACACAATGGCAATTTCCTGGATGGCATATGCACGTTTAAACAAATTACCGTATATATGTTTCACTTGGCAGCCTCCGCCCACCTCTTAAACTGAGATATATTCTGGCGACAGAGGCTCACTAAACTTGCCACATTTGACTGACGCATGTATAGTTCGCATGGCATTGGCACTTTCGGTTTATAATAAGGCTTGGCTCACATGTATAATTAATTAGGCTCACGTCTCAACCCAGGCATGGCAGGTAATCATTAAAAGGGGACTGTGGGTGTATCGGAATGAAAACAGACGCGTGTGTGTGCATTCACAGAGAGAATGGTCCGGGGAGATAATGGGGTGCATGCCTCTCTCTCTCTCTCTCTCTTGGCAGAAGAAACTATATAAGTTTGAAATTGGCCCACAGCTTTTATGACGTAGCCTATAGAATAGCTCCTATTTTACAGCGTTTCTCAGCCCAAACTTCTCACATGACTGACTGCGTGCCGTAGATGAAACGCTCTAAGCAAGGCTCCAGGCGGTATTTGGCAACTTTGAGCCAAAGTGTATTGAATGTGATCTGTCTTGTGTGTGTGTGTGTGTGTGTGTGTGTGTGTGTGTGTGTGTGTGTGTGTGCGCGCATGCGCGCGTGGCGGCGGCCAACCTAATTAGAGTGAAGACATTCTGTACACATGCTTTTTGCTGGAGTGCTGCTGGGGCAGTGCTGCTGGGGCAGTGGCCTGCTGGCCTCTGCATTCAGTGATTATTCTGAGCTGCCGGACACGTCTCTGGTATGTCAGGGCCTGGACTATAGACTACAGGAGATCAAGTGCGGACGGCCTTTGGGGGGCTTTGGTTTGGAAGGAATAAGCTGTGTATTCAGCACAGATCCGCTGCCTAGCTGTAGGGGCGGCATGAGTGGCTCAGGGGTAGAGAGAGAGGCCGGATAGGAACCGCAAGGTACTTCTCAGGTCAAACCCGCGGGCTCCCCCAGAGTCAGTGTCGAAGAGCAAGACTCTGAACCCCGAATTGCTCCCGATGTGCAGGTTGGTGCCTTGCATGGTTTCTTCCACCATCGGTGTATGAATGGGTGAATGTAATGCACAATAGGCTATTCTATGTAAAGCACCTTGGATAAAGGCACTATATAAATGCACCATTTACCATTTAGTCTCTCAAGCCTGATTTGCTGCGCTGTGCGCAGGGTGTCTAGAAGAAAAAGCATATTTTCAACCAAAAAAGAAAAAAAATTTTTTTACACGTCTTACGATGTCAACGAATATTTGTTATTTTGGTCAAACAATGCATCACACAAGGACCAGCACAAGCATACATAGTTGTCACCTATAATGAGGTAAACCGGCTCTTATCGTTTGGCCAAGTGCAAGCCGAGCACTCAGAATGGTTTAGTTCGGGGTTGCTTCGGCTTAGATTGGATGTCCTTCAAGCTAAGGGAGCGCCAAGAATTTGTATTGTATATGAGACAGTGGTGTCTAACAGAGAATCACCTCTGTATTTACGGACAAAAATAAAGAGGAATAATGGCTGTCCTTGCCATTCCTGTTATATTGTATAGCGTGTGTTCAACTTTTCGATAACATCATGATGGAGCAGTGCCTTTCGATTGAAAAACACTTGACAGTGGAGAAGGACCAGAACCATGCATGGGTCAGAAGCTAAAAGACAAACCCCGGGAGCTGCTGCAAAGGCACTGACATGTAATAGCCTTGCTGTCTGCAAGCAACAACGTTAAGTGTCCCCCGAGGGCTCAGGAAACAGTCCTGGAATCCATTGTTCGAACTGCTGCTATACGATAACAGAGAGAGAGAGAGAGAGAGAGAGAGAGAGAGAGAGATAAACTATCTGTGCGCTCGGCCTTTCTCAAAATGTCGTTAAGGTTTATAATGTACCAGACTACCAGTGTGTTTCAGCTGTATCGCTGCCTGCCATTAGAGCGTGAAAATCACACGGCATGCATTTCCATGAGTAACATTTTGAGCAGAAACAATGGATTTAGCATCCGTGACCAAGGAGGGAAAGGAGAGCCTATTCTAGCCCCATTGGTTCTCAGTGTGGGGTCTGGGGACTCCCAGGGGTCCATGTGACGGTTCCAGGGAGTCCTCAGCTAAGTGATTGATAGCTAGGAACCATGCGGACACATATACGGGGGTCCATGAACTAACACATATCAAATTGGGCGTCCTTCAAATAAAAAGGCTGATAATTACTGTTGTACAGTAATTACCTACTGTATAACACAATGTCCTTGGGCTGTTCCAAATGGAACCAAACAATACATTTGGAGCTACGGATTGCATCCCAGTTGGTTCCTAACGTCCTAATTATCAATAATGTATATAGGGAGCCCATGGTGGAACCTTATCAAGTATACCCAGTGGTGGTCCCCGGACCCCACGTTCTGAACCACTGCCGTAGAGTCCTCAGATTCCTCTACCAGTGCACAGGTGCATGCTATCAACAGGGATAATTAAGCAATATTACACGAGAGGGTGTGGGTTAACGTGATTATTAACGTGATTATTGCCACGACAATGATGCGGTCAGGAACGAGGAGGAGTCGAGTTCCGCAAGCATCACTGGGAGAACAGAGCAGCTGAATTCTTTGTTTTGATTAGGTGGTGAATAGTGCTGGTTTAACCCACGGCTAGAAGCCGTTTCAACCAATCAGATTGCTTCCTCGAAACGACCAGAGAAATCCCCAAATCCCCTGCATGGTATCAGACTTAGCTGAGGTGCTGAGCTGGAAAAAAAACACAATCCTTCAATTGCGGAACTCTAACAAGTTAATCCCTGCTGAAAGGAAATTCCCAGGTAGGGAATGTGTGCAACAAAGATTTCACTTATCTTTAGTTTCTTCCAAACAAATACGTTGATTGGATATCGGGAAGAGGCACGCAGGGAACAATTAGATAAGAGAATCTAATTAGATAAGAGAGATTACAATCCATATGGACCTAAACAATGCTCCTCTGCCCCAACACACACACACACACACACACACACACACACACACACACACACACACACACAACCAATGTTCTATTTGGAAATGCAATGGAACTTTCACTTTCTGGATCAAATCAAGACTTTGCTTCGCTTCAGTGCATGACTTTTGTGTGAACACAGATTTTGGGGACAATTAAAACCACATACAATTTAGTGGCACAACAGCAAAGGTGTAGATGGAGGTCATATATCCAGCTGTCCCGTCCCCTTGGACCTTATATGGCAAAATAGGGTACAATAACAAAATCAGACATTCTCAGAATACTCTCACACGCATGGAAATAATGTCCTTAATGACGCTTATGTGCGGGTAATATAATTATGCAACATGAGAGACAGCTTAATTTCTTCCCAAGGTTACGGTTGCTTCTTACATGAATATAACAGACAGGTTATTAAGTGAACGCAATGCCTGTCTGACCAACAGGAAAACAAGTAATCACAAGGAGATTGTTTGATTTAACATTCCGATGCTCTTTATTCATTGTTATTTAATGAACGCGACTCAAATTCCATCCCCCCCCACCACCACCACTGCGGCAAAATCCATTATAATCAATCATTTTGCCACTTTCCTCTGTTTCTTTTTCTACTCTTTGATTTCTCTTTCTCTGCACTCTTTATTCTGTGCTTGCTGTGTTTTTTGTATGCTTTTTTCAGATGCCTGAAGGAAGGAAGCCAAACTAAAGGTACCTGCAGTACACAAGATGCAACAAAGTACAACCTTGAGGATACAGGAGAGAAACTTGAGAAAAAAAAATCTTAACCCATTCTGGGCGGGAACCCCATTTGGTGTTTTAACTAAGCATTATTATTATTACTTTAGCTATTGAGAAATAGCAGATCTACAAGCTCACTACGAGCTTGTACGTCTGCTATTTTTTTAAAGTCGTGAAAATGCGGCACAAATCTTTGAATATATATTCTTTTCAGGAGACTTTTTTTCGACGTCAGGTCTAAATATCTTATAACGATCCCATTCAGATCCTCAGTGTGCAATGCAGCGAATCTTTTGCACAACCCGAAAGGAGAGCCGTGTTGAAATTGGGAGCGGCAGGCAGGTTAAAATGTACTCTCACGTGGCCCATGTACACTCCCAGAGTTAACGTATAACACTCAGGGTTTTGCAGTGCGGAGTCATTGCGGAATGAGACCCTGCATGGCATAGCGAGAGCCCTGAAGTAATGTCCTCTGTGCTGACACGGAAATCACCGGATGCCTCCTCGACGTGCTCACCTCACCAGAAAAAGGCAATGGAAAAAGGAAATGGGGATGAAAAGTGTGAAATTATGGAGGCGAGACAAAGGGAAAGATAGGAATTGCAGGAAGAAAAGAAACAAACCAATTAAAACATGGCACATTTAGTTTGTGTGTAAGAAAGTCTTTTGATGTTTTTAACTTTTTTGATATTCTGCTTCCCTTCTTCACTTATTTAACGCCTTATACAAGCCGTTCCTTATCCGTCTACCAAGGTGGCTTTGAAGTGGCTCACATGCAATCACTTCCCTTGCGTCCCCAAACACCCCCCAATGCCCACTTTATTATTTAGCCAATTTGAAAATAGCTCACAATGCGTCACATCGTGACACATTGTGAGCTTGTCGGTGATTTCCAAAAGATGTTTTTACATTTGAAAACTTGAAATGGGACATTCTGCATAATGAGTATTTTTACTTGTGGTACTTCCGAGCACATTTTGATGCCAATATTTTTGTACTTTATACTACATTTTGAATCACAGACTGGAGAGAGGGGAAGAGGGGAAGAGATAAATCGAAGAGAATTGAAGTAACAGGAGAGTGAAACCGCCCAACCCCGAAAGAAGACTGAAAAGCAACAATGTGTGAAACCGGCATGATCGATTACACAGTGTTCTAACTTATTAGTGTTAGATGATGGAGGTTGAGGAGGAGGAGGAGGAGGAGGAGGGGAGACGAGAGGCCTGACATGGTCTGACATGACATGACCTATTCTCTGTGTCAGAGAGGCAGATTGTAGGGCTAAGGAGGAGCAGAGCATCTGATTCCATCATACGGCACACACTACACATCATCACAGTCTCTGCTGCAGGCGATACCAAAGGGAAAAAGAACGAGAGAGAGAATGTTGAATTTTGCTGTTCTGTTACTGTGCGTTGCTGCGATGGATCAAAGTGATGCAACAAGTACGTTATAGCCTAAAAGGTTATAAAACAACATGAGTTTAATGATGTGATTGTGGACCTTTTCAGGGAACTTTTGGGGGATTTTTGAGGTGGCAACCACTCCAAGGAACAGCAATGTCCGTGTTCACCTATGTGTGTGCCTATGTATGCGTTGGTTCATGAGCACCAGTATGACTATGACTACCGTACCAGTAGGGGCGCTGTTGTGCCAGAAACAGAGAGAGAGAGATAGTATTAGTGCTGCATTGTTGCCTGCTAATGAGAGAGAGAGAGAGAGAGAGAGAGAGAGGAGAGATGTGGGGGGGGGGGGGGGGGGGAGAAGAGAGGGGAGTTGCACCATGCACTATGCCTATAATAAACCTAACCTTAATCTCACGAAAACCATGCCTAAGCATAACCTCAAACTCACACTATAACATTTGTGGGAACATTGCCTTTTCTTGGAATGAAGCATCGCATGTGAATTCACGCAGGACACGGGAGACAGCTGTAATCGGCTGTCAGAACTTAAAATTTAAAAATAGAATGTTAACCCATGAATATGGGCATACAGGTATACAGGTATCTTAATTTAATGCAGTGAGCTATCAAAGTCACTGCCCCCTACTTGAGTATTTCCAATTTCCAATACTTTTACTCTCTACTACAGTTCAGAGGCAAATATTGTACTTTTACTCCACTACAATTTCTGAACTGCCCACAGCTGTGTTTGTGTGTGTGTGTGTGTGTGTGTGTGTGTGTGTGTGTGTGTGTGTCCAGCTGGTGCTCGTTGATGTCAAAGCAATGATGTTTATGCACTGTCAAATAGGTCTAGGTCTATTTGATGCCAATACTTTTACTCAAGTAAAAATTGAATTCCCGGAGTACTTCCACTGGCATAAATGAGACACAGCTATGGACCGGCGACCAAGTGAGTCACAAGGCTTCCAGTATCAGTCCGCACGCGCACGCACACACACACACACACACACACACACACACACACACACACACACACACACACACACACACACACACACAGTAACATCCCTCATCCGCTTCCTTCTGTGCACAGCAAATGAATCCATAAGCACCACGTTGGAGCACAGTGCCATTTTCTGCTGTCACCATCGTTTTACTCCTCCGTTAATATTTCGCCCCCACCCCCCTCTCTCTCCCTCTCTCTCTCTCTCTCTCTCTCCCCCCCCCCCCCCCCCCCCCCCCCCTCCAGGCCTGTGTCACCACATGTGCTCCATAAGCATAATATCCGCCCTGCTCCTGTCACACCGCCAGCATTTCATCCACAACATGGTGCAGCCATGAGCTGTAATTGAAATTTCTCAACGAGTGAACATGTGTGCAGGTTGTGCAGGTGCATGTCTCTCTCTCTCTCTCTCTCCCTCCCTCCCTCTCTCTGTGTGTGTGCGTGCGCACGCATAGAGTATAGGCAACATGTAAAAAGTGTTTAGAATGTGTGTAAGTGCATGCATGCGTGTTATGAGAGACGCGCGCCCGCGCACACACACACACACACACACACACCTGCTGAATCCAGATGCAGCTTCCTAATAAGCTGTAACTCAAATGTACTCTGTGTGTGTGTGTGTGTGTGTGTGTGTGTGTGTGTGTGTGTGTGTGTGTGTGTGTGACTTGTGAGCAAATCTATGCGGTGCGCACGGCCATGGTTCATGCTGGTGACCTGGCTAGTAATGAGAATAAAATAACAGCTATGAACCGGGACCCTCCTACATACTACACTATTTCACAGTGACGTGGAGCCCAACCAGTGGTGGAAAAAGCATTCACATTCTTTACCTATAACTGAAAGCCTGTGTCCTCCGTGAGGAGGAAGCCCAACAAACCTTGGTGAGGCCTTTAGGAGGGCCATTATAGTCCACCACTCCTGAATAAAGTGCCTGGTACTGGGAGTCTGGTGCAACGCACAGGTCCTGGGCCTGGTGAGAGCAGGAGTGGACCTGGTGAGACGTAGGAGGGGCCCGGGTCAGGAGTCAACCTAGCCTAGTCCTTCCACAAGCCAGATTTTGGTTCTCCCAGTACCGGCAGAGTAGTTCCGGAGCAACGGATTGTGTGGCCTTCCCTGATGGACTGATCAATAGCTACTGGGACGTAAGTCCCAGTAGCTGAAGATACGTCCCAGGTGCATCCATGCGATATTTATTTAAAGTATCAATACTGCAATATAGAAGAACTATTATGTTGGCAGGTAAAAGTCCGGAATTCAATATTTACTTGAGTAAAAAGTATTAGCTTCAAAATGTATACCAAAAGTAAAAAAGTACTCAAAGTCATTAGAGGCAGAATGTTTTCAAATGTAAAAATTGTATATAAAGAACTCTTTTGAAAATAGAAGATCTACAAGCTCACAATGTGTTGCATCGCGACACAATGTACTTTGTTACTTTCCTCCACTGTAACAGGTGCTGCGTACAAGGAACATCAGATGACCAATGTGACCACTATGCAGTATAATGGCTCGTACACAGTATACACACTGCACGATATTTGCTCCGATTATGCTGTCGGGGACCATTCTTGGCGCTCGGCGACAAAACTCGCAAGATCGGGAAGATATAGCGCCGATAAAAGCGCTCGCCGACGCCTTCCCGACCGTTTCTGAATATCTAGCAGGTTTGATATTTGGCTCTCTCGCCGACTGGACATCGTACAGTATGAACTGCGTTGCGACCTCGTCCCGAGAAGGCCTGTATAGCCAATGAGAGCACAGCACTGTCTGCCTGTCGACTGTATCGATAGATGATCAGATGATAATATATAGGCCTATAACCTTATTCCTGTGTTGTACATATTGGTAGCTATATTAGCACAATGTTGCTGTAATAGTCTATAAAACCAATGCACTTGAATAATGTTGATGAAACTAAAACCGCATCGGAATCAACAGTGCAGAGAAAACTTTTGGACCCCGTGCGCTGTGTCTGTGTGCGCGCGCACACGCACACACACACACACACACACACACACACACACACACACACACACACACACACACGGTTATTTTATGAGAGAGAGAGAGGCGTCCTATGTGTCGGCCTCACACTTGTATCACGGCATTCTGCACGTGCATCACGTGCGTGAGATGTCAAAATGAATTGGAATGAAAAACCAATGATGTGTATCGGGTCTGGATCGCATCTTGGTGAACTCTTGCAGTGTGTGATGCCTATAGTCGGCTATCAATCATTTAGTGTGAAAGCCACACAGATAATGACAGTTGAGATTGTAGCCCTGTAGACCTGCAGTGTGAAATACATAACGATCTTATGACTCGCCGACAACTTTAAAACTCCTACCGTCTGTATAGGGGCCATTAGGGAGATTTGTGAACAGAGGAACTGAACTGGGCATTGATCATGCAGCGGATCTGGATGAATTGAGTTGGAAAGGAAAAGCAGAGCAAGACTCAATCACAGACTCCATTTGACCAGTCCAAGATCAAGTGTGCCCTTCCTCGTGCCATGATGCAGCCACAGTCGATTTAGGGCCCTATTTCCGTCCATGCTAAACCCCTTATCCCATTTTTGTCAGTGCTAAACACACACAGAGAGACTGCAGAGAGAGAGAGAGAGAGAGAGAGTGCACAGACTGCACGAGTGTTAAAAGCATGAGGCTGCAGCCTTTAAAAGCATCCGGGCTTGACCTTGAAGCCATTAACGCGCTAATTTGACTGATAACGACCGGGGAGGTCTTATCTCTGCCCCGTTCCTTATCGCTCCCTGTTCGCCCTGTTGTCTTACAGTGGCGTGTATGGACGCGGTGATGCTGCCGCCACGCTAGTGGGGGCGACGGCGGCTGGGGGTGGCGGTCGGGTTGAGGTGACACAGGCGCTTTAAATAGATGTATGAGCATTGCAGAGTTGAGAGGAAACAAGCTGCCGTATATACAGCTATCAGTAGACTGCGCACACACGGCCTGAATGCAGAGTGTCTCCCTCCTCGCCATATTAGGAGCCCGCAGAACGATAGTCACCGTGGAAACGGCGGACGGCCACTTGGGCGCACTCTTTGCTAAATCAAGACCCAAGGTGTGCAAAAGCTCTTAACTTGGTTCGCCAGCCATGACGAACGTTGTTACTGTGTGGAGTGCCTATATTGGGTCACCAAATCTTCTTCTTCTGTGTGTGTGTGTGTGTGTGTGTGTGTGTGTGTGTGTGTGTGTGTCTTGTACGACAATGTTGCCTGACAGACTTCCCTAATTGAACAGGAGGAGGAGGAGGAAAAAGAGGAGAAAGATGTTCCCGTTTTTTCAGCCCGTCAGGTCAACAGACACATGTAAATTACCGCGTCTGCCTTCAGATTTTTCATACGATGTTCAGATGGTAATAATTTGACATTAACCCGACACAACCTACTGACGTGGGCGGGACCAACTCGAGACATCTCAGCCAGGGTCAGTCAGAGCTAGCAGTGATAGGCTAACATAAATCAACTATTTTTCAATAATACAAATAAAAGACGAATTATCTGTACCTGTGGGCACTGGGCAGAAGTGTATTATCAAGGGAGGACAATGATGGAGATGGCCCTAATGAATGCACATTATGAGAGCATAGTTAGATGTTTTACTGTTATGTGTAGGCCTTTACTGTAATATACTGTAGCTTCCATTTCCATTTCCAAGTAAGTGGATGTATATAGGCTATGGAAATTAAACATAGCCTAGTTTAATGGGAATGTCAGGTTGAAGGAATACACACACGTACAGTAGTAGTAAAATGTGTGCAGTGATGCGAAATGAATGTCATTGTCTTGCAAGCAGCCAAGCAATTATACCATTTGCAACTATTTAATAATTCCTATTGGAATTAAATGTCTGTCCAGAGCTGTCCAGAGATGTCTGTCCAGAGATGTCTGTCCAGAGATGTCTGTCCAGAGATGTCTGTCCAGAGATGTCTGTCCAGAGATGTCTGTCCAGAGATGTCTGTCCAGAGATGTCTGTCCAGAGCTCTACAGTATAGATACAGACAATTACGGGCTGTAAGGCAGTGTTGTTTTTGGCATTTTATTGATTGATTTTATTTTTAGTCACATTTTAGTCACCTGGAAATTATGTATTAGTGTTAGTCTAGTTCTAGATTTTAGTCTACTAAAATCTACAGTTGATTTAGTCGACTACATTTTATTTTGGTGGGCCTTGATGCCATCGTAATGACTTTTTACACATTGCCGATCTACAAGCTCACAACTTGTCGCGTTGTAAGCTTGTAGATCGGCAGTTTTCAGCATGCAACCAAGTGTAAAATGACTTATAGGCCCTACTGGATCTCTTGTCCACTAGTCCCTAACATTTTAGTCTAGTTATTTTTTTATTCCCCAATAAAACAGTTGGATTGGCTACGGCCACCCCCATTACAGGAGATGGCCCCCCACCAAGGATGTCCTTCATCCTCTCCTGTTGTGTTTCTAGTGTGCGTGTGTGCCTGCACTGTTTAGTATTTACTTTTTTTTATTTATAATCAGCACTTTGCCATATAGATGATAAATAATCTGCATGCATGTATGAATGAATTAACCATTGTAAAGCGTTTTGAGCACTTGGAAAAGCGCTATAAAAATGCAATTCATATTCATATTGGAGAGGCCACTGTGTGTGCAGTGCTTTGTTTGACATGCTCCGTATTTGAGAACTTTCCAGCACTGGCTATGACACGCTGATGACACTACACCGTGTATCGTCTGCCTAGAACACCAGGACCAGCCAGGGCGGAGAACCCAGATAGCAGGCTTGGTACGGAAAGAGATTCCAAAGCTTCTTGCCACCTCATATGAAAGCTCCCACCCCCCCCCCCCCCCTCTCTCTCTCATGGGGTAATTGGTGTTAAAAATAGTCTATTCTTTGTGGGTCACTGTACCACACACTGCTGCCCTAAATAAAGCGTAGCTTAGGCCTAAAATTGTCTCCGAAGCATCTCTCTTTCGGGTACTTGTAGTTGGCCTCAATAGCGTCGGTGCCAGGCAGCTACGGCTGATTGTATGTTCAGGCCTCATGTATAACTGTTCCAGTGACTTAAGCACTTTGTGTGAAAAACGTGAATATACAGTGTGGTCCAAGTTAGCGTCATTATTCAAATGTAAGCGGACTAGAAATAAACACAGGGTGGTTGCTGTATGTGCTGTCTGCCAAATGTGGTTATTTATATTCTCATATATGCCATGCAAGGGCAAAACAAAGGATTGGATTCAAACATCCTTTCCAGTCGGGTGGAAACTGTCCAAAACTGTAACTTTCAAATTCATTCAAAATTCAAACGTTTCAAAACATGCTCGAAATGGGGCACTATGTAGATCTGCACTTTTGATGCGTATGTGTGACACTGTAGTGTGATCAAGTATAGGGCATTGATTTACAAAAAAAGAAAAGAAAAAAAGTTAGTATGGAGATGAGCGGTTTCTGCCCAACATCAATAGCATGCAATTCAGGTTGTGTGCGACTCTGGTTATGACGAAAAATGTTCGTCGACTACACGTTGTGGGTTGTGCATGATTTGATGCTCTGGTAGCGATTTTTGGAAGGGAGTATTTGGAACAGGGAATTGGCGGGATGGCAGGTGCCTTTGACGATGTTGTGGGGTTTTTTCTTACAGCGAGTGGTGTAGTATGTTGTGGAGACTATAGTGCTGATGTACAGCCAGTTAAGACACTTTCAATTATGCAACAATAAAAGTTCACAAGGCCCTTCCTTGGTACTAAAGCCAAAAAATGTAAGGCGCCTCAGAAAGTACAGTCGCAGCTGCGCCTTCTTGAGGATGTACAGTACTCAGTGTTGAGGGACCATGGGAATGTGTCTGTGATGTGTATGCCCAGGAATTTAAAGTTATCAACTACTAGCAGACGCACTCTAAAAACAAACTAAAACTAACCGAATTAGAAAAACAAATTGTCAAAACTAACTAAAACTAAACTTTACTGAAAATTCCAAAACTATGATACTGAGGACCTAGACGTGATTGGCTGCTTTTAGCCAATGGGACGGCAAAGCGGCCTAATGGGCAATGGGAAGGGGAGAGGCAAATATCCCTGGCAGCCACACAGGCTGCAGACAGACAGAGAGGTGCAGAGAGCAACGCAGCAGAGATGCATTCTCACACTCACGGCGTGACGGGAAAGGAAGAGTATCGATATAATAACTAGTACTCGATATAACTTCAAACCCGCGAGGCGCGAGCTTGTGACAAATGTCGTGTATTTTCACACAACTAACTAACCTGACAAACTATAGAGAAGACTGGAGTTCTCATGCACAGACAGATTTACACTGTTTTTTTCATTCTCGTACACCGTTGATCCGACCGAATTGCCACTCGGCCGCCACTCGGCACATAACTTAACCTTTCAGTCAAGTTATGCTTGACACACACACACACACACACACACACACACACACACACACACACACACACACACACACACACACACACACACACACACACACACACACACACACACACACACACACACACACACACACACACACACACACACACACACACACACACACACACACACACACACACACACACACACACGTTTCGTGAATTAATAGATACCCTGCTTTTAATCAAAAAAAGACAAACCCGGTTTAATCTCTATGTCTTATCAAGGAAAGTAATAAAATTTTCCTCCTTTTTATTCGCCCTCGAGAATAAGAATGTAATCTAGGTTCCATGTCTCACAGGTTGCGCCGTATCATCCAGCCAGCCGAGAGGAGATCCTTGGCTGCAGCGTGACCCCATCAACAAACACTTCCAGGGCGGAGAGGATCATCTCTGACCCTTCTCACCCTGGCCAAAGAACTCTTTCAAGTGTTCCCCTCTGGGGAGAGAATCTATCAAAACCTATAGCAGCAGTGGAAGAGCCCTCTGAGAGGGGAGGGGAGTAGGGGATGAGTGGCTGAATTCGGACACAAGCCCAATGTGGGGATTTTATTAATCTATTTCATCATTGGCCAGTAATAGCTATTTCACAGTGGTGGAAAGTAACTATAAGTGCATCCATCCATCCAACCGTCCATCTTCAACCGCGTTGGGTCTGGTCACGGGGGCAACAGCTCCAGCAGAGAGCTCCAGACTTCCCCCTCCAGACCAACATTACTAACTTAATTATGGGGGATCCCGAAGCGTTCCCAGGCGAGTTTGGAGATATATTCCCACCATCTGATCCTCGGTCTGCCCGGGGGTCTCCTTACAGTGGGACGTGCAACAGAGCTGGGATACCCAAACCGACGGGCCGGGCTAGGGTCGGGCTCATTACCATAATTGGTGGTCGGGATTCGGTTCGGGCCGGCCATGCTGTTTATATATAGAAAATAAAGAGTAAATATGAATAAAAACGATCCTTCTATAGTATGTCTCTCCGTGTGTTTCCTGGTTAACCAGGACGCGTGGTGCAACGCACTGCAAGCAGCAGCACCGCTTGTTGTTGCAAGCCACAAGCAGCAGCAGCAGCAGCGAACGTATAGGTCCCATGTGAGTCCCTATGCTAATTCTGTAGGTCAGGAGCTACAGAATGAGCGTATAGGGACTGAGGTTACATATGGGACGCAGCTGGAAGAACCACTGAAGAGAGGAGGACGGCGTTAGCCTATGTTGAATTCACCCACGGTGGATGTGAACCTCCTCCTCTATGACAACATGTACTGTAAACCGCGATGGTTGGATTAATATAAATAGTTTGATTTTATTAGCTGTTAAACGGTGACGAGTTGAGTAGGCCTATGAGTAAATAACTCGGTCCGTGCCATGGCAAATTAGGCTACCAATAATAAAGTATCAATACTGCAATGTAGTAAACACTTTGTTACAAAAAAAACTTACTTGAGTAAAAAATACAAATGTATAGGCACCAAAAGTAAAAAGTAGCTACTCATCATGCGGAATGACCTGTTTCACAAGTTATCATTTTGTCAGAATCTTTCCAAATTGGACATAAAGGATATACAGGCAGTACAGTATCAAGATGCTAGCAAGAATATTAAAACTACTCAAAGGGTGCATGTAGCCTGGCTCCAGCCCTGGAACGCTGGCCACGCCCATTGTTTAAAAAATATCACACCCGGTGAAGTCAGTGGGCGCTCTTATCATCGTTCATCATCATACGTCATCTCATTCTGACCAATCAATGGCATTCAATGTTTGTTTATGTTCGGACAATGTTTGTGTTTAGTCTTGTTTGCACAAACCCTCAAAGCTGGACATAGAGGAACGCCCCTCAAAAATAAACTAAATTTAAATTTAGGCGACACCGGCTGAGCTTCATGTCAACTTAGCGCAAGAAGAAAACCCACATCGCATTGGATAGACGTGTGCTAAATGGAAGGTCATGGGAAACTCAATAACCCAGAAAGTGCCGGGTGCAAGGTCGTCTGCGCTGCGTTAGAAGACGTAAGTCTGATTTCATCATGTTTTATGGCCGTCGCATATAGGCGTGTGAGGTCACCGGTGGCAGAAACAGAAGTAATAGTCAGGAGTCAAGTGTGAATTATGTGAATGCCCTCTGGTATGGAGGTATGGCCAGCTCTGACCCACGGAAAACAAACTTGTTTGTACCCTCACCGTGAAACAAACAAACAAAATAAATAAATAGAAAGCGTTTGATATTGTTTACTTATCTATACTGTAGCACCTCTTATTGTGCAGAACAGGCATATAATATACAATGAATAGGCTATATAACATATCTATCTCTGCTGTCGGGCAGAAACCAGATACCGGTAACTAATATACAAAAACAAAAACAAAGCAATACTGCATCATCAAAGTTGGTATTGTGACTTCATATAGGCTATTGTCAATTACTTGCACGAGAGGGGGAGAGTTACTGTAGCTGTGTTAGCAGACAGCTTGAGGGTCCAATGGAGTTTGTCATAAGCACTATAGCTTTCATTGGTTCAATTTTAACCAACACAGGCGTGGGTGTTCTATAGAGCACCAAAGTCTGATGTCAATGCCGCTAGAGGGCGGTATTCACCGGGTTCGTGTATTTTTGTATTTCTTTAATATATGGGAATGCCAATATATGATCATATTGTGACTCATGATAACCACTGTGGTTGCCGCAAAGGTCACAGTTAACTATGGAATCATTTATTTCCCGTCAGTCAGTCAGTGTATCATTTAAATCCCCACACGTGGGGAAGGTCCCATATATGGTGCCCAGGTCTCGTGACATCGCCCCCAGGCGTCTTACTGGTAAATGGCTTTAGGTAAGGACAGGCAGATAACGTCCCATAGACAGGGGGTACGAATATGTACGTACATATAGATGGGTTGGCAATAAAACAAATTATGTAATGCAGATGTTTAACAATAATATAACTCTTGAGAGCCAAAAATGAAACCATTAATGATTTCATTTTGCACTCGCAAGAGGAGTTAGCTTTGATCATGATTATGTAGGCTACAGTACTTTACTCTGTTCAGGCTCAGAGTACTCTCTCTATACTCTATTTCCAAACCTATCCTTGCAACACACTATGCACTCAATACCTATAATGTGAGCTCCCCCCCACCCCCAACACACACACACACACACCCCAACGGCAATGTGTAACTCGAACCATCCTTTTATTTGATTTAGTTTTGACTGGCGGAAGCAGCCTTGATTCTGATTGAATCCCCAGCCCTTCTCTTTTGAAGTGCCTGCTCAATTTCAACTCAATTTCCCCTTTTCAACCAAAACACAGATGCCCCAGCTCACCTCAGCAGCTCTCTCTCTCCCGCCATGCTGCTTGTCCACCGAGGATAAAGATTAGGGCCAGTGAAGAGGTCCTTGTCCCCTGTACAGAGTGTATAGACCTCGGGGCGGTGCCAATCGACAGACAGCGTTTACTGCGTAAATAAAAACAGACAGAAGGGTGTAAAAAAAACAAAAAAAAAGAGGCAGATAGAATTGAGTACACTTGACTTTTATCTGTTGTATTCTCACTCTTATCTACTTTCCTCTGAGGACTTCTGAGTGCAGCTATTGATCACCAGACATTCGACAGCCCGGCCGGATTGGGTTCATGAAGATGTCTGGGTTTTAAGTACCGGCAGAGTACAGACAACGAACGCACCCAGCTCATTCTCGTTGTGAATAATCAGCTCCAGAGACGTGGCGAATGTCTCCTAGCGAGCGGTGGAAAGCAAGATGACAGAGCGTCCGCAGCAGATCAACAATAATGTGAAAATATACAGCTTAGGCCTATATACAGTGTGGTGGAAAAAGTACCCAAATGTTTTACTTAAGTTAAAAGTATCAATACTGTAATTTCCCTTAGTTTCTAGTTTTTAACCTTTTAAACTTTATTATTTTTCTAATGAATTTGTTTTTATTCTTTTTGTCCTGTAATTAGCTCTGTTCCATAGCTCTAATGTGTTGCATTTAGAACTATTTTACTCTCGACTTCCGGGGCTCGCATGAATGCAGACCAGCCTCTTGTCTTTACCTTTTCCCTAGTTTCCTTAGTGGGAGCACTCTGAGCCCCCCATCATACATAAACGGTACTTTTTGGCCAAAAAGGGATTTTGTTTCCACCGGAAAATAAATACTTTGTTACTCCACTGCGCCTTCTACCGATATTGCGCAGAGAATTGCCTCATAGAGTCCTCAAAAAAATCCCTTTCTGGACAAAAAGTAGTGTTTATTACGTGTGGTGGGGGGCTCAGAGTGCTTCCACTAAGGAAAGTAGGCTTTCTAATGACACAACCCACCTTTGTATTGGTGAGAAGCAAAAGACAAGGGGGTGCATTCATGCGAGCCCCGGAAGTCGAGAGAAAATGAAACGCATTAGAGTCTGTGACTGCAATGCCCCTTTAGAGGTCCCTAAGAGTAAACTCCATTCCTCAAGCTCTCTGGGGAGTGACGGCACACTAAGCCATTAGGCAGGCTGGGTGTTACAACATGTAGTGTACAAATAGCACATGCTCCTGCTAATGTGCAAATTAACGCTCTCCATGTCCACCCGACCGACACCACAGAGACTGGAAGTGGCAGGGCCTGCATGCACGCAGACGAAGCAGGATTACCGGTATATGGAAACACGGCGATTCTTTTTAGCAGCGCCGTCGTGCTTTTGTGTCCTATAAGTAGTCAGTGTCACGGTGACACTGTCACCTGACCACTTCAGTGCAGGCCCACTGACAACTCATGTGTGTGTGGACGTGAAACGTATTGTGACTGCTAATGGACCGTGCAAGTAAAAGCATGTCAGCTAACTGACATGGAATCATGCACCCAACGCAGTAAAGTGCACACACACGTGCATTATTTCGGGCGGATCAGTTTAGATCAGTGGTTGCCAACCGTTTTCATATTAAGGTCCATTATTTATTGGGCATTTGAGCCATGGTCCACGGACAACCATTATGATGAGATTCAGCCTCTCAAACCCAAAACGTATATTTACAATTCTTCCCCATTTCTCTTGTCAATGTACACGTTACTAAAATAATAATAATATGGGGGCGAAACAAAGAGATAAATGGGGACAACAGAGACAGCGCCTGTTTCACTTGACACATTATTACTATGTAATCATTCCTTGTTTTTCTCTGCCCAAAGCGTTTTTTTCCTTTTGGACATATTCTTTTGATACCCTCTCTACGGTTCTTGGTTTTTCATTCCCTGCCTGTCCATTGATCGCTATTTTTGGTGAGTGTCCTGCAGTAGGCACTATAGGCAGATTCAATAAGTAACAGAAAGATCTGGTCGCATTTGCTTCTCTTATATAGCCAGATGGCGCATATTGCTAAGTCCGCTGATCCGCAGCCATTTTAATTTCAAAGACCCCCAAATTAAATGTATATGAATTAGCCTAGGGTGACAGGGTCCGAGGCCATTTCATTATGATGTTACAGACATGTTTACAATATTTTACAACAGTAGCTACTAATATTTTGTTATTTAAAGCTGTGATTATTTATCTAAGAAGCACTGTTCCGAACCAATGTTTAAGCTAAAATAATGATGACCGGGGTCTTAAAATCATTGTTTTAATTGATGGCCTTCATGCCCTGGCACTTGGCCTTGTGCCCTCAAAAAGTTGACCACACTAAAGGCCAAGTGGCCTTGCCCCTAAAATGATGAAATTCCAGGCCTGATAGCAACCAGACCAATGTTAAAAGCTGCCGTGGGGCTCAACCATTATACTGTATACACGGAGTATACGTTGGGGTCCGTATACGGATAGAAAATAACATCCCCTAGAGACGGGGTCCGTATACGGACCTGGCACAAAGGTCTTCTGCCCTCACCACCACATGTTTGCGTATGGGGCTATGCAGCTAGCTAAATTGATCATCATCACATGAACTTTTAACCCTATAACACTTAACATGGGTGATTTTCACCCAGACAATTATATTTGTGTAATTTTCATAATGTCGCTAATGTCTGAGGTGGGTGGGTCTTTCAGTATAAGCTACTTTCATGATGCTCAGTGGCATCATAGAAGGTAGGTTATTTGTTTCCCTGCCCACATCCCTGTTTTGTTTTTGTACCGGCAGGTTTTCGAGTTTAGTGATAGAGTGAAAGAGAAAAATCCCATCCACCCACAATGGGCTTTTTATTTCTTTCTTTCTTTTTTTGACCATGAGAATGGTCCAGCCATTCTCAGGAATGGGTGGACTAAAGGAGAAGTTCCCAGCTCCATTTCTTTTTTAGGAATAGTTTTAAAATAATACCCACTATCTTCTGTTTTTTTGTGAATATAGTCATGATGATTAGATTTTTTACATTGGGTAAAATATACCAGAGTTTATCGTGTGACAAAAAGGATGTTTAGTGTTCTAGGGTTGTTAGTATTGAACAGGTTTTTATTGTGCACTGATGATGTTGCTGTGGCTGTGTGAAACATGATTTAGTTTTTATGTGAACCATTAAAATGACAAATAAACCTACACCTGAACCTATATTTACATATTGCCTTGCTGAAATATGTCCTCATTGACACAATACTGTAACATAAGAAACTACAATTCTAAGGTTTAAATCTATCTAAGGACATCTACCATTGGCACTACCGTAACACAATCAGCGTCACGTTGTGTAACTTGTGTTGAACTGGATCTTTTATGAGAATAGAGCGCCGAAGTCCTGACGTCACTCGCTCATCCCCTGGTTCACGGAAGTGATTTTTCCATTTCATCTTGAAATCGTATCATATAAGCATTGTGGTCCAAAAATTAACAAGTTGTCTGTGCGATATTGTCAGGGAAGTCTCGTTTACGATTGATAGTCTGTTTCTAGCGAAAATCTAACTAATTCAGTAGCATTAGCGTTTTCACAGTCAGTTGATTCTTCCATATGAGATGACATGTTTATTTTTCAAACACAGTTCTTATATGAGGCGATCTAAAATCCCCCTATGCCCTATAGGGATTACAATGCAAATAAAAAGTACATGAACCTGTGGATTTGCGCCCTCTACCGACAGACTTCGGTGCTCTATCTATAGCGTTGCCAGTTCTCAGTTGTTTCATCAAGGAATCTTCATCACGGTAAAAAACAACACCAGCGCCACGCCGTCACATCTCTCACCATGCAAAGCACACATGCACATATGGGGAATGTATTTGTTTCTTGCACACACACACACACCCACCCCTTTCCCCACCACCCTGGGTCGTGTTAGTATTAGCTAAACACCTTGAAAGCAAACAGTGACACCTCCCACTGCCCGCACCAGGTGCACTGGAAGATAGAGCCAGCTGGAAGGGGAAAGCTGGAGGGGAGTCAATAAAAGCATGGGTGGACGGATGGTGGGCGTGTCAACGTATTGCTTTGGACATCTCTAAGGAGCGTTATGCCATAAATGCTCTGGTAAGCAGATGGACTTGCTGTGAGGCATATTCCATCTTTCAAAACCACCGTAATCCTGTAGTCTGTAGGAGTGACTTTAGTGGTGAAAAGTACTGTATACTCAAGTACTGTACTTTTTGAGACAATTTTGAGAGATTTTTTCCAATTATACTTTTACTTCGTATACTCCACTACATCTCAGAGAGGCTTTCACTCCACTACTTACTGTATATGAAAACCTCAGTTACTGCAGTACTGTAGTTACTTTTGATTGATTTTTTCTTTTTTTTTTTACAGAACACCAGTCTAACCACGTCAGCCGTATATATATTTTGACCATTTGAAAAAAGCAGATCGGTCGGCTATTTTTAAATTATTTTTTACACAATTTTGAACATTTTGAAATGGGACATTCTGCAATATGAGTACGGTACCTTTACTTTTAGTAGGCCTACCTTAATAAGTACATTTTGATGCCGATACTTTTGTACTTTTACCCAAGTACATTTTGAACACGGGACATCTACTTGTAACAGAGTACATATTTGCAGTACTGATGCTTTTACTTAAGTGAAGAATGTGAGTACGTACTTCTTCCACCACTGAGTGACTCAATGCACTCGTCGTATCTGAACGAACAGAGACACCACTAAACTATAGAGAAAGGAGCTCTCTAAAGCAAACTTGTAGAGTAGAGTAATGAAAACCTTGCATCAACGCATCAGATGATCAGATGAAGAAACGCAGGCAGAGAGATGAACTGACGGTCTCAACAGACTGCCAACTGCTGGATGCGGCCAGTCAGCTAAGATTGAACTATTTCATTGACAACTTGACGAGATATATACGTTTTACTTAGACAGAGTTGAATACAGGGTGGAGTTACAGACTTTACACAGAGAGAGAAAAGAAACATGTGGTGTCTTCAGAAACATCCCAGAAGGTTCCTTGAGACAATAGAATGCTACATTTCTCTCACACCTCACAGAGCCTCCTCAAACACTACCCCTGCATGGGAACCTCTGAGGTGATGTGCTTCTCAGACAGACAGTCTCCTCTCTCATGAACCATTAACACAGTGACCAAAATGTATAATTATTATTGACATAGAATATTGCAAATATGGATGTGACCAAGCGGGTCACAACCCAGGGCACGGAAGGACACGACACAGGCAGTTCTCAAGTAGGCCGTTTATTCCTCTTAAGCCAGGGAATTGGTCAACAAACAAACTATCTGTCATCAACAGGAGCCAAAACTAAAATGTAACAAGTCACAGAGTGTCCTCTATGTGAATCCTATACTCCGATAACATGAACTAAACAGTCACCGTGTGACATTAAACATCCAACTATAACAGGCAGGAATTGGTTGTTTTGTGTGGCTCTGTCTGGACCCAGCCTCTGACTGCAACAGAGAACACAAGCACATTAGCTTCCTTATATACACAGCAGCTGTCCTTCATTTAATTGACACAATCTGCTGCAGGTGCGCCTGTGAGCTGGCAAAGCCAGCCCTGTCACCACACTCACAGACACCTTGATCCCGCCCCCTGCCACAATGGACTATCCACGAGACCACAACAAAGCCACTGATACCACCTCCATCTTTCTGGCTACACACCTCCATCTACATGAGTTTCAAATGGCACACTTCCCCACCAAAAAAACAAACAAACAAACAAATAAAACGCCATATGTGACCAGATTTGACTGAGGGGCTGCCATCGTGCAGCCTCCAGCTTTTCACCAGGAGAGGAGAGGAGAAAAACTTTTATTTTTTATTTATTTTTATCCAAAATGAGTTAATAGCACAGGCACAGACTCTTCACATACTAGTGCATGTCTGAAATAAATGTCAGAGCTGAAATTGACATGTAAATATGAAATAAATGTCGCTAGGGAAAATGAACTTTTCAAGCCTGTTTTCCGCAAGACATTATTCTACAGGCCATATCTCCAAAACTGGTGGGTCAAACTGAACAACCAATATGTCAATTTGAAGCTACTGCATGATTCCCTGCTTTCATATGACATGGGAAAAAAAACTAAAATGGAAAAATCCAATCACATTCACATAGCCCCATGCAGTCACAATTGGTCACATATTCTGTGCAACCTTCTTCTCTTCTCTGGCACGGTCAACCAAAACTATCTATTTCTCTTCAATGGGCAATCTAACTAGCTACTGTATGCCCAGCAGCCAGTTGGACTGATGACTGAAAAGGCCCACAGCTTCAGTGCCATAGCGGTGGGATCTCTAACTTATCTCTGACTGGGCAAGCTTTCCGATACTTGGCTAGGAAGTCTATACATCTCAGAATCCCCTGTGCCGTGTCTCCAGACTGCAGACCGGCGATGCCAGCGAGCTGAGGGATTCTTGGGCATGTATCAGATATCGCCCACTATACCCCCCCCCCCCCCCCCATCTGTTTTCCCTTGGCTAATTTCACTGCTCACTGCTCACATAGGGAGGGGTGCACAGCGAGGCTGGTCGTTAATGAGGGGGCAGGATGCAGATTTACCCACGTTTTAACAGTGAGAACCACGGGGGGTGGGGGGGAGCAGTCCCTCCCCGTACGCACGGCGGAGCAAATCCACTTTCAAGTCAAACGCTTCCCCCCTCGCACCCTTTCCCCCCCCCGTCTCCCACTGTGAGAGAATAGTTTGTCCTCAACAATGCAAATTACTGTCTTGTCACCCGCCTGAGCAAAGTTGTCCCACTTAGCGGGAATTGGACCTGCATGAGTGCTAGTGGTGTAAAAAATTATGTGTCATGTTTTCAAGTATCAATACTGCAATGTAGAAAAATACTGCAATTTTACAAAATAAAAGTCTGGAATTAAAAATGTACAAAAGTATTGGCATAAACATATAGGCTATACGTAATGTACCAAAAGTAAAAGTACTCATTATGCAGAATGTCCCATTTCAAGTTGTCAAATGTATGAAAGTATTTTGCTTGTAGCTCGGCTATTTTCAAATGGCCGATGTGTACAGTATATCTAATAATTAAAATCTACAAAGTAATTATAGTAACAAAAGTTTTCAAACAAATGTAGTGGAGTAAAAGTGGGCCGTAAACGTTGGTCCGATGTACTAACACATGCGTGGCCGGTTACAACTGACCTGTGGCTTCCTGGTTAGGTTAGGGGTACTATAGGGCTCCATCTTGTGCCACCCATATCCCTTATCCCTAAACGTATTTGCCATTATTTACTATTTTGAAAAACATATTCAAATAGTAGTTCAACTAGCCGATCTACATCGAGACATTGTGAGCTTGTAGATCGGCTATTTGAACTGTTTTAAAAAGGTTTTTCTAAATAGTAAAAAATAGCAAATTAGTTTAGGGATAAGGGTTAAGGGGTGGCGCAAGATTATAGACTGTTACGTACTGTACGTCGGACAGTAAAAGTACAAGTACAATATTTGTATCCGAGATGTAGTGGAGTAGAAGTAAAAGTACTGAAATTAGGAAATACTCCTGTAAAGTATAAATGCCTCAAAAGTAAATGTACTTAGTTACTTTCCGCCACTGATGAGTGCCACAAAATACCAAGCCTCCACAGGCATTTTCCTTGGCCCTGGCTGAAGTTAAATAAAATCATTCATGTAACACACACACACACACACACACACACACACACACACACACACACACACACACACACACACACACACACACACACACACACACACACACACACACACACACACACACACACACACACACACACACACACACACACACACACACACACACACACACACACACACACACACACACACACACACACACACACACACACACACACACACACACACACACACACACACAAATGCTTTACAAAGTCCTAATTCTGCCAGAAAGTTTCATACAGTAAGTGACATACCAGGACGCCTTTATTACTTTCTCAGAGCTCGCACATCTAATTCTTCTTTTTAAGTCAGTCAACCTTGAGTCATAAATTCATAATGCGCCAACCCACCAAATTACAGCACTGTGTGTGAGTGCACCATAATTACAGAAGCACAATGTATTCTTTCTGTGCTAATGGATCACTGTCTGCCCCCGTTTAAAAGCACGGTCTGACATGTACTTGTATTGCAGATACGGGGATTTGCAGCACTGCAGTACTTCTGTACCTTTCAAGGCAAGTGGACATTAACGCCTGATTTCTGAATGTGCCAAGTGACCAAAACAGAACCAGAGTGTGACGTAAATAACCTTGAAGGGAGGCAGGTTAAGCCTTCTTAATGCTTTATATTTTGTATTTGCTTTTTTTTTTTTTTTTTTTACAGTAGTTGAATATGTGTTATTTTCTGTGACCGACACTGTCATACAATGAAATGCCGAGAGACAGGAGTGATATTAAAGGGAGATGGAGGAGTGAAGAAACAGGGGAATATAGGCGTTCAGAGTGTTAAAACGGATGAGATTAAATTATTCTCAGGGAGCGCATGGTGCTTTGGCCCTAATGTTCCTCAGGTCGTTCTCCCGAGAACATTTGAGGTGCGCAGAGCGTGACCTGGTCTTAAAAGGTTTTCCAGACCAACATAGAGGGCCAGACGCTGAAAAATGATAAAGAGAGCTGACTTACACAATAAAGGCAGCAAATAATGTCTGAATAAATTGTATAGCACACACGTCCATCCACCGTGTAAAGATTATGTGAAATGCCCTCCACATTATGCGTCACATCTTCAGAGATAGCCATGGCTCAGGTTAAAGTACAGCTTAAAAAACAGGTTAATGTGACTTTAGTCTCTCAAAGCGGAGTGCTTAATGGACCTCCGGTGATAAATGGACCGGGAACAGAAGGATTTAAACCCCCATGGGTCAGCAAAATACAATTACTTCCCGTGGGCGCAGATGAGGAAGGCTGGAGATTCATTATGTGACGTCGGCGAGGAACTTTGGGGACCACGGAAGAGGCCCTCGTCACCGGGGACTGCAGTAGGGCTCCCATGGTTCGGCAATTCTTTATGGTTACCAAGGGAAATCATGTGCAGAAGCCTATAGCTCTCTGAGTCACCTATGGAGCCTGGAGATTTCCATCCTCCTTAACCTGTGCATGAGACCCCTCCCCCCCCCCCCCCCCCCCCCCTCCTCCAACCCTTGTAACATGCAAGACGAGGATCAAGGGGAGCTGTAATGAAAGTGGGGAAAGCTATGAAGATTCTCGAACGAGCAAGTTTCTCCCCAAGGCTGAATGAGAGCTATATATAGAGGACACAGTCAGAGCACATATTATGGTACCTCTGTTTTAGAACAATAATTGATTATCAAAAGTATCGAATAGAAAGGGAGAGAGAGAGTGTGTGTGTGTGTGTGTGTGTGAGTGTGTGTGTACAGTGTTTGTACAGTATTTGTGCTTTCTGATTGGTTACACTTCCACATCTGACCTCGCCTGAATTTGCACGGTGCGTGGAGTCTCAGAAAGAGGGAGAAAAGGAGAGAGATGCATGCAGTGCATGGTGGAAAGTAACTATAGGCCCTAAGGAGTACTGTACCTACAGTAAGCACAATTTTGAGGTATTCCTATACTTTACTTGAGTATTTCCAATTTCCAGTACTTTTACTTCTACTCCGCTACATCTCGGATTCAAATATTGTACTTTTACTACACTACATGTGTACATCTGCTAATTTCTAAAGATTTCTATACATTTGAAAGCTTGAAACGGAGACATTATGCATAATGAGTATACTTTCTGCTATTGGTACATTTTGATGCCATTACTTTTGTACTTGGGCACATTTTGAATTCCCAACTTTTACTTGTTGTAACGGAATATTTTGATATTGCAACATTGATACTTTTACTTGATACAACAATCGAGTGCTCTTTCCACCACTGCTGAAATGAGACGCAGCATGGTGTCGTGAAGTCGCGGAAAACAGGAGAGAAGAAGACGGAGAGAGAGAGAGGGAGAAACTTAGGGGAGAGACGAGGGGTTGGGTGGGGGGGTGTGGGTGGGGGGCACTCACTCAGAGGCTCAGATGAAGAGCTTGCATGCGGAGGCCAGGTGGCAGATGACTGTATAGCCGTGAGGAGATGAAAAGCATGGAGAAACACCAGTGATTCTCCAACTGGAGGAGATGGATGGCTCCTCTCTTTCTCTCTCTCTCGATGCCCCGCAGCTGATGATGCATCAGGGTCAGGCGTGGTTGGATGGCGGGAGGATCACAGCAGCCACCCACCCACTCATCACGGACTGCTGTATACGGGCCTGAGACACACACATGAGCGGTCGGTCAGAGGAGGATCAAGGCGAGGATGGTGTGTGTGTGTGTGTGTGTGTGTGTGTGTGTGTGTGTGTGTGTGTGTGTGTGTGTGTGTGTGTGTGTGTGTGTGTGTGCGCGCGCGCGTGTGCGTGTGCGTGTGTGCGTGCGTGCACATCATCTGCCAATTTCCATAAGCACTCATGTGTTTCAACTGCCAAGTTCATGCAATAATGAAAATGAAGCCTTTTCAGATGGAACAGCTAATACACCAGCTGTTGTTGTTGTTGATGAGGCCAGTAGAGAAGTGACCATTTTGGAAGTGGCATGTACATTTGACCACAGTCTGGAAGAGGCATTCCTTAGCAAGGTGCTTAAGTATCCTTACCAGCGCCTTAAGGATGCTATTATACAGCGTGGTTACAAATGTAAACTACTTGTGTTCATATTTGGAAGCCTTGCGCATGGCAATGTCCATAAATCAGTTGTGAAGGGCCACTGTTCAGTGTCTGCCATATACGGAGTAGGCGATGCTTCCTGTACCCGTGATCTGTATCCTGAAGCACTTGAGGTTTCCAAGTTTGTGCATCTGCTATTGTTTGTGTTCAAGAATTTCTTGTTATACTTCATAGACAACACAGAAGACCTGACATTTTGAATAAAATCGATCCCAGTAGGTCCCCATTGAGCATTAAATGCAAAAAAAAAAGCGGTTGGTACATATATACACTGTTTCTGGGAATGTCCCAAGATGTGACACAAAATAATTGAGTTCAATTATGAAGTCTACGATCTGTAAAGATCCTGGGCAATTTGTATTAGGGCTACCATCCAAATTTGGGGTGCTAGATCCTAGAAGAACTAAGCTACTTAATACGCTTCTCTGTGTAGCTAGAAAATGCATTTTGTTTAATTGGATTCACGAAAAACCTCCATCAGTGACTCAGTGGTATAGAGCAGGGGTAGGCAACCTTAGGCACGGGTGCCAACATTGGCACAGTGAAGGGTGGTCACTGGCAGAGAAGAGGATTTATCTTTTTTTTAAATAACATATTAAATCAATCTCTCTCAAATGCATGCAAATCCTGCACAGAATTCTACATTCATTCAAACTGAACTCTCTGACTGGGGAGGGAGTCTGGGAGATAGGTGGGTTATTTCTAATGATCAATGTCCTGATGTGAAAGAAAATAGTCCAGAAGAAAGACATTGTTGTTATATTTATGGAAAATCTGTTGGAATTGTTTTTATTTTTATGTGGTGTCATAATTAAACATCATGTTGATATGGCACACTGACTATTCAGGAAATAAAAACATGGTGCACTTCATGTCAAAAAGGCTGCCGACACCTGGTATAGAGAAATCGACAGTACTTACAATGGAAAGTCTCAGTGCCAAATTAAAATAGAGAAAATAACTTCATGAATAAATGGCAGCCTCTGATAGATTACTTGCCCAGGGATCTATCTACTCTGATTTATAAAGGAAGTGATTCATTGGATTGGAAAGCCACAGCTGTAGGCCTACTCTTGCAATTTGCCTTGAACTGATGTGCCCATGTGTGTTGTGTATGTGTATATATATTTTTCTGATGAATAACTGACTGTATTGTGTATGTGCTGCTCGCCCTTTCCTTCTTTTTTTTGTATTGTGCTTTTAATTTATACCTTTCTAGTTTGTCTCACTTTATGTTCCGTATACATTTACGATTCATCTTTATGTGAAAACATAATAATTTAATAAAAAAATGTTATATTAAAAAATAAAACAAAGATCTTGTTAAAGGTGATATAGGCAAGTTTTCAGTGTTTGTACACAGAATTGATCGAGTGTTTCCAAACAAATTAAAATCTAGCTCCACCCCCCTCCCCCCGTCATTCTATTGGCTGAGCCAGGTCACTTCAGGCTATGGGGTTGTTGTTGCTGCTGGGAGGGACGCTATGGATATTGCGCTCGTATGGCTAAATATGACATTAAAAAATTATGAATTTCTATCGATATCATAGTTACAACAATGACATTGAGTTGACATGTTTTTTTAAGGGTAACTGTAGCGTAATCACAATATCACAAGACTGACACGACGAGTCCCGCAAATGAGGAAGTAGGAAGTAGTGGAGCAGACTCACTGGCTCTCAATTCAATTATCTTTCATTTGTAATCGTGCATATAAAACATATTGCCCCTCAAATGCCCCAGCCACTACAGCATCGTTCATGTGAACTACTTTGTCCACGGTTATTCATCGCTATGAATATGATGATCAGCGACGGCTTGTCACCGTTGGCGAGCACGGGTTGAATGCAAGCTTCAAGCCGGCCGGACCACCAAACCATGCGCTATACATAGCGATTCTCATAATTTCAACAGGCTTACATATTACATCATAAACATACTATTTCACATGAACAATGGTGAAACTAAGATATGGGGATAATATTATATTAAATTGCAAGTATAATATTATCCCCATATCTTAGTTTCACCAATGCGATTTCATTGCAAGTTGCAATGAAATCGCATTGCGTTTTCATTATAATACTGCTGGGTCGAACACACATGCAGTCACAGCCTCGCGCTGCAATTGGCTAAGACTCCGCGTCACCCCCCACACAGACCCTCCTCCCAACACGACGCTTCCGTCCCGCGACATAAACAACAGTGGATATAAACAGATACAAACACATAGAGGGAGACAAAGGAAGAGTGTATGTCTACAGGGCAGCAGCTCAGCATCAAAATATAGGGGAAGATAGAGGGAATAAGGCCACAAATATAGATAGATAAATATGTTGATTTTTGGCTGAAAACTTGCCTATATCACCTTTAAGTGAGCGTGTGTATAATATACCTATTGTATGTATGTGGGGAAGCATTGAGCGAGCAGGGGAAAACTAGCCTGGAAACCAAAGGGAAAAAAAGAGATTGGTCTGGCACTCCTCAGTTTGAATTACATTTCGCCCACCCCAAAGTTGTGGGTGACCAATCAGAGCCCACTATTCAAATAAACGAGTTTGCTGTGACGTTGGAATCCGTTTGTAACCGCCCCCTTGGAAATAAATCTTCCAACCGAAGTTCCGGACTAATATCTACGCAGTGATATTAGTCCGGCCGTGCCAGGCTATAGGGAAAAACGGCTGCAGTAAAACGGAAACAAGCACATTTCGTGTATAGCTACACTACGAAGTTTTAATTTGACCCGTGTCACACGGTGTTAAGAAATGGACCCAGAGGGGTTAAATTAACATTTGGGATTTACTATACTCTCAAGGTCGTCTTTCATGAGTGGGGTGGCGGGCTGAGGGTGTAAAGTTAAATATGTATCGAGTGTGGGGCAAAGATCTGTCACTGAGCCCAGTAGGCTGTGGCAGCCTGTACCCTCCCGCCTCACCACACCCCCACCCCCACTCCCACCCGCCCCGCCCCGCTCCACCCAACCACCCCAAACTCCTCCGGGCTCTCCGCAGCGTCACACAGGGAGGGCTAGCGTCTCCCGCCGTGCTCTGCTGCTACAGGACACCATGATGGCTGCCTCACCGGCGATGACATGCATACATTTGCATACACTCTATCCCCATCAGTTTGCATAATCCAATATGGAATGAATGATGAGGGCTCTCCCTTCATCGGGTCGCGCCAGTCCTCTCTTGTCAAGAGAAAACTTAAGGTGTGCATCCAATTTACATCGCTGATTAGCTGCGGGGCATCTGGCCGAGGCAGGTATAGTTCATATTTTGTTTATGAGAGAGCACATGTTAAGAGTTCTCCGGCCGGCTCCAGCTGCTCCCCCTCTGCCTTCTCTCTCTGCGTCTTCTATCTTTGACATGACTTCATTCTCTCCAAGCTCTCAATCACGTCATTGACATTGCGTCGACTATCTCTCTCTCTCTCTCTCTCTCGTCTCTCTCCTCCCATAATGTTCACGACATGAAACGTGCATTGCTTCGCCATTGACTTCACAATCGATGTTAAAAGTCACGGTGAGTCACGTGGTGGCGGGCTGGGGGTCTCCGGGGCCTCTGTCTCCACGGGGTGCGAGCGAGGGCTGGATGCAGGCCGGGCCTGTGACAAATAAGGTCATATATCATATTGTGAGTCATGTCTCCTGCTCTTTTCCTGCCTATAGCCTTACACTCAACTTGAAAAATGCTGTACTGTTGTAGTTATGTCAAGCAGTTTTTCTGTTTACCTTTGTGTCTGTGTGTTTTTGTTATGTTTTTGTTTTTTCTTCTGTTTTTGTTTTGTGGGATTCATATTTATGTTTGATTTTTGTTCATTTATTCATTATTTGGTGGAAAGAAAGAAATATGAAATAAAAAAGAAAGTCACAGTGTTCAACGCTATTCAGGAAACTTTCCCTAAATCAGCTAGTGGCGGTAAATTTACTTTGTACACCCAAAATGGCAGCTAAGTCTACAAGCTCAACACAACACGAGTCTTATATATAGAATGGCCATTTTCCACGCGTGATAACGTTGTACGACAAAGTATAAATCAGGTTTTACAGCTCCAAGTCACGAAGGCATAATGTAAAGTTGTAAACTAATAAAATGCACGGGACGTCCTCGCAAACCGACAGACCGAGTTTGCCCGCCGTAGGGATCCGACAGAAGGGCTCCCGTCCTTTGATGGTGACATCACACACAGCCATGGCTCCTTCTCAAGAGCAGCCGCACGAGACAAAGGGAAGAGAAGGTTTAGCTCGAGAGATTCAAATCTCAGATGGAGGCACGGTGAGGAAACGACCCCCGTTGCCATTCAATTATACCAGACTCTTTATTATTTATATTCTTATTTACGGCAGGCTTTCTTTGACATGTTTATCTCTGGTCCCACTGGCCATGCAGGCACTGCAACGCTCTGACCTTGGGACTATAGCTCCCGTCCTCTCCTCTCTCCCCATCTTGATTCACTGCCCGACACTCTATAGTGATTTTGTGATACTAGAGACAAAAGCGCTAGCCTGCGAGTGTGTGTGTGTGTGTGTGTGTGTGTGTCCTCGGGTTGCACTGTGGAGTTTGGTATTCCTCTGAAACGAAGCCACTTTATTACGCGGGGCTGAGTGACGAATGCCCCGCGTTGTGTCGTGGTGGTGTGATATATCCAAAGGGCAGGACGAAGGACGGACGGGTGAGCTTCGGAGATGAGCATCGCCATTGTCCTCTCCATTCTATGCCACGGGGCTATTATGAGCCGCTAATTAGTAAATAAGGGTCGGTGACACACCACTGCACACTGCTAATGAATACAAGAGGTGTTAAACCGCAGGGGACACTCACAGCTATGTTGTTGGGGACAGCAGGCAAACTGGTATTGAAATGCCCAATATGTGCTCGCGTGCATGCATGCATGCAGGAATAGCACATCTGCAATGACTGCACATTCACTCAGTAGGAGACATTGATTGATTGATTGAATACTTAATTTATAGTTTGCAAATAGTATAGCAACAATGTTGCTAAAAGGATATAACCCAAAAAGCCGTAAGGGCTTGTTTCCATTAGTGGTCCTGTGTATTCCATTAATCGAGTAACTGCAACTGCAATAAATTATCAGTGATGTGATACATGGTAAACAATTCAGGGTACAGTATACGGTATGTTGGTTACCGTACTTGTCCTGGTAGCTACACCCCACGACACAGCCCTGGTTACACAACCTAGCCTGAGGAGTGCCCTTTTCTATTATAGATTTGTTTTGCTTGCCCACAAATCCTTATGTCCTCATGTATGTTATTTAGATAGCATAATTATGTTGTTTAGACAGAACTGATGTTGGATGATGGATTATGTGATTTACGATGTTGTTTGGTGAATAGTGACATATTCGGATCTCGCACATAGCAGGGCCAGCCGCAGAGTAGACAGTCGTCACCCTAGCCCACTGGTTTTCAACCAGTGGTCAAGGGACCACCAGTGGTCCTTGAGGGGGTTCCAGGTGGTCCCCAGCTAAATGATGGAGACTAGGCCGAGGGGGGCACCAACTAAGCCTGTGGATTTTTTTATTTTTTTAGAATTTAAAACTATATGACACAACATCTACATAACAGGCCAGGCTCTCAGCGACAGCTCTGAGAAACTGGAACCGCATAATCTGGCGCACAGCCTCATAACATCCTCAGGTAATTAGGGCTCCCTTGGTAGTTCCCAAGACTCGCCTCGTCACCATGGGTTATTGGGCTTTTGCGACCCGACTCAGTCTGGAATGCCCTGTCTGAGGATTTAAGGCAGGCTAAGACAGTCAAGTCATCTTTTAGAACGCTGGTTGTCTCAATTGTGTTACGCGTTCGTCGTTCTGAAAGGGGGCGCGGGCCTGTGACGCTCTATAGGTCACCAAATTGGTCGGGCCGACTCTGCAGGTCACTTCACTTAGTATAAGAGCCTAAGGGCTCCATTTTCATCACCGCTAAACCCCTTATCCCTAAACTTCTTTGCCTTTTTTTTTTACTATTTTGAAAAACATTTTTGAGTAGTTCAACTAACCAATCTAAATTGCCACCTTGTGAGCTTGTCAACTGGCCATATTAACTATTCAAAAATGTTTTGCAAAATAGTAAAAAAAATAGTTTAGGGATAAGGGGTTTAGCTGTGACGAAAATAGAGCCCTAAATGCCTAAATTAAATGTACACACATTCCTTAATTATTAGCGCCAAAAGAAAGTCATATAAACGTCCTATAACTATACGAGTCATGGCAAGGCAATGTTTTTGCTTTTCCAGAGATGCACCAAATGCAAAGTATTAGCCTGGGAGGGTTCGGATCCGGTCGGGAGCGAATGATAACATGTCATCAGTCCGGAACCAGTGACCAAACCGTAAACAGAATTACCCCAAAAAGATTTCGCCGCAATCAAGGGCATGATCATTTTAGGCCTACCCAATAAAAGTCTTGATGTGGCGAATTAATCTCTTTCCCCATGGCTTGGGGGTAAGGAGTTTTCGGGTGGTGTTTGGAGCGTGCTGGGGTGACTGAGGCAGTGCAGAGATAGGGAATCTGTCAGGTCTAGGAGAGAGGCAAAACAATGGTACAGAGTGAGAAACTGGGCTGCCTGGGGGTTGACAGAGAGACATCAGTCCTTCGTGACAAAGACAGAAACACCTTATCAAATGAACCAGAGTCTGCAGGGCCGGCAGAGAGAGAGAGAGAGAGAGAGAGAGAGAGAGAGAGAGAGAGAGATATGAAAGCGGGAGGATGGAGCGAGGTGAGCCTGCAGAGCTCCAAAGAGTTTGTTTTCCACTGATGGAAAACAACAGTAACTACACTGTGTTGCAACATTATAAAGAGCAGCTCGCAATTCATTCTCAATGGGAGTTGGGAGCTTGCTCCACGGCTGTGTTTTGACAGCTTGTCTCGTAAAAACGCCATTGACAATTTGGACAGAGTTCAATGTTTGTTTTGTCCGCGTTTGTTTGACATCACCATTACGTCATAGCAACATGAGTTAGACTTTAATATATTAATAGCGCCCCTCACTGATATGCTTTGTTGAATCTTGCACCATTTAATATATTTCATTTCTGAAAGACACTGGAGAATAATGACTTGTTGCATATAGTGACCCCCTTTCCACAGGTTGGTTCAGTTCTTTTTGGTTCTTAGTCCATGAGCCAGAGATCCAAAATTGTAAACAACAGGGGAAGTTTCATGGCGATAATAATCTAATATAATATAATATAGGTATAGTTTTGCCCACTCAATTCTAACGTTCCAATTTTGGAGCTCTGGCTCATGGACTAAGAACCACAAAGAACTGAACCGGAATTCCCATTGGGAGCCAACCGGTGGAAAAGGGGCCCGTATGTGTTAAAACAAAACCCTGCTGGCTAGATTGTGCATAACCTGAGACACATGCTTGCAGTGAAGGCCGGGGTGTGAACAACAACAACATTAACAACAACAATGCATTGTGAGCTTTTGTTGTTTTTTTACATGAGCTGAGAGGCATCCGTATTCTGGACAGGGGCTGGCCAGTAAACTGAGAAGCGGTGTCAGTAATCTGCTGTGAACACTGCCTACTAGGAAGGAAACATCTCAAGCATTCAGCTGCTGATGCCCGTCTGCTCCTTTTGCTAAAAGTCAATCTCTCGCTTGACTCCCTTTGAGAGAGTGTGTGTGAGTGTGCGTATGCGTGCGTGTGTACGCGCGTCAGTGGTGGAAAGTAACTAAACTAAGTACTTGTAGATTTGCAATTTTCTAAAGGTTTTTATACCTCATTTGAAAACTTGTGAAATGGGACATTCTTCTACATAGTGAGTACATGTCTACATTTGGTACTTGATTCATTTTGATACCAATACTTTCGTATACTTTTAGGCTACTCATGTACATTTCTAATTCCAGACTTTTACTCGTAACTGAGTATTTCTACATCGCAGACAGTATTGATATACTCAAAACATGCAAGTACTTTTTTCCACCACTACGCATGCATGGTGCGTGCGTGCGTGCGTGCATGCGTGGGTGCAGTATAAAGGCAGGGATGTGGGCATGAGCACACCCACTCACTCACACAATGCAGTGAGTCATCAACGTGCATGGCCGGGGCTGACGCCTGCGGGGATGCAGCCCGTGTTAACGGAGCCAGGTGGAGGACACTGTGTGAACTGAAGGTAGCTCGGGCGCCGCCGCGCTCCGCCAGACAAATGTCCCCCCCCTCTCTCTTTCAAGCTCCCGCGAGCAGGTGATTGATCTGGCGTAGTGGGGCACACAGGGGGCTTTGGGAACAATAACACATAGAAAGAGGAAAAAGAGAGTGGCCGGGAAACAGGCCTGGGGACAAATCTGGTGACATTTCCACTTTGGAGGCACACGCCCTGCCCGCCACCCCCACTTTAATTTAACTTGGAGATTAATGGATACCATTCCCTTTGATTTATCGCTACTGTTCGCTTTGTATCTGTGCCATTTTCTTCGCGGACGGTAAAGTCACTCCTTATATAATCACTGTGTAGAACATCATTGTGAGACGATGTATCAAACCATCTATTCTGCGCTGTCGAGCAATGTATCGCCACTGAAGGGAAGTTGAACGGATTGCGGCAAAAGATGTCAAGCCGTAATCAAAAGGTTAATGCTGTGGTTTGGATCACTGCGGGAACTCTTTCTTTGGCCGGGCCGTCCCTAAAGGGAGTTCTCTTATACGATCAAGCTGTCAGGGTCAGTGATCGATGAAGTATATAGTCATTACAGTAACTATAGTAACTACAGCTGTCAATTACTTGAGTTAAAAAGTACAAATTTGGCTCAGAGATGTAGTGGAGTATAATGTGTCATGATCACTAAATGGAATTGTTTACTTTACATACAGTAGCCAGGGTCCTTGAGGGTATTAGACCACCCCCTGTTTTTATATCCATATGAAAGCCATAGCCATGCTGTCACTATCTCTCTGCTTTTATTGTTGGTGGAGCTCAACAGCTCAAACAACAATATACTGTAACAATGGGTGAGAATCAATGTCATATTTTGTGAGCATGTCGTTTGTTTTGTGTATGTGTTGGTGGGTTTCATGATTGCACAAAGCTATAATCTGTTCCTCCATTCGATGTGGACTGCCATGATGTGTGCAGTCCACGGGTCAACACATAACAATGTATAAAAATGTGAAATGCTGCTCACGATTTTTATATAATGTTTATAGGCAGAGTTGTTCTCCCGGTGGAGAGACTATAGGCTATAATGGCCGTGACTCAATCCCAAGAACGCGTCACTATAGCGTCCTTGGGAGAATGTTCTCTCAAGTTCATGAGATCAGTGAAAGGCATCTTATCTAAAGTTGAGACGTAGATGTACTTGAGGTCACTTCATTGCATAGAATTTCTAATTTGAGACAAACATGTAGTACTCAAGGTCACTTCAATTAATTGCCTTGGCAGCTCACTCTAATGAGCCGTGCAGCAGTCAAAACAGTTCTAGACAAAAATGTCTAGAACACATTTTCACGAGGACCACAGATTTAAAGTTTACAAAGCACGTCTAAAATAATATTTTAACAATAGCAATATTAGCATATTGAAAATCTGTGACGAGCTTTTCAGTTCACATAAAGCCATCTCCCAGTGCATCCTTGCACTGGATGGGCATTTGGAATGACGTTTTGAATTGAATTATACTTGGGCTGCAATATTGATGTTCCAAAAGTTCCAAATGAGTACCATAAAGTACAGTTATGGAGAAATGGCCAATGTCTCGTCTCATGCTGGGAAACAGAAGCCAGCATGTTTTTTTTCTTTCAGAAAGGACATTAACAGTCAAGACAATGACGAAAACTAAATCAAAATTAGCCGTCAAAATCAACAGTGGCCGCCATGCAGATGGACAAGGGCACTTTGCCACTCTCCTTTGTCCATGTAATTAAATGAAGCTGGTGATTGGCCCCGGCGGGCGGCTGTGAGGGGGTCTCAGTACTGTACTGTACACTCATTAATCCTTTGGTCCTCTCACTGGATGCCATTAGACCCAACTGATCCGGCAGGTCACAGGTCAGATGCTGACAGCACACAGACACGTGCATTGTGCACACGCACGCACGTCGTACGCACATGTGCGTGTAACAGAGTTTAGTGGGTTCCACTTGCTCCATCAGTAATTAGGTTAGTGGGAGAGGCACCTCATTGAATAACACTGGTGTCCACGTTCAGAGTGGTGTTCCTCAGCACACTATATTTAAGAGTCTGTATGTTTACTGTGATACTGTGATCAATACTAGTTGTTCTAAACATGCTAAATGTACCAACATGAAGTGGTGATGTTTTGTACATGTTTTCAATTCATTATTTTGACATACTAAACTGTAAACTCTTTATAAAAACATGCTCTTGGTCACAATGTTAATTCCGTTATAGACGTGCTGAGGATTGTGTTGTTATTTCCTTGAAATTTGTGTTGTATGTTTATTGATTGGGTAGTCTAACATGAGACATGCCCATGACGTGCTGAGGATTGGGTGTGTTACACAGACAGAAACTGACCAGATATGGAGATATGTGTATGTGTATTTAGCAGATTAAACTGTCAACAAAGAGAGAAGTCGTCCGGAACTTCATTATTCCACAATACAACGCAGATCACACGTTACACACTCGCGCACGCACGCACGCGTATGTCAGACCACACAAACAAGACCGTTCTCTCACACTGCAGGACAGTTACTGTACTACAGTACATGCATGCGCTGGTGAGTGGAGCCCATTCACACTGTCACCCTGCAGGCTTTGATGGCTTGATTGATTGATTGATACCACTGTACTCAATTCATCCTCAAGACATATACTGTACATGCAATACATTACATATCAGCAACACTAAAAGCACTAGAAGCAGGTTGGGGACAGAGCATAGACATAATATATGCTTCCGGCTCTAGGACGTCTGTTCTCGAGAGGGGGCAAAGCATTCTCGGCGTTCCTTGCGAAGCATCCGCGTGCGTCACAGAAGGGGAAGTTCGGTAGGCCAATCAGAGGCGCGACTATAGGCTCTTTCCCAGTGGCACTTTGCTTTGGCAATGTAAACGTGTTTGTTTCCTCATGCCAATAAAACTCCCCTGGATTGTTCCTATAGTTATTAGCTTCGCTGGAGACACATCGCTCCAATGAACTGCAGCGACCAATGAGGCATCTAATCTTGAGGGGTGCTATAGCCCCTCAAATACAGATTTTGTCCCCACACGTCTCACGAAATTAGGTCAAATGTCCGCAAATATGATGTAAATTCTATCCACACACACGTCTCAATATTTGCCATTGACAATGAAAGGAGAAAATAGGACAAATGTCCGCCAAATATGATGTACATTTGTGGCAACACAAACATTAAATGCCATTGAGAATGAAGGGGAAATGTACGTTTTTTTTTTTTTTTTTTTTTTACCTTTTTCACAAAATACAGACCACCCGTCCACTCCACATCCCTCCCCCCTCCCCACATACATAGAAGACAGCACAGTTAAAGCATAATAACAATAATAATATTGTACAAAATAAATAATGTGGAAAAAACAAAACAAGGAGACAAATCTACTATACAGAAAAAAGTGGAAAAAAAGTGTTTCCGGAAGCAATCGATCCAGACTGAGATAGCTGAAAATAACTAACCTATAACATTTCTGATACAGGTAAGGACAAAATCTTCAAAAATAGAATTTCTCAAAATATAAGTAATCTTCTCAAGAGGAACACAACTGTTCATTTCTGAGAACCATCTTGCGATAGGTGGGGGGGGGGGGGGAGTCAGACTTCCATGTTATTGCAATACATTTCCTAGCAACCCGAGTGCAACCTCTATAAATTAGATTTTGTGTTTTCCTAGATTTGCACTGATTGCAGTTTCCTAAGAGGCAAAGTTCAGGGTCCAACGGGAAGGGAGCATCTATAATTGTATAGCCAGTGTATCAGAAATATCTTGCCAGAATGTTTTAACTTGTATACATTGCCATGTACAGTGCAAAAATGTGCGTGCGTGCGTGCATCATCAAAGCATGATGTTCATTCAGTAAGTACAGGACTTGTCATGACAATGTTTTATTTGCTCCATGTTCAACTCTGAACTAGACTGTCCCAACACCAAAAGACTGCCATACTGTATGTAAATTACATACGCATTACGTAATGCTTTTTGCACAGTAGCTTTTTACATTTAATTTTTTTAAATATCACTGCTGAACACAGTGTTTTGTTTTTGATGATTGTTTACATCATTGGAAAGGCTTTTCATGGCCATGTTGAGTTTAAAATATTGAGATTGTGTCTCAATTGATTGTAATGCTGAAATGTTCCGTTATTCAAAAATAGTGCAATCAGTCGTTTAGTTTATTACCCTTGAAAACTATTCCTAAATGGAGGAAGGAAAAAGTCACAATGTCCAGTTGTGATATGATTGTAAATGTTGAGGTGACTCACAGCCTGGGGCTCAAGGCTTTCCCCCTGCAGCTGACAGAGTCCTGCGGACAAAACTAAACTATAATAATACCCTGCACGCTACATATTTCTTCACTGAAATTTAACGAATTAATCAGAATTTCTCCTTAGGATCATTGCAGACAAACAAAACATACAACTCTGAGCAGGGCTCAGATGTGTGCGCTCTGAAAATAGCAGATCTACAAGCTTCACAACGTTGTGAGCTTGTAGATTGGCTATTTTCAGCAGGCAACCAAGTGTCAAATATGCCATTACGATGCCATCAAGGCCCGCCAAAATACATTTTTGTCGACAAAAAGTGGAGTCGATTTGGCCGACGTGATATTTAGTTGACTAAAACTAGACTACACTAAAACATTTCAGATGACTAAAATGTGATTAATAACTAAATGTAATTTTAGAGACTATGACTAAAACTAAATCAGAATTTACTGTCAAAATCAACACTGGAGAAAGGACTTGCAGGTGGCTGGAGTGAAACGAAGGACGCAGAAACATATTGTCACGCAAACACAATGTTCTGCGAGCCACAGAGACTGAGCTGGAGGGCTGCAGTGAGTCAGAGGAGAGAGTATTGAATCCTGCATACTGCATGAAGACAAAAGGGGATAGATGGGGAAGAGAGACAGAAAGTAGATATATGATCACTGGCAGTGATAGGATAGGGTGGGATGTGATAACGCTTTATTAATCCCCCCAGGGGAGGAAATCAGGGTGTGGCAGTGAGATGGAGTGCAGTGAAGGAACAGGTGGATGAAACTATAACAAAAACAAATGGAGGATGACAAAAGTATGGTTGACTGTTGTGTAAGGCATTTTATTTCTTTCGCCAAGGGAGGCAGTGTGTGCGCTGTGAATGGGTTTGTACTACCTGTGTGTGTGTGTGTGTGTGTGTGTGTGTGTGTGTGTGTGTGTGTGTGTGTGTGTGGCGTGCGTGCGTACCCGAGGCTACACCTGCTGTGAACAGTTAGAAAGGGAATCAGACAGCTTGTTGGAGACAGAATGACGGTCACAGGCAGAGGGGGGAGAGAGAGAGAGAGAGAGAGAGAGAGAGAGAGAGAGAGAGAGAGAGAGAGAGAGAGAGAGAGAGAGAGAGAGAGAGAGAGAGAACTGCACACAGCATGTGAGCAGCAGAGACCATAATAATATCCTGTTCCCAGCACATGTTTATAAGGGCAGGGCAGGGCAGCAATCTTCCTGCACAAACCAATCATAACACGACAACATACCAGATGCGTTGCATTGTCAGAACGCTTTTAATGACGGCTGCTCTTGCTTACAAGAAAAGAAGGCCACCCCTAATCTCAGCTTCGAGCACGAGACAGACAGGAGAGGGAGAGAAGATGAACAGATGGTGTCTGTCCATGCAAGCAGTGGCACTGTAGAACATGTTGGACCAAAGAGCTCTTCTCTGGCGAGGAAAACTTTGACAAAACGTGTTGCTCTGAAACATAATCAGAAAGCGCGAATCAACTAATTATCAGGATGAGCCTCCACAAGCACGAGTGAGCGACTCCATGCCAGAATCAGCACACTCACAGCTTCAGTTGCCTTGGGTTGTTTTGTGTACTACAAAAGGATATTGTGTGCTATACATATAGGCGAAAGTTACACGTATATTTTCAAACCAAAAATAGAAAATCTACAAGCTTGCATTGCAGACTCTGAACCCCTGATCGCTCCTGATGTGGAAATTGGTGCCTCGCATGCATAGTTTCCTCTGTATGAATCGGTGTCTGTCTGTCTGTCTGTCTGTCTGTCTGTCTGTCTGTCTGGAAATCTATGATAAAGTGCTTTGGATGAAAGCGCTATAAGAATGCACCATTTTTCAATGCATTCATGCATTCATCCACATTTTCGTCCTAAAACTGTCATACGGCAATGTATAAAATATGGCTTAACTATGGTTAAGACTTTTTGTTTCTGCTCACGGAGACTGGTTTTCTAAGAAGGCACTAAAGATAGTTTCACTTGGATGAGCAATTAAACGATTGTTAAACCTATAGCAGATTGTTCCCACTCCTGTAAATTGCCTAAATCAATCATACAGTGTGCTCTCTTTCTCTCCCTACTATCCTATATATGTCTCACTGGCAGATATATTTTTTGTGTTTCAGTCTTACTGAGGTGGTGTTATCTGCCCCTTCTATTAACACAATCAGAATCGACTTCATAGTAACTAAACTGCCTCCCCCTGGCCAGCCGGGGCGTCTGATGGAGGGGAAAGGAACTGGTTGGAATAACGTGTTCCTTCCATGCGCTACGTCCAACCAGGGAAACTCCCCCCTGTCAGGTGTAAAGGAGCAACTTGGACACTCAGGCATGAAGGAAGCATGAGTTCAAGTCCGTTGCTCTCCCCTTGTCCCCCTTATATGGGGACTAGGTTGGCGGAGGGTGTGTAGAGCCCAGGATCACATTAGATGATTGACACAGGGGTGAAAAATGGGTTACAAAACCGTGGGATAAAAAATATATTAGAAAAGAAAAATAATCAACTTGTCGCATCACAGGTTTACAGGTGCAAAACAATGGGTGTAATTCATTTTTGTGCCAGCTCCATCGTTTTTGTTGTTTCCAGGGAAGAGGACAGCTCAAGATGAATGTATTGACCACATATTCGTTTGTTAAAAAACACTTTTCTCCATTTGTGTGAGCCACTTCAAGGGCAAACTGAGACACTAAAGACGAATAAAACAATGGAATGTCCACTCCAGGTTGGTTCAGGTGTCAAATTAAAGTTATTTTCTTCCTTTACAGGGATGCCGACAAACGGGAAAACTTAAAACTTGTAGGCTAAAACAAATAAAATAACACAAACATTCTTCACACGCAAACAAGCAAGGTCAAAAGACTGCCTGCTTGCCAGTCTGCCACACCCCTATAGTGTGACATACAGTTCCTTATAAGGCAGTGGGCAGAGAGCAGACTTCATGAACCACCAGAGGTCGAATAAATAAATAAATAATTGAATATAAGGATTTGGCTTCTACAATGAATTACGACACTGTAGATGGGGGGGGAAAAAAGAATGAAATAACGAAAAGCTTTTTCAGAGCTCACATGGAAGCAGCCTTCACCTTCCATGGCAGCACTCCCGTAAAAAGAAAAATAAATAAAAAACTAAAAAAACAATAACCCAATAACAGTTCACTCATTGTTTTGCCCTTGAGGACTGTCGGTGCACCTTTGGACCCCTGTGAGTTATCCTAACCTGTGCTCAATTGAATCTCTTTTGTAGCCATTCATCTCTAGACAGCATATCCGCATGGTATACTGTTTTAAGAAATACAGAGCGGGAAATCCCCTGTTCCCTCTCATACTCGGTCATCCTCTCTCTGCTGTCATAAACACAGTTGTGTAAACGGTTGTTACTTAACTGCCATCCATGGATTCTGTCTCTCTCCATCCATCTCTCTCTCTCTCGCTCGCTCTCAGAAAGTTTCCCCTTCTCTGGGAAGACGCACATGCAATATTTTGATTCAGTGCACAGGAGATTACAGCCTTGTGCCTGGCTGGACAAAGACTTTCAAAGAGAGAAATATACTAACAGCCACTGACTGAGATATATGTGGACACTAAAAGTCGATGTTACTTCCTTCCTCTTTTCTTTATTTTCTGATAACATGCCAAACCAATTCCCTAGAGGAGAGGAGAATGTGCAACCTGCTCTCATGCAATGGAAAATGGGGATGAAATAGTTTATTATATAGTCTGTAGCATGAATAAGATATAGCCTAATAATAATAAAAAAAATGCACTGCAGAGACAATTGTTATTTCCAGTGGTGGAAAAAGTATAAAGCAATCTTCGTTCCCACTCTCACCTCTGGTCATGAAATGTGGGTCATGACCGAAAGAGGTCGCGGATACAAGCGGCCGAAATGAGTTTTCTTTGAGATAGGGGTTCTCACCCTTAGAGATAGGGTGAGAAGTTCAGTCACACGAGAGAGACTCAGAGTAGAGTCGCTGCTTCTTCGCCTGGAAAGGAGCCAGCTTAGGTGGATCGGGCAAATGGTTAGGATGCCTCTCGGGCGTCTCCCTATAGGGAGGTCCCCGAGGCACGTCCTACTGGGAAGAGACCCCGGGGCAGAACAAGGCACAGTTGGAGGAATCACATCGACTCACTGGCCTTGGAACGCCTCGGGATCCCCCAGGAGGAAGTCACTAATGTACACATTGTACTGCAGTTTTATAGCACCGCCTATAGGAGGCCTAATTTTGTATATTACTCGACAGATTTTGTCCCAATATCACGCAGATCCATGAGTCATGAGTGATCAAGACGGATCTTTTAGATTTTCCATATTCCATCCTGATTGGCGCATTTCGAACATTGCTGGCCCATAATAACCCACCTGACCTGGCAGACACCTGTGCTACTTTTTAGAGTTTTAAACTTGAACGTCTGAAACTTGAATTGGCAACTTTAGTCAGCATAATGATCTGCTACACTGGATAAATAAATGAAGACAAGCTAAAAAAAAAATACCAATACATTTTACAAAAGAGCCAAAGATGAACTGATAGTTAAGGATAAAGGCTGGACTGAGACAAATCAAAGACATGCATAGGCCATTTTCCATTTACTGTTCATTATACTTGTCTATAGATAGGAGAGTGAGGTGGTCAACATCATTTATGCCTTGCTGTCGCAAATTGATGTCCATGTACTGTATATGACAGAGGGAACACAATGGGGTAAACTATAAAAAAAATAATCGGAAATTGATCAGGTTTATAGCCAGTATACCAATGAAAATTAATATATGCCTCTACCAGCCCCGAGCCAGAGGCAATAGATAATGTCTAACTGAAGAGAGAGTCCATCACATTTCTATGCATGCGCACGCACGCACACGCACACGCGCACACGCTCTCACACACACACACACGTCCTAGCACCCCGTAGTCGGTTGGATTGCTTGGTCTGAACCAGTTAAAGGATAAACGGCACCACACTCAGGAGAGCGGTGGGGAATTCAAATGGGTTGGCCTGGGTTACAACAAACTGAAAGGCCAATGCGGATGTCAAAACTTGGTCAAAATGAACTCATGAAATCCATGTTTCCCCATGCACAAACTCAAATGATTGGACGGCCGCTGCGGTCTCTGACTTTTGCGCTGCATTGTTACCGTTAATGGATCCCAGTGGGCTCGCTCATCTCCCAGTGGCAGACAAAAGACCCTTTTTAACGGCTCTTATGGTGGTGGACAGTCGTTACAAGACTTAAATTAATGAGCACAGCATTACGACCCTTCAAATGACAAACCGATCGCAGTATTATTACCCATTTAACGTGTTTCTTCTGTGGGTGGTAAGGGGCAACCACGCTGAGAGTAAGTAGTACCATACCCACACCGCTGAGATATTTCAATTAACCACACTTTTAAGCTTTCACTTCCTCGTTATCTTGTGTTTGGCTATTAAAATAGTCTAAAGAGTACTTTTGTTCCAGCCGCGCCGAGTACCCAATCCACAATTTCTGGTGGATGTGCCATGCCATGTACTGTCTAGGAAAAAACTACTAATGAAAACCTGAAAAACCTGTCCGTCCGTCCGTCTGTGACACGTTCCATATATGGCCGTCAGTCTGTCACGCCTCGGGACACGTGGTCGTCTCCATATATGAAGAATCACGACACTGACCTCATCAACCCTGGATAGCCACACACGGGAGAAGACTGGATCATCACCTAGATCTGCATATAGCCGGCAAGCAACTCTACATCTGACCTCAAACCTCAAACCCTTAGATCTCCATATATGGAGCTGACCTGTTCTAACTTCTGACATTCCATAATGTTGATCCTTCCCTACCCGTCCTTCCTCTTCGATGTCTCCCTTTTGACTGATTCACTCCTTGGCTAAAAACGCCCAAAAACCATCTACCTCCCTCAAACACATCCTGGTTACGGGACCTAATTTCTGAAACTAGAAGAGATTACATTTGCTGTTGAAAAACTTTTATAAACATTGGCAGCCTCTCATCTCTCATACTTTGATTCACTTCAAGCCATCTCATTGGACTAGATAAGTGTATAATTCACCCGAGGGTGCAGACTTTGTTCTATCATTGTCACAATTCACAAGGAGCATAATATTCCATCTGAGGCTGAGTCAACATGCTGTTTCACCCCGTCTTTCCCTTGTCTCTCTCTTTTCTCTTATTTTTATTTATTTATTTATTTTTAATTCTTCTTCTCTTTTTCCCTCTATTGGTTAATCTTCTTTCTATGGGTGGGAGGGGGGGGGGGGGGGTACTTGGGAGTAGGGGGAATACTGGTGGGGTTGTTGCCGTGATTTTTGTACTTTTTCAGTACTTCATTAGACCCCTTGGTGTGGTTATTATGTGCAATGATGTCGTCCCTTTGTATTTAGGGTTTCTTCCGGGAGGCTGAAACCTTGACAGTCAAACGTGCCAATGAAAAGAAACAGTAATATATAGTGTCAGCCCCTCCCCCTTTATCATACAACAACAGCTGTGGCTTCAGTTCAGGTGGATCACCACCCACCAGGGAAACTTAATGAACTGGTGGGTGTGCCCACACAAAAACGACATAAACAAATACTGTACACTTTTTTTGGAAAAAAAATCTTCCTCCTCAAATAAGACATGATGATCATGTTTTAGGGTGGCACTCCATCTTTAATGGTGGAAATATGGATTTTGCTGCTAGCCCTAGCTAAATCATTAGAGCACGCCTTGGGCTACATCTGTGCGAAAGTTGCCGCTTTTAGACGAATTAGTGCTAAATCATGTTGTATATTGAGGAACCACATCACGTTTAAATATCCATATTGCTTACAGCAACGTCAGCAACTCAAGGCCACTCGATATGTTACAAATCACACTTATCTTTCCCGAAGCTCCTCCAATACTTAGTTAGTTCAACTCAACTCTTAGTTAGTTCATCAAACTATTGCATCATCACGCTCAAATAGTTGACAGAGTTCTTCAATGCGTCGTCCCCCGATGCGGACGTCGTCTTTGTACTGCATGGTCCAAGGTTTAACCCATTTCGAGCGGGAACCACTTTTGGTGGTTACATACATCGTTATAATTTAGCTATTGAAAAATAGCAGATCTACAAGCTCATAGCGCGCCAACTTGTAGGTCTGCTATTTTTGAAAAATCATTCAAATGTGCCTCAAATCTTTCAGAAAATTGTCATGATTTAGATACGTTTTTTATTTTATTTCGACGTCAGGCCTGAATGTTTTAATGCTTTATTACAGAACTTGCTAGTCCTTGATAAAGGCTCCCGCCGAACCACACCGCTCCAGGCATGTTCTATAAAAGGTAATAATGCTGGCCATAAATTGTGTGAGATTGTGTGTGCAGCACACAAGGCTGCTGCGCTGCCACAACAAAAAACTAAAACAGATAAAAAGCCTATATTCTAAATGAATAAACCAACAGCGTTTGATTTATATGCCCTGGACTGCACACAAAAACATAGTTAGGATGATAAATAGTGCCATTTTTTCACTCGACTCAAATAGATGTTCCATTAAAGGACTACTTCGCCCATTTTCAACTTATCTTAAAATGGTTAAGAAAAATCTTATTTCTTTTTTTTTCACAAACAAGGTTTAAATTTGTATTAATGTGAGAACAATGATGATATTACTCTATGTATGACATTACAAGCCTCATATAGAGCTACAGTACATGTAAAAAGAAGTCAGACAGTGATTTCTAGAGTCCTACCACTCTGGCCATGAACGATTCAATAACTCACAAGTTTGTGCTACTTGGGGAGACAAGCCTGCGGGAAGATCCAACTGGAACCTTCCTGTAATTAAATACTAAGACACGTTTGCCTTAAAGGACCTTATACCGGTTGTCTTGCGAATTTAATTTATCCCATTAACGACACAGTATCCTTACTGACCATTTTCTAAAGCACACAATGATGTGTTTGAATTCTGAGGAATTATATGCCACTAGAACCCAGTCATTTCAGTACAGTATGAAAATAGACTGGTGTTTAGCTATACTTCATAACCATGAGCAGTTCAGCACCCAGTATATTTTGCTTTTTGATATGGTATGGTATGGTATAGGCCTACTGATTAAAAACAGTGTTTGTTGGGATTTTTGTGAATGATTCCTTCAAGCAAAATGAACAAAGTCACTATCCTGAAAAGAGCCATTCATTTCTCAGTCAGTTGACATCTCTGCTAGTGGCAGCTAGTAAACATTGTCAGTCACATGTCGTACCCAACTATTAAGAGAGGTGGTTGACAGTAATGGCACATTTAATAGTGTATACTTATATAGCACTTTTTATCCAAAGTGCTTTACATAGCATTAGATTGTGCATTACATTCACCCATTCACACACACACATTAATACACCTATGGCGGAGGAAACCATGCAAGGCACCAACCTGCACACCGGGAGCAATTAGGGGTTCAGAGTCTTGCGCAAGGACACTTTGATAACTCCAGACACGGCGCGCCTCCGTCAGGACATCAGTGACATTATCACCCGTCACAATCGGTGATAATGACATACTGAAACAGTGAGTATGCCAGCATGGCCATACTGGCCCCATTCGATGGTGATGATAACGGATGATAACGCCGATTTAATGGTATGATAACGAAGGTTATAGGTCGAATGGGGTGGCCTGGGATCGAACTGCATGGGAACCTCACGGACACGGCTGCCATCCAGCTGCTCTACCGGCCACTCTATAGCCCTGAGCCACTGCCACCCCGTAATGCAGTGCTGGGGTGCTTGGGTGAACCGGTGACCTTCCGATTCCCAGACAGCCTCTCTACCCACTCAGCCATAGCCACTGTGTGCGTGTGGGGTGCATACTTAGTTTAGACTAGTCATTGGTTAGACATGGGTTAAGGTTAGGTTTAGGGTGAGGGTTTGAGATAGGTTGTAGTTGTAGGACTATAATGACTGGTCTAACCAATGACTAGTCTAAACCAAAAACTGTCTAAACTAAGTACTGCACCCGTGCGTGTTTGTGCGCGCGGGTGTGTATGTTTTTATGATTTTTAAAAATAAGATGAAAATAGTGACAATAGAATATCTACACGGTCATATATAGGGCCCCAAAAGTGTCTTGCTCAAGGACACTTCCGTCTTCCAACGGTAACTGGGCTAGCCAGGAATCGAACCATGGAGCCTTCCGTTTTCCCCGAGTGGCAGCGGCTCTACCTCCTCAGTGATGTAAATAGGTTTTCAATGTAATGAGTCCCGGGATGCAGGGATGGTCTTTTAGAAATGAGTCCCAGGGACATTTTATGAGTCCCACTTCAACGACATTAGGAGTCATATTTTGCCATTTTTACAAATTGCACCATTTCATTTTATATGGTTATAATGTGGTTATATTCATGTATAGAAAACAGAAGAAGGAATGATTATTATAACTAAAGCTAGCAAAATAAACTAGAATAAATAATATAAATTATAAAAACAGTACAGTGGTACAGTAGTGCATCCCGTGGATGCAGAGGTCGTTGTTTTATTGCGTCCCTTAACTATAAACTGCGTTTTGGGATGCAAAATGCACCCTATTTTAATCTCTGCCTCCTGAGCCAGTGTCGCCTGGATGGTGGCTCATGGGTAAAGGGTCTAAGGGATATTCTTCTTCTTCTATCAGGTGTGAGTGCTCAACTCTGGAAGGAGAATGCCATGCAGAATGCCCAGGCACTTTAACATTAAGTCCTGCATGGGTTTTTGAAAATGAAGGCTGTGACCAGACAATGTTTTGATGCTTTAACTTTGCGAGCAGCTGGATATAATGTTTCATTATCAGCCAAAATCACACCAACATCTGCAACGCTTCACCTTTATCATCCTCAACATGTAGTGCATACTGTATCCGACTATGACTTATGAGCAGTCCTTGCTTCATACAGATAATATATAATCCCCTGCATGGCCCATGCAGGCATGGAGATTAATCTGTCAATCCTCCTTATACATTAGTTCTTCCCAACCACTTTGATACTAATTTCAGAAACTTGAAGTCGTTTTTCAAAGCCTTTGGATACAATCTTATCCAGCAATGTATAATCAAAAGTTCCATATTTCAAAACTTTCTTCAATTGCTTCCCTACATTGAACAGAAACCAAAGATAATAATAATAATATCTCAAACTTATATACCGGTAGCTCTTTTCTGAGTACCAAAAGACGCTTTAAATGGGGGGGGGCTTTACAGAGGTAACAACAAAATAAAAAAAACAACTTTATTAGAAAAAAGGAAAAACACTAAAAGCTAAAGAACATTAAAAGACAGTGAGACAATATTGAAGAGGCGCGGGTTTTGAGGGCGGTTTTAAAAGTTTGGAGGGTGGGGGCATCTCTGAGTGCCGGAGGGCATTCCACAGGGTTGGGGCAACAAAGGCAAAAGCTCTGTCACCCCACGTACGGAGTTTGGTTTTGGGGACGTTGAGGAGGTTTGCATCACCAGACCTGAGGGAGCGAGAGGGGACATGATGTTTGAGGAGGTCACAGAGGTATGGGGGAGCCAGCTGGTTATTTAGTGCTCAGGAGTGTTTTGAAGTGGATTCTTTGTATAACCGGTAGCCAGTGAAGGTCATGGAGGACTGGTGTAATGTGGTCTCTGGAACGGATACTGGTGAGCAGACGGGCAGCTGAGTTCTGGACATATTGCAGTTTATTGAGGACTTTGGAGGTGGTGCCGTAGAGGATACTGTTGCAGTAATCAAGGCGAGATGTGATGAAGGCCGATCTAGGTCGTACTCAGACGAGCCCTCCATCGTCACTTCCAGTCATTGCGGATCTCCATAAATCTGTTGGTGCTTTGCGCTCCTGTGTCTTTCTTGAGTACATCCATGTATGTTAATGTGGGACGTCCTCATTAACGGTGCCCGTATGTTGGTTCCCACAGCACTAGGTTGCTGGCTGGTAGCTCTTGGAGTCTTTGGCAGTGTCCTGCTAGTCTCATTCTCCTGGCTGCTATATGTTATGCACTGATCCAAAAAACGGTTTATTTTTTTAATGCGTCGCATTTCTAGTAGATCTGATTTTCAAATAATTTGAGTGGTGCAACCACTCCTATACAGAGCTTTGTGTGTCTCTGGCTGTGTCCCTGTGTCCGAGCACGATACCAACCAAATAGCGTTTGGTTGGTTTGCATCACCAAGTGTCACTGTTGTGCAGCCTAATAAACACACATATTAACTGTGGGTGTTACAGTACAGTACAGTACAGTACAGTACAGTACAGTACAGTACAGTACAGTACAGTACAGTACAGTACCCCCTTGGGGACCCCCACACGGTAACGCTGTCATTTCTCAACCGTCTCGGACGCGGGGCGGCTTGCCAGGACCGGCTCGCCAGAACCGGCTCACCAGAACCGGCCCGGCCCGGCTGGATGTTCCGGGGACCCCGTTTTGGACGCGGGGCGGCTCGTCGGAACCAGGCCGGCACCCTGGGCTCATTCCTGTCGATCTGGAAGTTCCCGGGGACCCCTGGAGACCCCCACACGGAGTTGCACCACTCACTTCACACGGGTGTGATTTTTGTATTATACAATTGAAAAATGGGACAATCTGCACTTGTAAATGTACATTTTGATGCCACATTTTGATGCCAATACTAAAGTAAATGTTGAATTCAGGTATTTTACTTAACAGAGTTAACTTTGAGTACCTTTTCCCACCCACCACTGCTTCTACCAAAGCAAAGCATCCATAGCCAGTGTCCCACTTGACCAGAACTCTGCTCTGCTCCACCTCTTGGTCTCATTCCTCCCATGGGAGCCTGTGAGCCCCGAGCGATCACTCTCACTATCACAAACTAGCACTGCAGCTCTTCCTGGGCCTGCTGTTAGCTTCGGGCTAATAGAGATGGCTTGGTGTCCTGGCTTGGACTGGAGATATGTCACGGAGGAGGAGAGATCTGGGTCAAGAGCTGGTTCAGCCAGCATGTCCCTCACAGTCACAGATGAGGCATGTGCAGTGTTGACTTTGTCGACTAAAACTAAAACTATACTAAATTAAAAAAAGGAGCTCATAGTTTAAATTACCCGATGACCAGCCGGATGGCCAGATGACGGTCATCTTCGTTTCTGTTCACAATTAGTTTAGTTAATTGTTTCATGCATTCTTCTTTTGTTAATAAATCCTGTTAAACTTTGTTACTCTGTCTGTGTCTCATAGGAGGGCTTTGGGCAGTTCGGACACCCGTCCACCAGTGACACAAATCATGTGGTAGTACAAATCTACCACCACAATTCCTACCAATGTATACATCTCTTATGATGTAATTATCAGACAAAACAAACATGGACAAAGCCATGGCGTTTTTAACACCCGGATCCAGATCTTCAAACAGTAAAATCAACAGGAAGTTAACATATATATTAAAAAAATAAAACCACATGAGTTTTGATGATGCTCTACATTGTCTGAATCAACTTCGTTTCTCTTTACGTACTAAATACGTACTAAAAAGCGTACAATGTAAGTCAATGAGGATCATTTTCTAATCACTGTAGCAATTATTTTGTATTTCTTGTCCACATTTGGAGTTACACCATGGTAACTACACAACCCAAACCTCTAAAAAAGCGGTCTTACCCTTTAACTCCAATTTCAGGTGACTAAAACATGACTAAAGATAAATCAAATGGGCATGTGTGAGAAATATTGACTTTTCCCATGTGAACTACTGTACCACTATTTATTTTCTTTTTGGCCCCCGGTTTATCAAATGTTTTTGCACCATTCTACGACCGCTGAGCAGAAAATATATTCCCAGGTAGAGGCGCCATTGTTCCTCAAATGCCTCCTTTGACTGTGTTCCGGGACGCATGAAAGAGGATGCTTATACTGACCAGCAGCACATGAAAGGCTCCAGCACGGACATTATTTATATAATCTCACTCCTTCTGGCGGTGCTACTGTCTGCTCTTCTGACATCTCTACTGGATGGAAGAGTGGTTTGGCCTCAGTGTTGTTGTTAGATACACTCTGGATTGGACAATGGAGAGCTCCTTACACACAGTATAGCACCGCACAACCGTCACCATAAAAGGCAAATAAAATGTCAGCTTGCATCAAAGGGTCACAAAAGTGTGTGGGTGGGAAAAAACAGAAGTGGGGAAAAAGCATTGAAGAACCGGCAAAAGACAAGAGAAACAAAGCTCGGAGCTTATGTCTATTTATTGTCTGTCTCTTTTCAAAGCCGTGCACTAGGGTATATAACGTTGCCTTTGTGACTTATTTCCCTATATATTCTTTTTACTTTGATGTTAGTGCGCTACCCATTTCGGAGCTGTGCATGACTACGTGTTTTCGCAAAATTCGCACTGAAATACATCAGCTAACTAAACTAAGCAAATTGAGTTGAGGCAGGGGGGGACATGAAAGAGGGCATGTGTTGTAGCGACTACTTCTTCCCATCAATTCAAATTAGAAGTAGTCGCTACAACATTGTCAACAGAAAATATTGAGCCTAGAGCTCACCCCCATGAAAAGGATGCCTCAGACAAGTGCACAGAGAGTCCCCTCGTTGGGACATACTGTACAGACTTGAGTTACCAACATAACAGTACTGTGTGCTGCACGACAGCAGAGCAGAAAAGAAGACCAAAATTGACTTAATATTGCCTCTTACTTTCTATTCTATATGCCACTGTGGAATACTGGCAATCCAGCAATGTTGAGAGGCAGAAAACCTCTGTATCTTGAATCGTATATACATCATACATTCATTCAAATCAACATCCGTTCCCACTGCCACCACAGCTGCAGGAGACAGGCCTTGTATGGCTTTCAAGTGCATATTTGGAGCCACAATGGGCACAAGGACCTGCTGTTCCTTTCATGCGCGTCCCACTGCGGGAAGGGTTTTTACCTAATGGCCTCTCTTGTCAGTGAATTATGCCACATTCTGCCTTCGACATACTGTATTGTGCCAGGCTTACGTACATAACCCCCGCTGATGGCCTAAAGGACAAGAGGGGATGCCGTCTCTCTCTCTCCAACGAGGTAATACCTCATCAGCGTTTCACAAAGGCAGCATGTGGGATGGAATAGATAACAGACTTTTGTTTGTGTTTTCATAACCTCGCACAGCCAGACAATTATTCCACAATCTCTGAATGCTAGTATATAGTCCGGAACTAAATGGCAAATTACATTCACCCATTCGCACACACACATACCGATGGCGGAGGAAACCATGCAAGGCAACCTGCACATTAGGGGTTCAGAGACTTGCTCAAGGACACTTCGACACTACTGTAACTCTGGGGGAGCCCGGGATCGAACTGGGAACAAATCAGAGTCAACCCTACCCTACAAATCAGAGTCAACCGTTTGTCATTTCCGTTCACTTTCTGCTAACAAGCAAGGTATATAGGCTTTGATTATTTTGATTTATATTAGGATACATTTGCGCGACTGAAAACAGCTTCATCATCAAAAGAGCTTCCGTACTCCAGACTGTATATGACCGGAAGCATTTGAGAATTGTGGGAGGCAACAATCTGGCCACGCAAGACTGGCATGAATCATAACGTCATGTTTGGCGAAAATAGGTGAACATTTGACAAAAAATATTCAATAAAGATGTTTGTAGAAGAAGGTAAAAAGGAGCAGGCCAAGTACAGAACCCTGTCAACTAAGTATGGGGTTTAAGTGGTTAACGGCCTGATGTCTCACAACCTCTGCATCCCCCTGCCCTGCACCAAATTAAAATTGACACTATTGGATAGCAAAATAGGGAAGGAAAGTATGAGTAGAGCATATTTCCTTTTTTATATGCAGACGCTGTGCTGTTTCTGTCTCCAGAGGGGATGTGGTTCACACATCGCCAGCACGGAGAATCTCAATGCTTTTGAAGTGTGTTTAATGAACCTCTCTGTGTGGTGCATGCAGCTCTTCAAGACCTAAAACACATCGTTCTGTGAGAGGCTTCATTTAAGTGTTTCAAAGCCAATTCTCCTTTTGTTATTTTGGAGGAATGTGATCAAAAGTGTATCAAAATGCCGTTGCTAGGATACGCCAGTCATGGTCTGGTCTGGAGATGGGGAGCAGAGGAAGAGAAGTGATGAGTTAATTCTGGCAGCGACTTTAGACTACATATACGTAGGCCTATATAGGCTATATACCACTAGGAGTGTGGTATAGGGAAGGGAAGAAGGAATGTATACGTATAGCGTGAGAGAGGAAATGGGGAGCGGATGTGGAAGAATGCCATGTAGCCGTGCAAAGCGACAATAAAACAAAACGAGAAGAATAGTAAACAGATTTATATTCCTAGGGTTTAATATATACTGTGGTCTTTCGGTGCTCGACATAAACAATACACTACCTTCGGAATTTGAACCGCCTTGACACCAATGAACCCCCTTGATGCGTCACTTCCCAATAAATCCTTCACACACACGGCAATCAAATCGGCATGAATTATTCAGCGTTGCCAAACAACTCACACATAATCATTTAATGAGTTTCTTCCCTATCTCTTCATACTCTGATCTACTCCGCCGAAGATAAGTTCCCGTCCATAAGGAAAGTTGGCCGTTTCGGCGGTTTGTCTTTGAACACAAATATTGTCACTAGAGACACTGTAATGGTTTGATCGTTAGATTGATGGACTTCCTAGTATTTCTGAGAAAAAGCAAACAGGGAATTATGAGATTAACTGTAAACATTCATGGCAATTAGCGTGTTATGAAGCATCTGTCCAAACATCACACAATGCGGCTGCCCCTGGCAGGACTCTACGGTAACCATTTTTTTTCAAATTCAGTATGCATTGTGTAAATGTGAGTGTGCATTAAAAATATTGCCAAGAAAGAGTCAACATCTTCCATACACATTTCCCAGTTGTATTCTAGCACTGCATAAGACACATCATCTTTGAGCTAGGGATGTTAATAGTTCATCGTTGAATGTGAATGTAATGCTGTCTGTGCGTGCACATGACCGAAGAATGTACATGCTACATGTGGATTATATGTTAGACATTATTGAGGGACGTACGTACACACGTACACACAGAGACTTGGTGCATTTATAATTAGATTTTGAATATCCCACCCGACAGCAAGTCTGGACATTCATTTGTTGAACGCATCAAAAAACGATGTTGTGCCCAGTCGAGTGGCAAAGTTTGTTTGAGCTTGCCACTACACTTTTATCTCTGTTCCTAAACTTCCGGCAATTCCATGATGCATTTTGAGGACGGTGCCAATGTGCCATTAGGGCCACTGCTCCAAAGCACTGTTAGTCCGATGGACCCCATTAAGCCTAACCCTAACTGTGGGATAAATAGGTGAGCCCCCCTCACAGACAACCGCCAGCCTAGCGTGTCCATCCAATCCACCCTTATACATCAACCCGATATTTACTTTCTTAAGTCAAGATTGCGTTCCCATCCATGACTGCACACACACCGGAGGAAACATTTTAGCACGACTCCTGTGGCACATACAGAAAACCTCACGCTGTTACAGCATGCAAATGGAATGTTAGCCCTCGCACTGTAGGAATGGCAGGAATGAAACAACTGCAACTTCTCGACTACACAAACAGTGTCAGTCATTTATTTTAACACAATAAAAGCACATAGCTGCAGCAATGTGACCTCACTTCCCTTCTACCCCCAAATCCCAGCTCTTAAAGAGAAAACGGAACACGGAAGCCATAGTCAGAATGCCACTCTGCGCCCCAAAACCGAGAGGTGAGGTGTTTAGCAATTAACTCTTCCCACTGACAACAGAAAAATCAAGCAACACAACCTACTATGAGTCCATCTGTAGTGAATTTACCCACTACACTCAACTTTAGTTAGATGCATCAGCATCATCATAACCTTTATTTAAACTCGTAGTACAATTGAGTGGCAGTCCCTCATTTTCAATGTAGCCGAATAATAACTTCAATGTCCAGAGCTCTTATATCTTTGGTATTCAACAATCCCTTTTTTGAACACCATGCAGATTAAATTCACAGTTCGGAAATAGGTTCAATTCCATTCAAATCCACATAGACCATAAATCCCTCACAACAATACATTGAAAGAAACGCAGACCTGGCACGGCATGCACAAAGCATGGTCGAAAACGATGTGGCTTTTCCAAATGGGCCTGGCCTCAATCACCCATTGACAGTTGTATAGACTGTATGTATCCACCACTGAGGTGACATTTGCAGCATGAATTTAAATAAACAAAATAAATAATAATAACCTCCAACACTGATGATGAGCGTGTGGAATGTGAACGTCCCAAATGAACATTTAAAGGGCACACGACAAGTCGACTTGACAATGGCAATTGTTACCCAAGCGACTGAGAATAGTATCGGCTAATGAAGTGTCACTGTCAGGAATTGCACTGTGACTCTGTTCTTTGTCATGTCTCCCCGCCTCCTATTCCACCCAGGGACAGCCAAACGAGGTACATGCAGCAGCGGAAGCAAAGGGGGAGAAAAGCATAGAGGGAATCACATGTTGTGTAATGCCATTAGAGCAGGGTTTACTACGGGGCCGGGTGTCTATTGTTCCATCATCCATGTCAGATAAAGCTTTCTCTAACCCACCAAATGCTCCTCCTCTCTCCTTATACTGCCTCTGGGATTTCAGACGCATAAAAGATATCCCAGTTTTGAATGTTTTAGAAAACGCACGGCACAAGTCAAACCTTTTCAATTAAGCTTGTCAAGGTCAGCGCGGACAAAGAGCTCATTGTGTTCATCGGATTTGAACTATACTTTAAATGCCGTCTCAAAGATTGTGCTTAAGTCACGAGGTTTATTTGTCCATTTTTATTTTATCCGTTGTCCGTGACGAGAGCTTTAGAAATAGCTCTGCTGGCCTTTTGGGTTATTATTAACTCCTGTGAAAGAAGCAGCTCGGTCGAACTGTCTACTCAACTCAACAGCAACACAAACATCAGCCTGGAAGAAACGGCCAGGCCGCCCAGGCTCGCCTGTGTGTACAGGCACTACGACACTACGACCGGAGACTAACACAGCAGACGCAAGCCACATCTGTATGTCAGTGCTTGACAACATCCCTGTGGAGTTGATCCGAAAGAAAAGGAGGAAGAAACGAGGGAAAAAAGCGGGTATTCGGAATCGCTTAAGGAGGAGATTCACCTGTCCCCTCTACCGTCTATCGTTCTGGCCAACGTGCGCTCCTTACACAACAAAATCCACACGATACGGACGGACATATACGAGGTACAGTCATGAGTCTCGTGAGGCATCACTGTTTTGTTTCACCGAAACCTGGTTAAAGCCATCTAAACCAGAATATCCGCACACACAGTCTAGAGAAACGAACGCGTTTCGGCACACAGGCCTTCTTCAGCGTTTCAAACTAGGGTATGTCACAGAGAAGACATACGGTATATAGGCTAGCTAAGCAACAGATCACAGCTGGGTCTCATTTGTGAAATCAATTCACTCAATTCATATAATACATTTCATATTCAGTATTACGTTTTTCATATTTTACAATATTGACATTGTTTTTCTCCACAAGTTTCATAGCTTCCAAACTGTTCAATTACATTTACAAAAAGCAATTCAAAAAAGCTCGAGGGTAAAGTGGACAAAAAGTGTTGAGGTTGTATCATTTTTGTATTAATTTATCACTTATATTGTTTGCTCTTTTGTTTGATCTTTTGTTTTTATTGGATCCACTTCTTAAATACAGTTTCCTAAAGGAATGAATGAAGAGCTTTTATTTAATTGCTTTTTGTAAATGTAATTGAACAGTTTGGAAGCTATGATACTTGTGAAGATATGAAAAACATAATACTGAATATGAAATGTATTATATGAATTAATTTCACAAATGAGACCCAGCTGTGACCTGTCGCTTAGCTAGCCTATATACACATATATGTGTTCTCTGTGAGACATACCCTAGTTTGAAACGCTGAGGAAGGCCTGCGTGCACAGAATTCTACATTCATTCAAACTGAACTCTCTGACTGGGGAGGGAGTCTGGGAGATAGGTGGGTTATTTCTAATGATCAATGTCCTGATGTGAAAGAAAATAGTCCAGAAGAAAGACATGTTATATTTATGGAAAATCTGTTGGAATTGTTTTTATTTTTATGTGGTGTCATAATTAAACATCATGTTGATATGGCACACTGACTATTCAGAAAATAAAAACATGTTGCACTTCATGTGACGTCAAAAAGGTTGCCGACACCTGCTCTAGACTGCTCATGCTGCTTGTGATGAAATAAAGACACTCAAACTTAATTAAGAGAGTGCGGATATTCCCCTTTTTCCATTGATCCTCAAGAATCTGCACCCATCAGCTACAGAAACTCAACTTGACTCCCTGAGTAGAGCACGCCTTCACCTATAACGGTTCTGTTGTTCAGACTTGACAGTCTGCATAATGTTGTCTGCTTGACTCCAGTTTATAAGTCAAAACTAAAGAGGGGGAAGCCGGAGAAGAAAGTGGTTAGGACATGGACTAATGAAAGCAGGGAACAACTAAAAGCAAGCCTGGATTGGACTGATTGGGACACTTTTAGAAACACTTCATTGGATGAAATCTCTATGGTTAGGTTACAAATGATTATATTGACTTTTGTGTAGATCTGGTTGGTCCGACAAAGGAGATAAAAATCTACCCAAATAATAAATCATATGTGACCAAGGATATAAAAGAAATAGCCTTCATAAATAAAGAAGTGCACTGAAACTAACAGAAAAAAAGCAAATAAGCAAAATGAGGCAGGCAAAATTGTCACACGGCCAGCATCTAGACTAGAGAATGTGTTTATGACAAATAATCACAAAAAGGTGTGGGACACCATGAAATCTATGACAGGAATGTCAGCCCCAACCAAACCTATCACAACAGATAATTAACTTGGCCTTGCTGATGACCTAAATACTTTCTTTGCCAGATTAAAATCATTAGACAATTATTATAAGTGCACTGAGAGACTTAAGGCTGTAACACCTGCCTCCTCAGACAGAATCATCATCACAGAGGAAAGCTAATGGACCGGATGAGTGCAGTCCTTTTCAGTCCTTTTGCTCCAGTGTGGCAAGTTGGCAACCAATATTTCAAACCTCTGTAGACACACACACACACACACAATTCCCCCGTCTTCTTCACACATAAAACCATTACCAATTACCTATAGGATTATAGACCCATATCCCTCACTTCAGTGATTATGAAATCACTTGAAAGAATACTGTTACAACATCTTGTTAGTATAACCAAAGATAAATTCGACCCCTGTCAGTTTGCTTATCAAAAGGGTTGCGGCACAGAGGATGGGGTTGTCACACTGGTCCACTTAATCACGAAACACCTTGATAAGTCAAATAAGAATTATGCAAGGGTGCTGCTCTTAGACTTTTCTTCAGCTTTCAATACAATACAGTCTGATATACTAGTGTCAAAGATGGTACAGTTGGAACTGAATCCATACTTAGTTCATTGGTATGCTTCTTTTCTTACTAATAGAGTACAGAGGGTGAAAGTGAACACAACCCTCTCTTCAGCATTAACTACTAATGTTGCTGGCCCCCAGGGGTATGTATAAGCTCAGCTGTACTTTTCATCCTTTATACTGAAAGCTGTCGTACTGAGCCTGTCTGAATGTCGCACAGACACACCAGATCAATACATACTAAAGTACTCAGATGATACAACTTTAATTTCTCTTCTAGATAGATCCTGGACTGCACCAACACAGAGTAAATATGGTGGTTGAATGGAGTGATAACGCTCTCATTATTAACACAAAAAAGACAGAAGAGATTATATTTGGCGCACCACTAGAGACACACAGATCCCCCATTACTATTCATGGTGAACAGATTAAACCAGGTATGTTCATACAAATACCTAGGAGTAGTAATAGATCATCTCCTGTCGTGGAAAGATCAGATTGAAATCAGTGTGTAAGAAAACAATTTCCTTCGCCGTTTAAGATCCTTTGGTGCTATAGTAGACGGATTCTTCTTTTGTTTTTCACATGGATGTTTGTCACCTCAAAGTCATAATTGCTGCAACAACTAAACATTTGTTCAAAGATTGTTGGACAACCACTTCAGAGACTCTATACATCCACTTATGATAACAGCATCCTAAGGTTAGCGAGAAATATCACCTCTAATACAAGCCATGTTTTGTATGGAGAGTCTAGGTTGCTGCCTCCAGGAAGGAGATATGGTGTTCCAGCATACAATAAGGTCAGACTGAAGAAGTATTTTTTCCATCAGTCGACTTTGCGGCTTAATCAGGTTTATGGTTGCATAAAAGGCCGCTGGGCCGCAAATTTCAATGCAAAAGCTCAAACAAAATAATGAACATTTCAATAATAACGCGGGTGTCACGCTGTGAATGCACCTATACCCACTGGCCATTCCTATGGGGCTACGCTCAACTTGGGTGTGCAGCATGACAGACAATAACAAACTTCATCAGTCAGTCAGTGAATCAGGAATCCCCTCTAGTAACAACTTACAATTAGATTACCCAGTAATCGTTTATGTAAAATGAACCCTAATTCAATATAGCTTGGCTTTATTTAGTATTTAATTAACGTGGCAGTGCTAGTGATGCGTCACACTGCCTGCTTCTCTGATGATGCACTGGAGCAGGGGGCATTTAAATGGCCGCCTACGATGATTTATGGCTTCGATGGTGTTGCCCAAATAAATCTTTTCTTGATGAAAAATGAGTCTCGCCCAAAGTCTTGGACCCCTACCTCGTTAATTTGTTATGGATGTCAAAGCAATAATGTAAATAAATGAGAAGTTGTGATACGATTTCAGAAAAACGGATTATCATAACTCATAAGTTGCTGATGCAGAAAACACAGTTATTATCCCGTTACATTTGGATTTTCTGGCATGGTCTTTTGGATTTGTGCTATAACAACAGAGATGGGTTATTGTTCTTCTTCTTTCACATCTCATCATGAACTTCATCACTTATGAAGTGAGCAAGCCATGCACAGTATACTTGATGGCATATGCAGCCACACAAAATGATATAATCTTTAAAAAAATATGTCGGATACAAACGAGACGCTATTCACTATGTGTTTGATTTGACATAAACAAGGCAGATGACAGATGTGCTACACAGTGTGTTTTCCAGAGCCACGAAGCTAGCGGGAGGGAGTCATGAATACGTTGCGTATATCTACTTAACTTACTGTTCAGACAACCCGCATTGTGAGACTTGAGGAAGAAGTGCATTTCTCATTTGTTACATCCGAAGGGTGATATATTGAAGGTGTGGTACGGTGTGCTGCATGGGGGGATGATAACAGGGAAGCTGAGGAACGCTTTATCAGTATTTCCAAAGGAAACTACATGCTGAGAGATGAACACACAGATGCATTCTTAATTGGTCCAGGGGTAGACACGCACGTGTGTCTGGATACCAAGCAGAGAGCTACTGTATTCACTGGCACAATGAGATGATAGATGCCACTGAAGATAAGAGAAGTATTCTTCTGACTGCACATATATACTGTACATCATGTCCTAGAATGAGCAAATAGGGGGAAGGGGATCAACATCACGTGATACCGAGTGATGTACAATCTTTGTCTTGGTGGTGGTGTGGGGGGATTCAGATACGGTAATCATAATTTGTTGAGAAACAAATTAAATGATGAACAATAATTGGAAGGGGAATTACTCTTAACGGCGACAGCAGCCTCTACCGTCCCGGCAGAACAGGCAGAGACAAAGATGGATGACGGATTCGATTTTTGATAAATGACACGTCTCGGATTGCAGCCTGGGGCTCAAGTTTCCACACACAGGGAGGTGGTCTTCACCTTCCAGCCATGCGCGTCATCAAACATGACACCGTCCGACTGTGAGCAGGTTAGCTGCGACATAGCTCTCTGAGCTCAGCCGGGATTTACCAGCACAATCCAGGCAACAAATCCCATGCTAGGGCGCCCGCTGGCCTAGCGGTCCAGGCACATGACACATATAGGCTCTGGCCTGACAGCACGTTGCGTGTTCGAGTCCCGTTCATGATGACCTTTGATGCGTGTCTCTCCCCATCTCTCTCTCCCTCTTTCTTGTCTATCTTCACAAAGCAAAAAAAAACAAAAAACATTCTAGATCCAGCTTATACCGGTATAGCTCGTAAATGAACACAACGTTCGTTAATCATTATAGGCTACACTGACCGCGGTTACATGACGGCTTGTCATTCCGAATAAATACTTCCGAAAGCAATGTTTTTTGCTACGAGTTTACATGGGAAATGGTCATTCTGAATGAGTGTTTACATGGACGATACTTTTAAATCCCATCATTTCATTCCGCAGCAGCTTTGGGGCTGGGAAGACATCTGATTGGATAGGGGGGCGGGCATATATGTTTACGTCTTTACGTTTCATTCACCCGCTGCAGGTCCCCTTCGCCGCTGGGAAGGTGATCATCTCGTTTTGCATACTTTATTAAAAGTCTGATTGGGTATGAAAATAGGCAGCACGGCCAGGGCACACAACACACTGATTATTATTGTATCAAGGTCGCTCGTTATTTTTGAGAGAGAGAGAGAGAGAGACACACACACACACACACACCGAGTACCGTTAGGCTCTGACAGAACTGTGTTATTGTTCTCCCGGGCCCGTACCGGATTATCACACACCACCCAGCCTGCACACTAGCCCAAACATTTAGACTCTCGTAGAGGTTTTTTCCGATTCTGACGAATCTCTACGAGAGTCTAAATGTTTGGGCTACCATCGTCTGGCCCACAGCAGTATTCATGGATGAAGGTGGGAAGCAAGCGCAAACAACAACCCACCTTTGCAGAGCAGATGCGAGAGAAGCTGCGCCGCTTCCAACACAACCACCAGGACCGGGAGAAGACGGAGGGGACATGATACACCAGCAAGGACGAATCAGGTTTCAGAAATAATAATGTCCCAGTAATATGAAAAAATATCACTCTCTTTTTCTCTTTTCTTTCCCCTCTCTTTCTCTCTCTCTCTGTTTTATATTTGTATTTATTAATTTTTTCTCTTTCTTCTTCACTCTCTTAGTACACAGACTGACAGACTTAATATTATCATTCCTTCCTTTAAAAAATAATTGTTTAATGTTAAAAATGAGTGGACTGTGCTACGACACGCTGCCATTACAGAGCAAAATGCTACGTACAGCATTCTCAGGAGCATTCCCACCTTTTGCTCCACAGAGGGGCCCTTTTCCCAAAACAGGACTTCCCCTCAGTTTCAAGATCCTTTGTTCTCCAGTTGTAGAAGTTACTTTAAGTTTACTTTTATTAAGATGTGTTTTATGTCCTTATATGTGTTTTTTCTGTGTTGAATATTGCTTTATCGTGTTACATGTTAACACTACACGTTCTCACTTTGTTGTTGCCAACGTCAGACAAGAATTTCCTACAAAACTATGTATCGTAATTACAAGTTAGTCTCACTAAATGTCAATGGGTTTAATAATCCTATCAAAAGGAGTAAAATAATGTCCAAAATGAAGAAGGAAAAAAACGAAATTATATTCTTTCAAGAGACACACTTATCCCGAGTGGAACATGAAAAACTGAAAAAAATTAGTTTTGTGAATGCTTATTATAGTTCTTTTGAAGGTAGTAGCAAAAGAGGTGTCGCAACTCATTACAATTAAGGGAATACATAATTCCCTTAATTTTGAGCTATTGAAAGAGATTAGGGATAAGGAAGGTCGTTTTGTTCTGGGCCGATGTAAAATTGATAACAGCCTGATTACTTTATTTAATGTCTATATTCCTCGGGGTGAAAATAATAAGCTTTTGAGAAAGGTATTTGAACTAATTGACACGGAGGCACAGGGCTTGTTCTTGGGGGAGACATAAATATGACACTGAACAGCCAAAAAGATACTACGAGTCGTAAAAGGATTCAATCCTCACAGGTTAAAATGTTTAACAGTCTAATTGAGGATGCTGGCCTGCTGGATGTCTGGAGGGACCTTCACCCTTTGGAACGCAACTATTCACACTATTCATCTACATATAATGTCTATGCTAGACTTGATTATATATTTGTATATAATAATGACAGGCACAGAATACAAGAATGCACTATTGGTCCTATGGATGTCTCAGATCATTCAGCAATATATCTTAAGCTACATTTAGACAGTAGACCCAGGAAAACTATTTGGAGGCTGAATACAGGTCTGCTTAACAATAATTTAATATCAGAAGAGATACGAACTGAAATGAAATCATACAGAGAAATGAATGATAACGGTTGAAGTCACTCCTGTCATACTTTGGGATGCTTTAAAAGCAGTGATAAGAGGGAAAATAATTGCTGTCAGTTCCGTAATAAAAAAAGCTAAAGAACATCAATTAAAATCATTGGAAGAGAAACTCAAAGAAAAAACATAAAGTAAATAACATGCCTCAATTACTAGAGCAGATCAAAGTTGTAAGGAAAGAGATTGATGTGTTATATAAAGAAGATATAGGAAAAAAACACAAATTCCTAAGACAAAATTATTATGAAGCAGGCCCAAAAGCCACAAGGCTACTAGCTAGAAGACTATACATAAAGAGCGGACCCTGAATACTATAACAAAAATTATAGACCCCAAAACAGGAAGGGCATCTAGCAACTTGGAGGACATAGAGAAATGTTTGGGCTACCTGCACACACTACCTGTCTGTCAGAACCAGACGAGGTACTTAGAGATTACACCACCCACACTAAACAACGTTGGATTTGTGGGCCTACAGTATAGTGTTATCATGCAGCATGAGTTCGTGATGCGATAGCCGATCTACAAGCTCACAGCGCGTTAACGACAACAGCTGATTGACAGTGCAGCAACTACAATTAAGTACTTTTTAGTGTGACGTGTGTGTGTTCTTGACTTCTTGTTCTCAATGTGGGTTTATCAGAGCGCCAGATAGTGCAGCTGTGAGTGAGTAGGTGCTGCTGCTGCTGCGTCCCAATAAAGCGGCCACGGCGCGCATGCTAGAAATAATATGAAAATCTAGAAATATGTCGGGCTTCGGGCTCAGGCCGGGCCAAGGCCCATATTTTAGGCCCGTGCAGGGCTCTAGCTTATTATTGGGCTCAAGTTATATATTGAATTTGTGGGCTGTGGCAGCCTCATCTTCATAATGGCATGGCATTAAATATATTCCGCGGGTGCAATGAACACAGTATAGGCTACCAGAGAATAAATTGGGTGTTTAATACTAGATTGATTGCAGCTGCTCATCAATGCAAAGCTGTTATGTTTCATCAACGTTTTGGTTGCAACTTGGAATAGGCAATTAAGTTATATAAAAGTTTAAAGGGGATAGGATAGTTATGGACATTATAGCGATAATAGCGTATTTTTGAAACTACGTGTGTGTGTGTGTGTGTGTGTGTGTGTGTGTGTGTGTGTGTGTGTGTGTGTGTGTGTCTTTGAACACTCACAGATCAGGGGGGTCATCCTCAGCTGCTGCTGCTCCACGTTTTTTTGTGTGGATTCCGGATCTGCAAAATGCACGAAAAAAGAATTAAAGACCAGAATGAACTTAAATCCGAATGAGTGTATACATGAGTCCAATGTTTTTTCAATCGCATTCAACATTGGAATAATCCGGGCAGTTACATCGGAATGGTTTTTAAATCGCATTGAGCATTTTCATTCGGATTGAAGTTTTTTTTTGGTGTTTACATGACAACGTTTATTAGGATTGAACTTTTATTCGGAATTAAAAGGGGGTTTCAGTCCTCATGTAAACGTACTCAGTGACTGGAGGCAGCGATCGAGGACACCATCCCTCCAATCCCAAGGGAGCTACAACAAGACTGACCAACAAGAAATGATGGTATTAATAAAAGAAAAGGATATTTTCTACTAAATCAAACAAGTGCACAAACACACCTCCGACTCTGACTGTGTGTGTGTGGTTGGATGGTGTACAATTTAGAGAAGCATTTATGGCAGTGTCCACTCTGCAACCAGAGCTTATTTTAATGATGTTTAGGACATACAGTAAGAAACACTTTCCTGGGGTTATGTGTAATATGTTTTTTATATTTTAGTCATGATGCCATGTTCATGACCAAAATGTGTCATGAAAATGTGGTCTCACTTCCTTCCTGGATTACAAAGTCACACTTCCATGCAGCCTTCCCCATCTCCACGAGGAGGGGAAGTGCACTAAAGCATTATGGGCATTGTAGGAATTCAGCAATCCAGTCAAATCCTAGTCAAACACAGACTTCATTATGTTTCTGGCCATAGGGTGCAAATTTCAAATTGTGCTACTGTTATCTACTACAAATACTATTAAACATTGAGTGACTGCAGTTTCTTCTAGCGGTAACACGTTCTATGCCTGTACGTGTGCGGTGTAGCACCAGAGACGATTTACCCATAGAGGTGCCAAATGGATTTGATGCTTTCTCTCAAAAATCTAACCATGTCGATCTCAGTATCCACTAACCAGTAACCACCACGTTGGAACAGTGTGGCTCCAGTTTGTGTCTTGCATTGGACTTCATGTGGCCAAGACACAGGCATTTACGTCGTCCATGACATACAGACATGCAGTATATGTGATGTAAGAGTCCAAATGTTAAAATTTAAAATAAAGTAAGTATAAAACATATTAAATGTGAAGAGACATTTGTAGAGGTACGTCTTTGGCCTGCTCGAAGTATGCACAAAAAAATGCAGCACTAATCGGTCCAGTGGTTTGCGAGATTTGCTCCGGATAAACAGACACACTTATAGATGGCTCCTGCAGAGCCACGTGCATGCAATAACAAAAAGGAATATGTTCCGACTAAAGTCTCCTAGCATTTCTATGCATAAGAGGACCAAACAAGACAAAAGGACTGAAATAATAACCTTGGGAGGCATCCTGCTGGGATGAACGTATATGCACGATTCTAAAAAGAAAGACAGAAGGGAGCCTGTAGGGCTTTTGCAAAACAAAATAGCTGAATATAGATACAGTACTGTACAGTATACACAGAGTGTGTGGAAGACAGAGGTAGAGGTCTATTCATGAAGTCATTGCTCTTCAAGCTGCGATGCGCTTCACTGAGCGAGAACCCATTGATCAGGGGGGGAAGAAAACACACACACACACACACACACACACACGCACACACACACACACACACACACCTCCAAATGCGCTCGATCTGTGCATTTCAGGGGGTTAGCTGATCAATGGGTTCTCAATGGATCTTATAAATGGATTTCACAGAGTGAAAATCCATGCGTTGGGTGTATGCCTATATTAGAGTTCAATGGTATAGCAACAGCATCGGTTGCCATAGGCAATCAAAGACTAGATTATGTATCATTTATTTATTTAGCTATTGTTGAGCTCAAAATGTTTTCAGCAATTCCCTGCTTCACAGTTCACACATCCTCACATGGGAGTTAACCCAGTATACAACCACTGTTGTGTTGTCCCACTTTTAGTGGTTCCACGGGAGCAGCTAGGGGGGGCTGGGGGGGGTGGTTAAAATCCTCCGGGCAGGGAAGAAAGAAAAAAAAGATCAATGGTCAGTATTGAGGGAGGTCCAGATCCAGATCTAGCGGATCGAACTGGAAAACCTTCCGGCCAAAAATGGTCAAATTCTACTCTGCAAAGTTTAGCCATTCGGCTTCTTTAGTCAAGGCAGATGGGCAGTGAACACCCTACATAGCCTACTGTTAACTGCTTAAGATGTTAACTATATAAATAAAATAAATAAACCCGTTATTGAAGGAAAAATTGTAGTAAAGTATATGCCGAAAGGCTTTCTTGTGTTTATGATCCTTGGTGCTGACTCGTGTGTCGGAAGGCAGCTCTGTGCTCTTGTAATGAAATCAGTCAAGTCTGTCCATGTATTAATATTTTCTATTATTGTGTGAAATCATATTTTGATTACGTTTTAAATGATGTGCCTTTGATTATATGTTCAGGCTAATGGATCCAATTCATCATGTTTTCCCTCATCAATCTACGCACAATACACTGCAATGACAAAGTAAAAGAAAAACTGTCTGACTCTGTTGAGTGTTTTGTAAATGTATTTTAAAATATATAAAAGACTGAACTATGCCAGTTACATAAATATTCATACCATTCACTTTTTTCTTTCCCTTGTCCCATTCTTCTCGGTGGAATTGCTCTAGCTCAGCCAGGCCTGTGTGTGTAGATTGATGAGGGGGGGGGGAAACTGAATTTAATCCATTTTAAGATGAAACATAACAAAATGTGTAAAACCTGAAAGGGTCTAAAAACTTCCCATATGCACAGTAGAGAGTAGACCGTGGGGACAATGAAGATGTATGAAGCTGTATGCCGTGCATATAATACACTTTATTCAGTCAAACACAAAAATATTCCAATTCAAATGAGGAACAGATGCAAGCCGGGCTACGCAGTAAACCCAATCCACTGTATCGGCAAGATGTGTGTTCCTTAAATCCTTTGAATTAACATTTGCCCTGGAAAAAAGAAAAGAAAAGAAAGAAAAGTGCAAAATAAGTAACAGGAATGTGGAAGGTGCGAGGAAGAAGGAAAGGAAGGTAATTAAATAGGTGGGTGCAAATATAATGGAGCAGGGAATACTTTCTGAATGACAGTCAGTTTGGGTATTTTTTTATGTCAAGTCAAACTGCATTACATGATTTTGCAGAGCATTAATAAAGTACTCTCAGGCATGCTGTAAAAAAAAAGTCCTTTAGTCTGATTTAGCCTGTTATAGTGTGCTGAAAATAGCCGATCCACAAGTTCACGTGTTGTCGTATGACTAGAAGTATAAATCCTTTTGGTGTTAGCATTATGTTATGCTTTAGCTATTGACAAATAGCAGATCTACAAGCTCATAGCTTGTAAATCTGCAAGACCTACGAGCTAGACCTACAAGCTTGTAGGTCTGCTATTTTTGAAAAATCGAAGAACGACTGACATAGAAACATAGCTTTTTCAGAAAACTGTCAGCCTGGATGTAGAAGACATTTTTAGAATCTGATCTCAGGTCAGAATGGGTTAACCCCGCAGCCACTGTGCCACCATGCACCACACCATATTCATCCCTGACTGGGCCTTTCATTTCATTACCATTGTATGAGATGAATGGAACCACAAGCATAACTCAGTGAAGTGAGCATAACGTGCAGCTACTCCATTATGCCGCAATCGCTCTCACCCTCCTTTCTCCTGTCTTTTAGCAGTGGTTCACAAACTTTTTTATGTCGAAGGACCCCCAAAATGATACTCATTATTAGCCTGCAGACCCCCCATTGGAAAATATATGCCAAGGAACCCCCATAAGAGAAGATTTTTTACAGCTCTAGCAGTGATTCTCAACCATTTTAATTTCAAGGACCCTCATGTTTGACCTGAATTAGCTATATGGACCCCTATTTAATGGCATTTATATCTCTGGGACCCCCACTTTATATCGTAAAATCAATGTTAATTTTACTCTGACAGTGTACAAACGGGTCCGTTTGGTTCCAATAACTATCATTTAGCTGGGGACCCCCTGGAACAAGAGAAGAAAACCAGCACTCGCGGCATTGTCCTTTAAGGCACTTATTTATTTTTGCGTGGTAGGTAGGTATGTTATGCTGCAAACAAACAGCACACACGGCAGAAGCCTTCATCAGCGCTGTATAGATAGACCCCCTGGATCTCCCTCAGGGACCCCTGGGGGTCCCCGGACCCCACTTTGGGAACCTCTGCCTTATAGTATTCTGGACAACATCCCTCAGCACCTGAAGCTCCATGCATACTTCATCATTTTTTCTGACATTCTGTCGGAGTTGTATTTATTTGTCAACTGCAAAATGTTTTTCAATTGGTGTCGGTTTGAATTTGTCAACACGTTGTTTTCTTACCTTTATGAATCCATGTACCCATGTACATTTATGCTGGGTAAACACAAAGCTCCATCTACAGTGTAATTCCATTAGAGCACGGAAGCAAGTTAGCACTATTCCCTGTCCTATTAATGTCCTATAAATAATCCAAATATACAAATGCAGACTGTAAACTTTAAGTTGGTAATTTGCAAAGGTTTACATTAACAAGAATTTAATTAGGCTTGCTTTATTAAAAGCTATGAATATTACATTACATTGCTGTTTTCCATAGCGAGCACGGCAGAGATGCGATTAATTTTGCTTCACTACTAGAACGTAAACAGCTCAAAATATCCGAGTGCCTTAAGGCAGTGGTTCTCAACCTTTTCTGGATCAATGCTCACTCACATTTTAAAAGCTTTAGCTGCCATACCTTGGAGAAATGGGAGGCGCACACTGGGGGGCATGTACTGTCTACATGTGAACTGAGCAGACTCTTGTTTGAACTGTACTTTTATTCGTTTGAATAAACCCATCACCTTATTATTTCCATATTGTTTCTTTGTTTTGTTTTTGTTGTTCCCTTTTGTCATATTTTGTGTTTTTCCTTTCTGCTTCATTCGTTTGCTTCTACATGGACGCAAATATCCGTGCTTTAACTTGTGTATGAAGACAATAAAACATATTAATCTATAAAGAAAAGCTTTTGCGGGGTGGGTGGGGAGGATTGGGAAAGGAGTTGTGGGAGAAAATGTAAAAAAAACAAGAGTCGCATTCTCTTTCTGTGAAAATTGCATATGATGTCATACTCTTTGAATAAAATGTACTTTGCGGCCCACCCACTTGACCACTTAACCCATTCTGACCTGAGATCAGATTCATACGAGGTTTCCACGGGACACACACTGGTCTGATTAACCCATTCTGACCTGAGATCAGATTCTAAAAATGTCAGTCGTTCTTCGAATTTTTCAAAAATAGCAGACCTACAAGCTCGTATCGCGCCACTCGGTGGCGCGATATGAGCTTGTAGATCTGCTATTTTTCAATAGCTAAAGCATAACATGATGCCAACACCAAAACGGGTTCCCGGTCAGAATGGGTTAACCCGGCAGCCGATAAGTGTGTGGGCCATGTGCATTTTCAGGGCATGTTTATTTGTACGATCGATCAATCAATCAATCAATTTCAACCGACTTAGATCAATGTAACTAACTAACGTGGTATACTTGGTTTTATTTATTGGTATCACAATGAAGACTCACTTTAAGGTTTTAAACAAAATATATCACGTGACGTGTAGCAAGTGTTTTGTCAATTATTTCGCGGCCCACTCGCCCAGGTCCATATAGGGGCTGAATAAATAAGTTGTGATGTGCTGCAACCGTGAGCTTGTGGACTTCAGCGGATACATTTAATGCACTGTAAGAGCTGGTACAGTAGCTGACACCTCTTCATATTACACATGGTGGAGTACACTATGAACTTGACTAGAGGGATATAGAGATGCACTTTGTGAAATGGTTCTCAGCTTGGTGTCAAAGTTAGGAAGCCAGACCCAGTGACGTCTATTAAAAGCCTTTAAATAGACCTGTCTGCGACAGCTATACTGAACTAAATGGGCTCTCTCCTGACCAGGATACGATGCCAGAGGAAGTGTTTGCCAAAGCTATATCAATCAAAGCTGTTGGCACACGCTCTCGATAATAGCAGTAACGTAGGGTCCAACCGATTACGCTGGCAAGGTCAGAATGGTGTGTCTCGCTTCAGAACAACCTACATATGAATCAAAATCTGGCCAGTGCCCCAAACACACACAACAACAATTCAGTGAAAGACGACTTTGGGAGTGTGACCTAGCTGCCTCATTACAGTTTTCTATTGCCTTGCATGAGGGTAAACAATATGGGGGACTGAGCTCGACTAGGACACATTAAACATTAGGATTCCCCCATGCAGCAAACACAAAGAAATCTCCCCATTTCTTTGCTAATGTAGTCAAGAGACAAATCCTGGAGCTGCTCGGTGGACCATGAAAGTCAGGCCGGCTGTCAACTCAACACAATGTCAGTAAATCCGGTGGGCTATGGGATTTATAGGGATATGGCCAGCCACATGGTCTATTTTGTAACTGCCAAAATTGGAATATGTCATAAGAAATGATTGCTTGCCTACAGACTCCTAATTTTGAGAACTGTGTCCGTCATGTTCATAAAAAAACTGACTTAACTGTCAACTAGTAGCCTGTATCGATTTAACATCAGAAGTCTGAACAAAAAAATGATATATGTGACCACTTCTGACCGAGCCTAAGTTATTGATTTTTTTTTTTTACTTTTTTGTTTTGTCATGTCATGAAAGCAGGGAATCATATAGCAAATTCAAATTGACATATTGGTTGTTCAGTTTGACCCACCAGTTTTGGAGATATGGCTTATAGAGTAATGTCTTGCAGAAAACAGCGAGTTGAGAAAACAGGCTTGAAAGGTTCACTTTCTGTGGACTCTAACATTACACCTAGCTACATGTTTATGCATTTATTTCATATTTACCTTACGTTACATTACGAATTCAGCTCTGACATTTATGCTCTCTAGTATGTGAAGAGTCTGCCTGTGCTATTAACTCATTTTGCATTTGAAAATAAGTTTTTCTCCTCTCCTGAGCAGTTAGTCTTGCCGCCATGACTGTCTCTGTATCAAAGAGAGTAACTATAAATGTGGTTCCGTTCTTAACTCATCTAATATGCATCAAGTGCTGCTGGGGTGCTCCCGGGGCACTTGGTGTGATTTGATTGCCGAGCCCAGCAGACCTATTGAGCCGAGGTGTACCTGTGGGAGAGATTATACGAGTAACCCCGGGGCAAGCCTCCGCAGATCAATGTGTGCCACTTCCGATTGTCACGGCTTCATAATTTGTCAACCAATTGTGATCATGCGATGCTAGCAAATAAGCAATCCAAGACATTATCACATTTTGTACGCCGAGTGCTGCAGTGGAATTCAATATTGATCGTTTGTACGGAGCACTTAGCCCCGGCATGCACATAGGGCCTATTGCAGTGTACACGAGGCAATGCATTACTGTAAACATCAACGTCTGTGTAATGAAAGTCCACTCCATCTGGCTGCGTGCGTGTGTCAACACGATATGAACAGGGCGCTTTGGAGGTCAAATATGTATAGATTGCCAGGAGAATTCAGGACGATTCATTAAATCAATTATGAATATTCTCTGCTTTTCCCTGCACAAGAGGGGCTCGCGTACGTACACGCACGCACGCACGCACGCACAGCCATCCAAAGTGTTCTGAAACCGGAGGTGTGGCACCCTGAACTGACGCCAAGGGTCCAGTCAGTGGTGGAAAGTAACTAAGTACATTTACTTAAGTGCTATACTTAAGTACAATTTTGACTACTTTTACTTTACTATCCATTTGACAATACTTTCACTTCTACTCTGCTACATCTCAGAGGCAAATATTGTACTTTTACTCCACTACAGCACTTTAGTTTCTTTGAAGACACCCTCACCAACCTTAATCCAGGTCATATTAACGGACCCCTCACCAACCTTAATCCAGGTCATATTAACGGACCCCTCACCAACCTTAATCCAGGTCATATTAACGGACCCCTCACCAACCTTAATCCAGGTCATATTAACGGACCCCTCACCAACCTTAATCCAGTCGGACCAATGCTATGTCGAACCAAAGTCTGCCTCCCAAAGTGAGGACGCAACATGGCTAGCAAGAATGAGCATGAAGCTCTTGACAAAAAAAACACATCTGTAGTTACTCAGCAGAGCATGAGAATATAGGGTATATGCACACTAGGCATGCCACGGTTTACCGAATTTCGGTAATACCGCGCAACAGTAACAGCCACGGTGTCGATACCAGATTTACGAGTTCACAGTATTTGAATACAGCGTCGGTGGGCAGCGCATGCTGCTCATATGCAGTGCAACCACACTCGCAGACTAAGGCAAAACATTTATTTTCACAACACAGCTACAGTAGATTGAAAAGTTGCTTCCTACCTTTGAGTTAGTGTTGCTGAAAGACACCCAGATCCAATTGTATATTCCACATTTCCATAGGTATAGGCCTACTAACTAAGTTGCACACAGAATAACTCTTCCCTTCCCTACTTCCTTCACAGGTGTTACCTATGATACTAATTAAGGCTCTCAGTCTCTTCCATTCTGGTCAAACAGAGCCAGGGTGCTGCTATTGTGCATGTTGGCTCACTGGAAACACTCTGCTATACCAGGGGTTCTCAAATCTCAACCTGGGGGTCGCGACCCCTCAGGGGGTCCCAGAATTATTTTGGGAACCAACAAAAAAGTGTTTTTCGTATTTTGCAACTGAATGGCTGGAAAATGGAAATTTAGAGTTTACATAGTACACATAGTGCATGCACAAACTTTCCTTAATGATTATATCTGGTTTCAGTATTTATTCATGATGTATTTTCTATAAGGTTTTGGTAGCGGTCAATTTGTATTGGTGGTGGGGAGGGAGGCGGGGGTCGCGAGACATGGCCAAAGCATAGAACTCCTGTGCTACACCAGTGGGTCTCAAATATAAGTGTCCTTGAGATGGTTCCAAATGGGACTACCTTTTTTTCAGAGCCTCGGTTTTTGATGAGACGCTTGTTTTACAGCACCAGCTACTACTATGGCGGGGTTATATAACTTCACAAAAACTGTGCCTAACCCTAACCTCAGTCAAACTATGTCTAAACTGGTTCCAAATGGCCCTGTATGGGAGTGTACAAACAATATGAAGTGTACAAACAATAATAGACCGAAAAGGTCAGAAATTCTGACCTTTTCGGCATAATTGGTTAAACCCTATGTTGACATTTACACACCATTCTGACTCAGAATGGTGTGTAAACTTCGCTTAATAACTCCCGGTACATTTGTGTACATTTGTTACACTCTCAGAGTTATGGGGGGTCCTTGAAATTAAAAAGTTTGAGAGCCACGTTGTACTGTACACTAAAGGGAACAGAGGAGACTTCATTAGTATCATCAGTAACACGGTGAAGGAAGTAGGAAAAGTCATTCTGTGTGCATAGAGCCTTCGTACTTTGTTGCACGGTGGGGTTGTGCTCCTACAAACTCAAAACGCGCCGCGTAATTATAATTACAATTTCAGAAGAATCAAGCCGTGGCGGTCAAAAACAAGGCGCGGTGTATCGCCACTGTTAAATGCATATAGCTGGGCTCTGCTGTCATCTGCAGACTATAGGAGGGCATAGCAGTGCTGGCCACCATCGTTCCAGACCCCATTCATTTTCCCCATAGAGATTTCCAGAAATTATATATTGATAATTTTTAGCCTAGAATGAAGACATCCAGGATCCTGGTGAATCATGGTTGATTTTCTTTTTAAATTATACTACCGTATATTTAGTTTTCAAATTAGTTTTTCCACAGAATCAAATGTTTTTTATGGCCATGATTCACCAGGATGGCTTGATTGACTCTGGAACGATGAAAAGGGCCGCCGCTATGCCCTAGATACTTCATTATATTTGTCCTTTCCTCTACAATACCCTTTAAAAAGTCCATTAAGTGAATACCAATGTAACATTATAGGCTATAGCGATCACGCTTAACTAGTCCCATAACCACTAGTCTGTCAATATAGTCGCTAAATTCCAGGTTGTGCGGGCCACGGTTCATTGATGTACTCCCACCACAATGCATTCATCTACATGATTGACTGAGTTGATGAAAAGGCTCCCATTCTCATATTCTCTATCCTAGTTTGTGGTGATAAGAAAGCAGGGAGTAATTACGGAGAGTTTGTAAGCTTTTACATCAATGGTTCTGCTGCTGGGCCGAATAAACGCTAAACAGCCACATGTTCTATGCTCGATTAATTGGTCCTTATACTTATTAGCCTTTGTAATAGTTTCCTCGTATGGCCATGCTGTATTTCTCATGCAAAAACGGTACGACCTCTCCAAACACTCTGCAGCAACAACAACAAAAAGCCTTTGTCATAAACAGAATGCATTCCAGCAGGGGAATTGAAAAGATATGATTTAATCTGTGTACGATACTATAGCAGCTGATTGCACATATTCTCTCGCCGCTAAAATACAACCATGTTGATTTGCCAATTGCCTTATATGGTCTAACATAATGTCAGAATGCATCCTGTCTGAATAGAGATAAAGATATACGTATTATCAAACTTGTTTGTTTGTATCCACATATGACATTTATTATGAATTGCAGTTTATAGCCACTTTCCAAGGCTTAACGTCTTCAACAGAACCGTTCTGTGGGGTCGACAGCTCTCTCGTACCTATAGAGCGCTGCAAATGCATTACCATTGTTCCAAGTCACTGAATGGTTTCTCACAAGGTGCACAACAAAGCCAGCGTACACATTGTACGACATGATTCAATTACTTTTAGACATTCTGCACGGGGCGATATTGTCATATCAGACTTGAGTCTCCCGGTGGGTCATTGTCTGTCATATTGGAGAGAGAGGGGGGGGTGGGGGATGCAGGATTGGGGGTGAAATATCACATTAATGCGTTGCTTTGCATTTAGCCGCACATTATGGCACAGCCACTTGCCGACCCGTGAAGGACAATAAAAATGGAACATGAGTGTGCATACCAATCAGCTGTGAGACTGCGGGTCCACTGTTACTGACGCCTGCAAACTCTGACTCAAAATAATCACCTGCATTGCATGGAATGTATTGACCGAAAGTAGCTCATAACATACTTAAGCAGATAGAACAGGAGGATAATTCAAGCTTTCCATACAGCTACATTATTGATGAGTTTAACATTGTTTGATACTCACATAGGACTTTTCTGTTTGGATAAAATTATGTATGGAATGTGAAGGCCAGCAAGTAGTTTTTTGTTATATGACCCTTGTTTCTCAGTGGCCACAGTGAAATATAGCCTCAGTGAAAAGACTCAATGAGAGCTATCTATCTATTTACAGTAAATTGTTGTAATCTCATGTTTGGCACATTGTGGCAACAATGTGACTATTTTTCACACATTTCCCATGTGCAAATGACTTGGCACTGTTAATTCACTCACAGTGGGAGCTGAGTTTAACAGTGTCTTTATCTGAAGAGTGTTGCCACCCACGTTTACACCAGTCAGTCGTTTTCTGAGATATTTCCTCCCTGACGGGATGTTCTATAGGCAGGGCAAGTTTAGTTGTATAGGCACATTTCAACAACAAGGCACTGTTGACATTGTGATATTATGACACAAAGGATTTAGACAAGCAATAAAATAAATGAGAAAAAGAAGAGAACAACAGTGCAGAAGAAATGATTAAAACACCTCATTAAAAGGCAGCAAACGGAAAGGTCTACAAAAAGAAAAATGGACTGGTGTCGTATTTTGTGTGTGTTGCCGAGGTGTTCATGGTTCAGGAGGGGAAAAAATGATAAAAAGTCAAAAATACCAAAGGCCACATGGGGTGGTGGTGGTGGTGATCTTGGTGCGTCCATGCAAGGCTACTCTCGGTTGGGTGAGAAGGAAAGAAAAGAAAAGTGGGAAAAGAAAGAAAGAAGGAAGGAAATGCAGATGCGTTTCGGTCAAGTGGCCTTCATCAGGGCAGACAGTTCCTCCTCAGTTCATATAATTTAACCGAGAGTTCTATTAGGCTATTACCTGTAGAGTTAATTATGACTCTGGGGTCAGACAGCAGACATTTGCAGGGAGCCAATATAAAGAACTGGAATGATATGATCCACGTTCTTGGCATTAGTAATAATGACTCGAGCAGATCATAAAGGGAGATCATAAATACACCTTCACGGCGGTAGTCGAGTCTACTGAATATGAGTGCATGGACAAGTCCTATAATTCTTCATACATTCTTGGGATAGTGGTCTGACTTTGTAATTGTCTTTGAAATGCAGGTGTGAGTACACAAAGATACGAAAAACAGCGAAAAACAGGAATCTGATCAACCAAGTATAGGGTTTAAGTGGAATGTTTGTTAACTTTGTTTAGAGCACTTATGACATAAATCGTTTGCCAGCAAAGTCTATGGACTTTAACGTTTGTTTCGGGCACTACATGGCGACGTAAGACGCCATGTATTTATGATATAAATACAGTGGCTGACCCACTGTGATTTTGGGGGGGGGGGGGGATTCAGTTGTCGTAGCAGCAACAACAGTAAGAGTCAAAAGCCAATGCAAATCAAATGAAGACTAGAAAGATGTGCTCAGTAGAGCACAAATCTCCACAAGGAGGCCCCTGGACAAAATAATAGGATGCGTGCTGATTAACGGGTACATCAGTCAGCAGCGGGGAGAATGTGAAGGGGCGAGCTCAGCTGATGATGCGAGGCCACTGATGCATAATTGCATTGTCCCATTGTGACAGCTACAGTATACCGTAACGACGGAGCGCGCGGGCATCGTCACGAAGGTGAAGGCTTTATATTGTTGATTAATGGCGTGTTCCGTGAGCTCCATGCATGCAGTAGGGACAATACGCTTGTCCTATCGCTTGTTGTGAATAATGAAAAGAAAAAGTATAGGAACAGTGAGTGAGTGTGTGTGTGTGTGTGTGTGTGTGTGTGCGTTGGTGTGTGTGTGTGCGCGTGGGATGCAAGTAATTTGTTACTAGTATGTATTTGTTGATTGTGATTTGTGAGCGTTTTAAACCAAAATGAAGACTGGGAATGTGTGCGACTCCCCGACAGTAATTACTGTACCCGTACCTGTGCTGTGCGGTACTAAAAACATCATTCCACCTCGCTGAAACATTCTTGCCATGAGAATGAAATAAATTGGTCCGAGCAAACTGGAGTCAATTGGGGGGTGTAAGTTAAAATGAATGGCAATAGAATGCCAAAGTCCTGACGTCACTCGCTCATCCCCTGGTTCGCGGAAGTCATTTCTCTATGGAGAATAACATGGGGTCATCTTAAAATCGTTTCATATAAGCATTGTGGTCCAAAAATAAACAAGCCGTCTCAGCGTTATTATCGGGAGGTGTCTCTGTATCGTTTGCGACAGTCACTCATGTGATACAGTCTGTTTCTAGCGAAAATGTAACTAATTCAGTAGCAGTAACAATAGGGTTTTCTCTCAGTCAGTTGATTCTTCATATCCATATGAGTGAAACAGCTAGGATGACATGTTTACACAGTTCTTATGAGGCGATTTAAAATCCCGCTATGGGGATTACAAATGCAAATAAAAACCTGTGGATTTGTGCCCACCGATATTGACGTCAGACTTCGGTGCTCTATTGCTATGAAGTGAAACAAAGGGAGGAACAAGTGTGGATCAAGTGTCTCTCTACAATAGACAGTAGACAACAACCACTTACAGCAACTGTAAGAATTGGATGAACAGAAACTACCTGCTCCTGAACTGTGGTAAATCAGAGATGCTGCAAGCTCAGGAGAACCTGAATGCATGCTGCCTTCGGATATGACATGAAAAGGAGTTCCATTTGCATTTCATTTTTTACCATAAATGCTGCATTCATGGTCTGGAGAGGGCAATTGTTTACAGACGGGTAAAAGAGCACAAGCTCAAGCCCCCTTGATGTCTATGTGTGCACGTGCACTGAAGGTTAGGCTGGACGGATCTTTGCTGTATGGCACTCAGAACTCTCTCTCTCCGCGTTTCCTCATCTCATTTGATGGGTTATACTTGCAGCAAAAGTGCCAGTTCTTTGGAAATTCTAGTTAAGTTGGCAAGGGATCAAGTACTGACTTACTGAATGGCTCATTTTGGGCTTGAGCCATGTCCTCTCTGAGGCACAAAAAGTCAGATATACTGTATAATACACAAACACACCAACAATGAGTATCACTGGCACATATTGTAAGCACTAAGCAGACAGTGATGACCTTGGTGTGCGTTTTTGTCACTGCAGGGAGTGTGTGTGTGTGTGTGGGGGGGGGGGGGGGGGGGGGGGGTGTTGTCACCAAATAAGAGAATATGTCTGAATCTGCTTTACAGCACCACGAAGCAGAGCATTAACAATGTCCTTGCAAAAGTAGCAGTGTGCTGGAGAGCCTAGACAAATGACATTGCCAGGGACGACTAGAATAAACAAGTCTCAAATTCCTGTAAGCATGGAGTATACAATTCATGACAAGCGGTTGGATATGACACAAGGTTACATTTCTTTGCGGCCAACGGCAATAAATCGTGTCGGCATTGTATGCGTATTACATGGGAACGTTTGCTTCAGACAGTTGAATTTTGTCGTTTTCCAGTACATGCTCAAAACTAGTAGGCTGAGCAACACAGCTGCAGCTAATATAATTCATAATGGGTACAATAGGTATGCCCAGAGACAAGGGTGAGCCAAAGTGCATTTGCAAAAATAGGATTAAATGTGTCGCTTATATAATTTTACCCTGCTGCAGTTTTTAAGTGGTGAAAAGCGCTCCAATGAGTGACTGAGTGCATGACCCATTGACCCCTGCAGCCCGACACACACACACACACACACACACACACACACACACACACACACACACACACACACACACACACACACACACACACACACTTTTTAGTTTTAGTTTTATTTTACTCGAAAACTAAATTAGGGTGTCGGAAAGGTTTGCCAATGAATAATGCAAATACAGTACATTTTATCCTTGACAAAGATTAAGATTTCATCCGGATGACCAAAACAGTGGTCCTTGCAAATAAAACATTTGAGAACTACCGGTAGTTAGTCGACTGCTAAAATTCGCCATAGTGTCATATAGTATATAGCCTATATACTATAAGACAGGGTTTTCTTCAGAATACCTATAGGTATTCTGAAGAAAACCCTGTCTTATAAAAAAACAAACATTATAATGGCGTGTAAAAAAGCTAATCTAAAACCCAAGCCTTTTGCCACGGACACGTAAGGACATAATATTGATGATACTTTCCTTTGAGAAGTTTGCTGAGTAAACATACTGAACGCCGTACGTCTCGTTATCTGCCCACTATTCCCAGAGCAAAGTAAACCTCTGTATAACTTTACAGCCATCTTAAACATTGATGTATGGGACCTTCACATCCCAGTTAAAGAGCCACTATACAAGCTCATTAAGAGGTTTTGTTGCTGCTTTTATCACTGGAAGAGTTATTATTGTCCCATTGGCTATAATATTGTACAGCACTGTGCAGCACGCACTTACGCAAACACACACACACACACACACACACACACACACACACACACACACACACACCCACACACACACGCAGTAGGAAGGAAAAGGTACGAGGGTAATGCAGCCGCAGGAATAAAAGGAAAATTGCTTGGAAGGAAGGAAGAAAGGAATCTGAAGTACCAAAATTGAAGATGAAAGGATTGGCCAATGATGGTGATAAAGAGTTTAGAAGTTCACACCATCAAACCGAAGCCAAAAGAATAATCGTACTACTGCTGACTCGGAGACCTGCTGAGCAAACCACTGCAGTCAACAACACTGCAGTCAACAAGAAAGCAACAGGTTAGCAGTTCAATACAAGTCAGAAGTGACTTTGCATTTGTGCGTCACCAGAGACTGTAAAGAAATCTTTGCATGAATGCCCTAGACTAGAGGTAACCAGAAAATTGTCAAATGTATTAAAACTCACTTTTTCAGATGAATTACCACATAATATTGTAAGAAACTTTACCTTCCAAGTTGCAACACTTTGGACCATATCTACCAGTGACTGGCCCTGTCCAACTCCATCTGCAATCGAGTTTATGCTACACCAGGCCGCCTGGCTGTCAACGCTGTACACTTCTGACTCTCTACCTTTCTACTCCAAGCCTCTTGGATGCATGAGCTCAGCAGATCTACTGGGAATGAGTAGTCCATGGATCCCTCAACATAGAACTAACACGAAACAAACAAAGCAACTACTATTGCAACATTAAAGAAGTTGATCCAGGGCACTCTGTTCCAGTGAGGTCTTTTTAGAGCCTTTTTATTATAGAGTTAAGGCATGGCAAAGAGCATTACAAAAAACTACTATTGCAATTCATGTTATTTCTTATTTTAATAACTAGGCCGTTATGTTGTTATGCAATACCCACTGTACCCATAATACTGAGCAAACTGGAGTTTTGCTTGTGCACACGCACGCATGCGCGCACACGCACACAAAGTGCATAATTCTTGAATATGGTATGAGATACGGTGTGATCTGCATCACGGGAAGGCAAGCTATAGCTTTAAACCAGTCCAGTGTCGTTTTTGCTGTTGTAACATCACAAGGTACCTCTGTGCATGATGTTCTGTGTCAATACTAGTAGCCCTTGCTGAGATCAAACAGTTGGTAATAATGTCCTCAGAAACTACTACAGTTTCCGAGTCAGGTCGAACCCATCTCAGCGTAATAACTTGGTCCCCGGCAATCGGCCTGGCAGAGACCATTACACAGCAGTACAGAAATTATTTCTCTCCGTTTACGGAAGAAGTTGCTAGTAGGCCTATACTGTTGTACACTACTGTGCTGTCAATGTCATTTGTTGCAAATTTGGTTTGCAAAGGAAATTATGATTAGCTATCGCTCCTATGAGGTTTGCATACACTGTACTGTATAGTGGCCAATCCGCATGCTCCATCATACAACCGTGTCGCTCATTGAAAATGACTGACTTTCAACTGGAGAACATCTGAATCGGAAATCTGGTAGCGAGCAAAGGTAAGATTTGAAAGAGTTGAAAACAGCATTGTTTTACTTAGTTAAAACACAAAAGGTGGTACTGGTGGTACAACGTTTCGGCCACACACGCACCATTTTCTGTGTTAAAACGCTGTTACAGCACTGCTATTGTGCAGACTTTTATAAGTTTAAACTGTTTCCAGCTGGTACTAGCGATGAACTGGATGTGACAAAGGTAAGATTTGCCCATAAATATAAAACGGAGAACATATACAGTACCGCCTGATTCCCAATTCACAGTGTTGCATAACTTTCCTTTGGACATGGGAGGCAATACTTACTATGCACACATTTATGCTGTAATTAGATGGAAATAGATGAAACCCCCATCAGTCTTTCTTCCCCTGATGGTTTGCTATTACACTCCTCACAGCAGGTGATTGAAAATCCAAGCCATGCAAAGCCATCACCATCTATTCTGCAATTACTGTACACTAGTCGCATATTGCTAAACTTCCCTGTGGCCATAAAAACCTGCAGCACTCTTCTCCAGTCGTAACAGATAGTAAGTGCAACGGAAATGTCCCTCATTAATTAATCCCAATGTCGTCGAGCGATATTAAGGGGATAAAAATGGATGAGAGGTAATCATGAAGCACTGTCCATGACAGGAATGGAAATGGACGTCGCAGGTTTTCAAAGTGGAAAATGTGACCCCCAGGGGGGGATAAAATGGAGTGAATATAGATAGAGCAGTGTGGATTTTGCTAAATTTCTCCCATTTTGTTTCACTCCAAACATGGGTCTTCAGGTGCCTCTTATCTCCCTCTCCCATACATGCATAGTGTTTTCCTTTCAGCTGGATTAAGAAAATAAGTCCATATTCAGTGGTGGAAAGTACTCAAATTCTTTACCGAAGTATATTGTTAAGTCAAACCCCAATTCCACTCCAAATGACAGGTAAGGAAACATATCTTTTCAAACCAATAAGTTATTTTTAAACATGCTTGATTTTAAACATTAAATATATTTTTTAAATAAAACATCTTTTAAACAATGTGTTTTTTAACAATAAAGTGTTTTACACAATGAATGCCAAATTTAAATGTCTTAAACTAACTTATAAAGTCGACATTTTAACCAAATTATTAAAGTCATTTTCAATGAAACATTTTAGATTACTGTAACCTTTAAGATTGAATAAACTTTAAGATTGAATAAATTTAGGAACATTTGGTAAACAACAAATGTTATGTATTTAATGTTAAGTATTTAAGTATGTAAGTAAAGTAATTAAGGGAAAAACTGAACTTTGAGCTTGTAGATCAGCTCCAAGTAACCTAGGCATTTGACATACCTTTAAACATGGTAAATCATATAGATTCACATTTTTGTAGTCTTTTAAGTTAGTAAACATAAATTTAAATGCAAACTCAAACAAATTGAGGCTATACTGAAAGTTCCAAAATTAACTTAATCTACAGACATTAGCCCATTAAGGCCAGATTTTTAACCACAGTAAGCATAAAGTAGAAGTAGAATAAAACAGTAGAATAAACATAACTGACCATTGGCGTCTTTGGGGGTAGAGCTCTTGGGTAGACGTTCAGCTTGCTTGTTTGTTAGTTGTTTGAGTGTCACCACCACCAGCCAAATGAGCACCAGCAGCCATCTTGCAGCTGATGCACTCTGGGAGATGTCTGAGGTCTGAGGTGTCTTGTAGAAGATCCATGCTAAAAAAAAAAAAAAAAGGGCAAAGAATTTAGGGATAAGGGGTTTAGCGGTGACGAAAATGGAGCCCATAAGAGTATAAACAAGAGGGGTGTCATGGGCGTGGCCATTACTGAGGTGTACCATGCTCAGTAATGCTCAGCTACACCTGATCTGCAGGACACTAATCTATGGAGGCAAAAGAAGCATACAATACATGCGCAGTAGCGTTGAAAGAAAGAAAGAAAGAAACCCTATGACCCTGTCACAACTCACTGCCTTCATCACCATCAGTCACAACACAACACACTGTAGAGATCCACATCAGCATTCAATTCCAGAGGCAGAAACAGTCACTATGTGTTCCATTGACACCCAGTCATTGGGTCCCAAAATGACAGCAATATGCAACAGCTTGAATCACATTCGCACACACAAGCAGCAGCAGCTCGGACGAGCCCCCCCAGCGGCGTCTCCAGTCATCTGGATTCTCGCTCTGGCTCGCGCACCAGTAGACCACTTTCCTCCCCTGCTGGGAGCTCCCAAGTGTCAATGACACCGGCCAGCCTCGTTCTCCCGGCATGCCATCTTCTCCCTCAACCTTGGTAGTTGGTATCACCCCCCATACAGTATGCGTTTGTTGACACGTTTGTCCTAATTTATGTTATGTTAAAAGGCAAGATCACTTTGGTATAGGTTGGGTTGTGTAGTTAGTAGTGACCTTGCCATGATGTAACAACAAAGATGGGCAATAAATCAAAAATATAAATTGATATTTATATTTGAAGATTTCACTTTTTATGTACACCCCTGTATTACCGCCCACCTGTGGTGTCGTTATAAACAAGCCGGGTTTAGACGATTGACAGTGGCCTACAATGACTGCATGAGGCTGCTACTGAGAGCTTCAAGAAGCTCCAGTGCAAGCCAAATGTTCGTCAGTGTTGGGGTCCCCACCTGCTCTGCTGTGCTACGCAATCTTATGTATACATTTACAAATTTTACATGTGTAGAGTCAGTAAATGACATCATTGATGTCATTACTAACCCGATATGTAGTTCTGTCAGGTTCTCCTCCAGACTGTGGAACCATTGGCGATCTTGTTTGTATGTTCGAAACTGAACACGGTGGAACTATTTTTGTATATTTCTTTCTATATTATTATTTTGTATCTATTGTATTGTTGTTTTGTACTGTGACATGGATTCGCCTGAGTCTGCAATAAAGATTGAATTGAATTGAATTGATATTAACTTCAAAAACTAGAAAAAGCTCCTCAGAGCACGCGTCTCCGCCAGGTCATGTATACCGGTAGTTTATTGTGGCGTCTGTGGCCTCCTGGTGGCTCTATAATAGGCCAATGTGAAAAGGGCACGGCAATCAGGCACTGCATTCATGAGTGCTTAGAAAGCTAATCTACAACTTAAGCTCTGCTTGCTTGGGAACCCCTGCTGTACGTCACTTAGGTCAAATATTGAGTGATTGGATCTCTTTAACCCTTAATGCACAGTATAGTACCTCTTTCTCCAACATGCTTACTGTGCGATTTGCTTAACTGTTACACCATCCATCAAACTGTCTCTTTTCAACTGACAGAAGGCACAGACAGAAGGAATCCTATAGCAACCAGGCATTAAAGAGCCACGAGACTCATGAATCATGCTCCCTGTGAGTTTGCGAGGACGCAGGTTCAAATCAGCCTCATGTCTCACATGTCTCTCGTCTCATGTTTCTCTAACTGAATGAAACAGAAATGCACTGCACACACAATATTTTTTCCTTCTGTTCTCCGTTTTGTTCAATTGTGCAAAGTAACACACAAAACCCAAACACTAACTGCAGTAAAGGAGAAATCCAGACCTGCGTTAAATCAACGGGCCTGGAAATGAAGGGTTCTGTATGAACGGCAGCTCGAGGGTGACAAACAGTGCATGTGTGAGTACCAGGACACTATTAATAGACGATTCGTGGAAGAAAAAAATGAGTTTGACGCTACTAAAATTCCCGCTTGAGAATGAAGACAATTAGGCCAACATGTATATGTTGGGACAGGATTATAGGCTGATTCAGGGTACATGTGTTTTGGTTTGGAGCTCTCCTTTAAGGCAGGAAAGAAAGGCAACAGTGAAATTTACCATCAGCAGCTACAGGAGGTCATTTTGCAACCAGCTTGCGTTAACCTATAAAGACCTGAAGCCAATTCTATGAATGCCTTCTATAAGTCCTATCAGTTTCCTGAAACATCTTCATGTCAAGTATTCCCAAAATTATATGTATTTGGTCGCGGACACCCCATCTCAAAATATATTGGATCCAATGAAAATGCTGAAGTGACTTATTTCATCCTGCATTTACACAGTCAACATTAGAGAACAGGGTCTTCTCACTGGCTACTGTAAATCCGTACTGTACATCATACTGAGCTGTTTATCAATGTAAATAGATCCAATCCAATCTATGCTCAGTTGCACATTTCATTGATTGGAAGACCTTTCCTTCTGGAGCTCTTTTCTCTCTTCTCCCCCCACAGAAAGGATTGTTGTAATAGATTCCCAATCAAGGGTGGTTTCACAGTCCTCTGGCAGCATCAGAGCCAGTTAAATGCATCTCCACGTGTCAATGGACTATGGTGCGACGCCGTACATGCACCATGTTTTGCTCCATTTGGCACAATCGATGTTCCTTTTATTATTTAGAGACAAAGGGTATACCACGCTTGGCTGAGAATATTCTCCATTCAAGATTTGCACTGCTCATATTCATACTCTTCACTTGGGTAATGAAGCGTGCTGTAGATCAGGTTTTCATTAAAAACTGACATTTTGTCATCAATACACTGATACTAGCAAATAAATTGTTTAATTTTTATTTATTGTTTTTTAACCTTTATTTAACCAGTAAAAAACACATTGTATGAGCCAGGGCTCTATTTTCGTCACCGCTAAACCCCTTATCCCTTGCAACTTGTCAATGTAGATTGACTAGTTGAGCTGTTCAAAAAAGTAAAAAAAAGGCAAAGAAGTTTAGGGATAAGGGGTTTAGCGGTGAGGGAAATGGAGCCCTGAAGGCTCATACATAGTCTGGATTTTCGGTGGTTAGGTGACCACCGAACTACAACATGACGTCACGAGCCGCGGTGAAGAGCAAACCACCGCCACAGCTCCAGCCCATCTCTCTGTTTTTACTCGCCACCGCTCAACGTTATTTCAGCTCCGGGAGTCAGCTCACCACCGGAGCGGTGGTCAAAATCTAGACTATGAATAGGCCTTAAGTCTCTTTTTAAGTGGGAACTGGCCAAGAGGCAGAAATACAATTACACTTCAATACTACATCATACATGTTACATAACAGCCAATACATCCATGATACACCTCAAAGAACCTATACAATATATACAACAAATCTCCAAAATGGTACACCATTAGTAACTGGGAAGAAATTGTGGACAGAGCAAATACACAATGTAGGGGAGAGTCGCCACGTTTGTAATACGTCATGGTTGTAACATGCACGTTATCTCTTGATTGGTCAACGCCATCATGACGTCATTGCCTCAGTATATGTACAGCAACGTACTCTAGGCCTAATACGTGCCCAGGAAGATCAAGTGTTTCCCTTCATCCTAGTGGAAGTTATTGATGGAAAACTGGCTATTCTCAAAATGCCTGAAAATATTACATATGTAGGTAAAAGGATCTCTGAGTAAAAGAGTGAAATGTGCAAAAAGTTACAACCATGCCTATACAATATAAACAGAAATAATAAATATATAGGCGTATACAAAGCCTAGTATAGTACACATCCGATTGGTGTTGGACTGTACATCTAAGATGATCATTTTGAAACTTTCAAGGCCAATTCCTTTTACTGACAGACAAAAAAACAATACTGCATATGTGTAGTGTTTTACCACCCAGAAAGTTTCCATCCAAGTAATTCAGAGAAACTTTTAACTCACACTGACGATGCATCTAGTGGGCTACACTAAAAAATAAATGTTGAGGGCCATGCATTGCCATTCACGCTCACAGCAGTCAAGACAGACTAATTGTCAAAAACAGTAATTAGAAAGTGCCCTTGCTTCAGTGGACGCATCGCTTACATTACCGAGCTCATGACGGCCCTTTCTCTTTTCCCCTGAATTGCAACCCCAAGGGATGTGAATTTTTATTCATCTCACAGTTTTGTTTGGGCCGGAAATATTTTTTCTGACGTTAAAGACATAGCTGTGTAGCGAGAGAACAGAGGACACACAGAGAGAGAGAGAGAGAGAGAGAGAGAGAGAGAGAGAGAGAGAGAGAGAGAGAGAGAGAGAGAGAGAGAGAGAGAGAGGTGTAGGTATCTTTTTAAACATTAAGGAGTAGGCCTACTTTCCATTCTCGACCCAATTAAGGGAGCAACCCTTAATTGGGCTGCAGTTTTAGGTAAGCTGAACATCACGTCTCTGAGCAAGGAAGCAAGCAAGCGATTTAAAGGAGAGATAGCATATACCTCTGTCAATTCTGTGAGTCACTGAGTTAAGGCTGCACAATATATCGTTATGGTATATCGTTATCGAGGTACAGTATGAACATGCGCAATATCATTATCACAAAAAGGCAACCATATCGCAATATCAATATATCGTAAATATATCGATATATATCATCCACTTCTACAAAGCCAGCAACATCCCTCTGTTTTATAGCCTGCCCCTCGGAAAATAAACCACCACTCTGTTGCATTGTTGTTATCCCTGCAGGTCCAGTGCGTTAGCAAACTCACTAACACACTTTTTTGAATAATGTCTAGTTTTCAACTTAAAATATATAACATGACATTTTAACAGTTATATCGTATCGATATCACAATGTTTGGCATAAATACCAAGCTATTTAATTTTGTCCATATCATGCAGCCCTACACTGAATCACTTTTGCAGCCTGGGTGGTTACAGATCACAATCTTGATGTTATGTTATGTTATGTTATGTTATGTCTTGATGTTACCAATCCAAACCAGATATTTACTCTATCTACCGTGATGGTCTTAACCCCATGCCCCTAGTGTCTGTTCTGGGGAGAACAGGGACATTGTGACATGTTGTCAGCTTTGCCTTTTACTGCCTTTACTGATCATTTTTGGTGAAGACATCATCATCATACCCGGACGTTACATGCGGGAATGCCTACTCCCTACTGGGTGGCAAAAAAATAATTTCTGGCCTTGACAGCCTTGACAGCCCATACATCAGGTACAACAGAAAAGTCCTATGCATAAACACTTTATGCATGTGCATGCCGGGCGGTAAACAAAGTATTTAGGGTTCTGTCTGCTCTTCTAGAAACAATGACTCAAGAAAGAGCATTTGTCACATCATGGTTATACTCTTAAAAGCTGCGAAATGCAGTGTGAGGTCTGTGAAACGTCAACTTCACAACAATAGCAATAATAAGGCAAAGAAATTACACTCGTGTGAAGTGTTTGGTGCTCTAACATCATACATCATCATACATCACATTCCGTGCTCAGCCAGTCAAATCATCACATTCCGTCCTACGGATTGACACACGACACACAATGCTGTGCGTAGAAGGGGCTAAAAAGATATTACAGAAATATAAGTGCTCCTCTGAACACGTTTGAAGAAACGGTATGGAAGAGGGTTTCCGATTTGAGTGGTCACCATTCAACTGACAATTTTTTTTTCTAAGTTTCTATGCACATGCGGTTTTGATGCTTTGTCTAACCCACTCTGCTCACCACTTCACTTAATTACCCTCAATTATATGCTAGAAACCAGAAGTCTTCCAAAGAATTGCTAATGAGCTCATTTAGAGAAATGGAAAACGGAGATTCAGGGTAATTAAATCTAAATCATGACCGCACCCCCACCTACAACCCCCACCCACCTCTCCATGCCTTGGTCATGAAGTTAAAGGGAAAATCCACAAAACAAATACTTTATTGCTGTGATGTCAGAGAGTTCAATCAATATCAGTCAATCTCCCGCTCTGGGAGCTTATCTGGGTTATCCTTTTAGCATTCTTTTGCAGTGCCACCGTGCATATTTTTGCAAACTGTCAATAAAGTATTCAATAAAACAATCAATCAAAGAACTAATTGAAAACAAATGTCCCTGGTCCTGATGTCTGATATTGCATGCAGGGGCTGTTTTTTTTTGTTCGAATTAATTTTATTTAGACGTTTATTTGAACTTCAAAACTGTGGTCGATATATGTGAAGCCTGATAGGAACTCTGGTCAGATGTTTTCGGAGAAATGTGTATTTTGTGTACCCTCTAGCACACTGGTTCCCAAACACTGGGTCGGGACCAAGTTGTGGGTCTCTGACACATTTTTATGGGTCCTTAAAAAAAATTGTTTCCCACATTTTGTTTTTAATTATTATTTCAAAATACTTTCAAAAAAACATTCACCCCAAAAAAGCAAACATTTTCATTAATTAAAAACAAATTCAATGATTGAAAAAAAAACAATACCTACAGAAATGCATTGGTTAGAAAACGAATGTTTAAATGTGAATCTACAAGCTCACAACGTGGCACAAAGCGGTGCGTTGTGATATTTAATATTCAATCAGCTTCTAGCTTTTTTTTGTTTTGTAAAAGCTGTCCCCAAAGCAGCCGTCTTCCCTTTAAACATTAAGGAATATGAAAGGGGATTATTATTAGGACAGTAATCCTGAAAGTTCATATTTATTTCATGAATTATTTATATTCAATGTTTGCACAGACACAAAGCTTATAGCTGCAGTGATCACACAAGTACAGTCCGTCTCAAACTAGTTTATCTGGTCTCATGAGAATGTTCTCTCCAAGTTAACTATTGGTACTATTGAGAGCTCTGTTGTCTTCAGAAAATGACGTCCCACCTTGGGGCGCCATATTAAACACCTGCGTCCTACTTCTCCAAACGACATTTCTTTGTTTCCTCTCCTCACCTCATTTCCTCCATGTAACTTTGGTGGGAGCTTGGGACTAATCCACAAGGAAAGTTATCAAGTGACTGAAGTGAGGGAAGTGAGGGAAGTGTTCCTGATACCCCTTTAGCACCCCTGTGACATCTACCCTGTTAGCACCCCCTAGCTGTGACACATAGTCTATGAGTGCACTATTGATGGACACTTTTGGTTTGGAACCATTGATATTGTCATGTGTGTGTCAGGGTAATCAGGCCATGACAAGCAAGGATGAAGGATTCCTCAGTTTAGCAGTCTTTACTGTTGTACCGCACTCAGGTTAGGACGTCATGAACTTCATGGACAAGACTAGGTCTTTGCTACGGACACATTAATGTACGGACATATACTTAACTGTAGGCCCCTGATTTAAGCCCAAATAATCTTTTGGGTTCATATTTTGCATGCAGAATAATATTAATGATATGTTCTTGGTCGTACGACAAAAGATATACTGTACAGTTTATGCAACGTAAGCAGACTGCAAACCTTATAGTTTTGGAAGCGATAGGTAATCACAAATTTCGTTTGCCAACCAATAAAAACCCAAATTACATTGGAAGCTCACCGCAGTGACTCTGCAGGAAACATTCCCTCACCATGAGACAAAGCACAACAGTAATAACAAGTGTGTATTGGTTAATCTGATTTACTACTGCCATAAACGGTGAGAAATAATTACTTTGATCCTGTGGTTAGCTAAAAGTTTGGATATTTTATGTTCATGGCTGCTGCTGAGTGGTGTTTATCTTTTGTGAGAGACTTCTCCTTTTGCTTTAATGTTCTGCGGTGTGTTGTGTCTCTTATGCGGCTGTAAGCTGTAAAGCAACATCTCTGCCAGTGCAAACAAGAGGACAAGAGCAGAGTGACAGAAATAGCAATAGTAGTTGCATTGTATTTTTATTAATTTTTTTGGTGGTGGGTACACCTGTGGATGAGCAGCAGAGGTTTGGCTTTGCAGGAGCCCCGGGTTTGAGTCCAGGACTTAATACATACATTTAATACTGTACATGATGTTCAACCTTTCTGAATGTATATTTGGTCATGGTCTCCGACTACGTGGAGTAGATACCCGTGGGGTTATGTTGATGTACATGCATGCTGAGTCACAGAAGCTCATATTTTCCCTTTTGACAAAAATATTGTTGTGATGGGCAGTAAAGCCCTGTGGCAGCTTGTTCTGTGCACTATCTGTGATGCGTGTACCATGGATATTTGAGTTACCCCATAGTTTGGTTGGATGTGCATGTTAATTCATTGGCTGCACCTGTGTGCTGTGCTATAGGTTTGATAGGGACTTAAGCATTTTCTGCTCAGTTGTTAGGTATTTGTGCCCGAGCTAGAGTGCCATATATCAATGACCATAATTGTTACGACCAAAGTTATCCGACAGGTTAGGTTATTGTGTGTTGTGAAGTTCATGCAAAATGAGAAGTCTCTCACAAAAAGGTAAACACCACTCTCAGCAGCTTGCAGCCATGAACATAAAATACCCCAACTTTTAGCAAGACTAGCTGGATCAAAGTAATTATTTCTCACTGTTTATGGCAGTAGTAAATCAGATTAACCAATACACACACTTGTTTGCTGTTGTGCTTTGTCTCATAGTGAGGGATATGTTTCCTGCAGCTTTCAATGTCATTTGGTTTTTATTGGTTTGGAAAGGAAATTGTGATTAGCTATCGCTTCTACAACTATAAGGTTTGCCGCCTAGCCACTGTTGCCTAAACTTTACAGTATAGAGGATATGTATTTTTAGTCCTACGACCAAGAACATATCATTCAAGGGTCATCAATATGTCCGTAAATGTGTCCGAGGCAAAGACTTAGTCTTGTCCATGGTAGAATTTTGATTTTCTGTTTTACACTTACACACCATTATAATGTTCTTATTTAGACATAAGACTGTATGTCACGTCTCCAGATTGCTGACCTTCCTGGCCATAAAACGTCCTCTGGAGTAAAAGGCCAACATTAAGGTTTACTCATTAAAGGAGACCTCAAGACCAACATGCATGCCCCCCTTAATCCACCCGTCACCATAGTAACGTACCTGATGCAGTGTATTTGTGTCACAGACAACCCCCTTCCCCTTGGACCCCCTCCGACCCGCCCCCACAGCTACAACGGGAGCTTATGTCTACTCCCTACTACACCTATTTACATATCTCCAATGTTTCTTTTTTTCCCATTCATCTAATGGTGTCCTGATAGCCACCGAAGCATTATTACTCCAGCATTGGTCGCCATTGTCGTTATTGGACCCTGTAGTGTCCAGGCGCGAGAATCTCGCATTATCGCGAGACTATAGCTCTTAGATTGTTACCATTTTCCTGATGATTCCGAAGTAATTCCCCTCTGCTTAATACTGCAGCTTAAATGTACAGCCCTATTAGTGTAAAGTAGAGGTGGTTTCCTATTACCTTTATCACAGCAAGTTGAATTGAAATGCCAAAGCAAAGCACCCTCCCAATCTTCAAAAAATGTCCTCGTCAATTATTAATAACTAGAGCGGTGCCTATGGGGCCTCTACAGCGGTGCCCGTTGTTGGGCACTGGCCTACTTGGAATGATGCAAGTTGGAAATGCATGCCCCACCCAGATATTATGCGTTGGAAGAGCGGTAGCCGGTAGCCGTTGGGCACTGGCCTACTTGGAATGATGCAAGTTGGAAATGCACGGTCCACCCACATATTATGTCACAGTCTATGGAGTCTATGCAGACGTCAGAATTAATAAAAGGGAGGAGTGGGCCTTGCCTATCTGAGCACCCTGTCGATGCACACACTCTCTCACAGCTTGGTTCCATTTTGGAGTGACGAAGCGACGATGCTTTCAGTGTGACACAGTCTTTACAGTCAAAAGATTCCAATCATCGTTTTGACCCGAGATCAAATTAAAAAAATGTCTTGACTTCTACATCCTGACAGTTTTCTGAAAAAGCCATGTTTCTATGTCAGTCGTTCTTCGATTTTTCAAAAATAGCAGACCTACAAGCTCATAGCGCGCCACTCGGTGGCGCACTATGAGCTTGTAGATCTGCTATTTTTCAATAGCTAAAGCTGAAGCATGACATAATGCTAACACCAAAAAGGGGTTACCGCCCAAAATGGGTTAAAGTGTCTCTCTATGTCTACGGAGTGTCTCCAACATGCACCAGGAATCATTTCCAATTTCCTTAGACCCGTTTTGCTCTGCTTGGCACAATCAATTGCAGTTCCTTATTATTATTTAAAGACAAAGGACCCCATGCTTCGCTGGGAATCTTTTCCATTCGAGATTTGCACTGCACACACTTGTCAAACCTTCTCGTCTAATAAAATAAAATGGCACAGTGAATTCACTGTTCCATTTTATTCCCAACATGTGTTCACATGGGTGATGGAGCTTGATGCAGATCGGGTTGGATTAAAATGTCCCCTCCTTTTTTTAGCACGATGGTGCATGCAGCACCATACATATTTGACAAACGGAACGGATTTTTTTATTTCTAGCATGTTCATTTCCACACAATATTTAAGCACAGTGCATGCAAACCAACAAGGAAAGCAGAAAGCAGCACTGTCCATCATTCCCCATGAAATTGCTCTCAATTTGGCATTATAATAATGATGCACTCATAGAAAGTATACAAGTGTTGATACCCAACTTCTTTTGCTGTTGTTTTTGCCCCCAGAAAGTTAATCTGCTTTTCTGAGAGAAGCTTTTCAATACGTTTACACAGCAGCTAGCTCAAAGTTTAGTTAACAGATCAAAATTAACTATGTTACAGTGGCGGAGACTCCGGGGGTGCCTGGTAGCTGAAACACCCACGGTTAAAATAATAAGCCAATATGCACCCACCATCCCACGTATTATGAAGACTGAATTTCGCCTCCCTTTCCCCTCCCCCTGCTCAAAATGTCACGTAGTCACACACCTTTACGGGGGCGCTTGGGCAAGAGGTGTTGGGCCGCCCAACGTGGGCATTCAAATGCTAATAAGGTGGCTTTTGTTCTGCTGCCAGGTAGAGAGTATAAATGTTGCATACAGTACAGTACAGCTTTATTTCCATTTCCAAGAAGTGGCTGGGACTTTGAGCACTCACGATCATTATTGAAACATGACGCCCCTGCTATGTTATGTTCATATATGTGATAGTGAGCCCACTTCCCAATTCTACAACAGGATACAATCACAGACAAAGATTACTTTAAATATCTGCCTGAATGAATTATTTTTATTTTAGGCCCCAAACATTGGATTTGGCCTGACCTTTGACCAGATCAATCAGGTTTTAGAATGAATACAGCAGTGAATACAGTGCTCAAATATACAGTACAAGTCTGTATCAAACCTTTATAGAGGTGTTCTCTGATCTCACAATGAGTACAGGATGCCCGCACAGCATTATTTGTGTTGTTGACATATGGAGAAACGGCCACTGCATGCAACAGTGTGTATAATGTGTCATTAACTTGTGGATGTTAACGATTATGCTCATAATATCAGATTCATGACTGGCAAATGGATATGTTCAGCACAATTCACCAAAAACATGAACACGTTCAACGCCACAAAAATGGAACCACTAAAAGTACTGAGCTCCTGCCTGCGGGCTCTCTGACATTCCGCCTGAATTGCATCTAGGCCTATAGGGCATACCGGTAGCCTTATCAGGGCAGGAACATTTCAAACGTTAAAGACAGAGGTGCGTAGGGAGAGAATGTGTTTGAGAGAGATGTAAACAGATTTTAAAACCTTAAGAGGGGGTACTTTCTATTCTAGACAATGGAAAGTTCCCTGAATCGGGCTGTATCATTTTAGACGGGTACGCTGAACATGTTGTCTCCGAGCAAGGAAATTGCCTCTTTGTTCTATTTCGAGTCACTTCACCTCTGTACCATTGCTAAAGCCTGGGTGTTTACCACAGCTAGAAATCTGCACACAGTTGAAGGCCTATGGGTAATTTACTGTATTGACATCATACTATAAGTGTGTGAAATCTCTCTTTGTCTCTCTCAAGTCTGTATGCCTATAGCACTGCACTGAGTCGGTCGAATAGGTGGTTGTCCACTGCCGACGTCCAGACACACACAAAACACACATACTGTACATTTGCAGGGCTGCCAAGTCTCACCCTTGAAGAGTGAGAGTCACGCAATGTAACCTCTTCACATGCCACACTTGCTATTTCACGCGCTTATTTTAATAGAGTGCGTGTATTTAGAGGGCAGATGCAGATGTATATTTCAGGATTGTTCACTATGGTACAGTGTCAGTGAGACCCTCGTTACTTCACAATTTTAGTCTATTTCGTTATCATTATAGTTTAAATGACCAATGTCCAGTAGGTACAGTACAGTAGGTGAGGCACGCAGTTGTTTTTTAACAGAAGACTCATATTTAAGTGCGTGTGCGTGCGTGCAGTTGTGCACGTGCACACACAAATTAAGCTTCATTCCATTCCACAATTCCTTTCCTATTATATTGATTGGTTCAGGCAACGTCGCAATGCCATGGCCAACGCTCCATATCAGGACAGATTTATCATCAATATCATCGTCATGACAAAATGTCCTGTCCGCTCTTCAAGGTAGACATTTAGGAGGTAGTGTTTGACAGCTTTTCGGACGATTTATGTTCACTTTCACTTCACTTTCATTTTAATAAAGCTATCCCATGTTACTGTTAACTCACACATTTCCTGGATGAGAAACCAGCAGAGGTTAATCATATAGGTACACTTTGCTGTTCCATTAGCTGTGAAGAAACAGGATGGAAAGAGGCAGAAGGGTTTTCTTCTCATTTGTAACGTCATTTGTAATGTTTATTTTCATATTATGAAAGTTCCATTCACAGAGTTTTGATGCTTTGTCTCCTGCTCAGTGCTCTCCTGATCACTTCACTTAATTACCCTGAATTAAGTCTTAAGAAGTGCTAATGAGCTGTTTGAACAGGTGTACATGCAAAAGGATGTAGCGGACAATAAAATTAACCCTAAAGCAGGGGTCTGCATGCATAACCTTTTTGACATGAAATGCCATGTTTTCATTTTACTGATAGTTAGTGTGCCACCTATCTCCCAGACTCCCTTCCCAGTGAGAGTTACACTAGTGTAGGACTAGGAAGGAGTTTGAATGAATGTAAAATTATGTGTAGGATATAATGTATATATAGAGTAGACCTATGATGGATTCACTCCAGTCAACAAAGTATGTAGGGTTTAAATGTTTGAAGTCCTGGATTTGAACCCTGCATTCCTATATGGGAAACCAAACAGCTATCACCTAGTTCCCCATTTAATTTTACCCAAGGGCCATATATTTTGGATTTTCTTTCTTTTCAAAATCTTTTTATTCAGGTTTTTGTAACAGAAGCCCAGCGGCAAGTATTAAACAGACATATAAAATGTAAAAATAAAACTCAATCCCCTATCCCACCCACAACCCCGAGGATAGTCGGAAAAACAGTCTGGAGGAAATAAAACTAATAAATATATCTATATACACAAAATACATGCATACATAATTACTAAAAAAAGATAATAATAAAAAGCAGATTTTTCATAGCAGGGCAGATTTTGTTTCTGTTGTGGTTTGGCGTTGGCCGAGGCATAGGCACGGCACACTATGCAGTCATATTTTGACCAGGCTGAAGGTTAAAAAAAATTGAATACCAATTTCAGAATATAGAGATTTAACCTTTTAACATAAAACCTTTTGTTTAACCAAAGAATATCACTTACACTACCTTTACTCAAGTAAAACATGCGAGTACCTGTTTCACCACTGACTAATTGGACACTATAACATGGAATGAAGCAATGAACACTTGAAGAAGGATGGAAGTGTACTGAAGGACCACAGATGAAGGGGATTCCCAAGAGTGTCCATCATCTACAGGTTGTGTTTACTAGTGCTTAAAGTGGTGGATGGTACTAATGGCGCAGCCAAGCAAATGGCTCTACTTGCAATTACTAATGGTACAAACGGTGATAGCATGCTGCTGGTCGCCAGAATCTGGTGAAACATAATTAAAAATGCTGATGGCCACAAAACATTTCCCACTAATTACAACAACAAAGACAGAAAAACGACAGCGTCCATTTATATAACCAACTCTGAAATATATATATTTGCCTTCTCTCTATTCAGGACATGAACACAAGGAAGATGCCATTTTCTTCCTTCCTTCTGTTATTATTATTTCTTCAGTGACATGTAAACGCAATTAATTTCCTTGCACACACCATTTCCGTGACAGTTGCTTGGCTATAGGTCCCTGAATTGAGGCAGGTATAAGCTGCATTCTCTTTTCTTTCTATTGATTCGTGCATATGCTGTGGGCTTTTAGTTCACTTGCTTTCCCTCCTCTTGCTGCCGTTGCCTTTTGTCACGGCGGTCCTCAGAGGATTGGCAACCCGGTCTGTCATTGACTTGCAAAGGAATGATTATGACAGAGTGTTGCTGCCCTAGCTCATTTAACTGTTAGAATAGCTGACCCCATAAGGATTCTAATTCCCTCGCTAATAGCACGGGCATAATAGTTATTCTGCATTATTATGATAGCATTGTGAAGAAGATAATTCAGCTTCTGGCTAGGCATCGGTAAGGAATAAGGCTAGGGTTGTTGACCACTTAAACCTTAATACACTTTGTCGTACATCTGATCTACAAGCTCAGAACGTGGCCCACGCTGTGAGGTACTAGATCTACTGTGTTTGCTATTTATTGAAAAAATAAATTACAATGTATACTGTGTCAATTGAATGACAATGTATAACCTCTTCTTAATAAAAACGTATTTGACAATTGCCATTGTTGTCCATTTGCCCTGTCAGTAACGGCTGCTGGCTGACATTCAAACTCCAGACTTGACTGTATGCAGTCCTTTCCATTCCTCCTCTAGCCAAGAGGTTCTCAACATGGGGTCCTTGAGGGGTCTCAGCTAAACGTTTGATAGATAATCTTTATGGTTATTAAAGGTACAAGAACAGAACATACAAGGATGGCCATTTTGATCAGAGTTTCAATGCTATTTCTATAAGCTGGTTAAAAAACAACAGACCATAAAAGGACCACTTCATGTCTAACAATACAACATATAATTGGGACTGGGGTTTCGAGATAAAACAAATATGCGGCAGGGGTGCATGCATGGCTTATAATGCATGTCCAATCGGGGGTCTTTGAAATGTTGAGAATCACTGCTAGATCAACATGCCAGCCCACGTTCACTACAACAGCTACTCACTACACTCATCTCTGACCTGGGCAGCAGCAGAACCCCCACTGTTCCGAGTGCAGGTTTACATTGGCTACTGGAGCTCAGCCAACAGGCTATTGGCCTTGTCTTGCTTGATGTAGTAGTTGGACCCAATGTGTGCAGCCAGCGATTTCCAGAAGACACACCGCAAAACTAAACAAGAGCAACTACAGTACAGTGACAGTACGAGCCGAGTAAAACATTGTGAAGATCATTAACTATTTTCCAGTGTTCTTGTGTGTCTCTGAAGGGCTGTTCCCATTGATCGCCAGCCCCATAATCAATAGGTGTTCAGTAATCTCCAACACGTCCTACAGGGAGCTTTTGAAGTGCCTGTATAGCGTTTAAGGGAAGGCAGGGTGTGGTGACGCCAATCAGGTGATGGCAGACAAAAACAAAAACGCCTCTGGCAGACAACGTGAGCTGCATCGATAAAGGACATGCAGGAGCCTGTGGAGCAGATTTAGTTTTAGTCATATTTTAGTCGCGTGAAATGTTTTAGTGTTAGTCTAGTTTCTGACGACAAAATTTAGTCGACCAAATATACAATTTATTTTGTCAACACCTTCTCTTTTTTTGGCTATGGCCTTGGTAGTGTCGTAATGCCTGATTGTACACAGTTGCATGCTGAAAATAGCAGATCTATAAGCTCACAATGCGTCGCAGCACGACGCATTGTGAGCTTGTGGTCTAGTTTTTATTTGTTGACGAAATTGTCAGTAAATGTAGTCTGCGCTCCCGTCCCGTGTAGGACACACAACAGCAGGCACATTTTAACGTTGTGTGTGTGTGTAGGCTAATATAGCTCTCGATGCAATATTTAGTCTCTGGCTAGTCCTTTCCTTGGCATTCCCGTCAAAAAACTGCACGGTCAATTAGAAAGCGGCCCAGGAATTGGTCTGGGCCGGCACGGCTGAGAGGTCCAGGCACCTAGGCCGGTAATCCAGCCTGACAGTGTGCTGCGGGTTCGAGTCTCGAGCCCGTCGGCCTTTGCCGCGTCCCCCATATTTCTCCCCCTTTCCTGTCACATTACTGTATAAAAGGCAAAAAAGCAATAAATAATGTCTTTTAAAAGAAAAAAGGCTAGGCATTTCTTTCCCACTGTCAGCAGCAAAACACATACACACACACACACACACACACACAGTAGACATAGGCCTACGCGTGCAACACATGGATCGGTCCCCAGGGCTAGTTAGAGTCCACCTGTTTATGGCCACAGGCTGGATGTAAGGAGTAATCTGCATCAATAATGTGTGTGTGTGTGTGTGTGTGTGTGTGTGTGTGTGTGTGTGTGTGTGTGTGTGTGTGTTATGCATATGGATGACTAGAGAGCATGTGGTGGGTGCTCGACCATTACCCAACAACAGCATGTTTCTTGGCTGCGTTCCTCAGATGCGATTTAACCCATTCTGACCTGAGATCAGATTCATACGAGGTTATTCCACTGGACACACACTGGTCTGATTAACCCATTCTGACCTGAGATCAGATTCTAAAAAATGTCAGTCGTTCTTCGATTTTTCAAAAATAGCAGACCTACAAGCTCGTATCGCGCCACTCGGTGGCGCGATATGAGCTTGTAGATCTGCTATTTTTCAATAGCTAAAGCATAACATGATGCTGAACACCAAAACGGGTTCCCGGTCAGAATGGGTTAATAATGGGATGGGTTCGGCACTTAAGGCGCTACTAATAACATATCTCCCATTATGGAGCATTTAACGCCACCAACCACCATCCATTTGTGTCAGAAGGAGTAGAGCGTTTAATTTACAATCCACATAAAAGCATGCATAACGTCAACAACATGACAACAGGTTTCTTGGCTGCATTCCTCTGATGCGATTTAATAATGGGATGGGTTCGGCACTTAAAGGTAGTGTAAGTGACCACCATCCATTTTGTCAGAATGAGTAGAGCATTTTAATTTAAAAGCACATAAGAGCATGCATAACGTCTGTCACTTTATGATGTGGACAGCTTTCTGGTCTCCTGTGTCTAATATGGTCGATCTTAATCTTCTCTTACTCTTAAGACTCATCTTATTTTGGTCTAAATATGTGGTCTGTCTGCATATAGACACAGATATATTGGCCTACTGCTGACCATGTGCCATGTGGACCATATTGTTTTGTTTTTTGTTTTGGGCTTTTTCTGCCTTAATTGATAGGTTGAAAGTAGTCTTGACAGGAAATGGGGAGAGAGATGGGGGGGGGGGGGGGGGGGGAGACAAAATTGACAGCTAAGGTTGAGGACGGGCCTGGCAGTGTTCAAACTGTGCCTAATGACTGCTTTTCCGTCTGAAAAGATGAGAAAGTCAAAGTGGGATGTCTCGGATTGAAAAGTGAGGCGTCTTCTCTCAGAGTGATGGCTTTGTCAGGCTTAAGAACAGGATAGAGAGGCAGAGAAAGAAACTACAGTAAACGAGGCCTTGGCTGGCAGCTGGTGAGCGCATTCATTAGAATTACCTGTCCGTCAATGTTTTAACTGGCCCCCGAACAGAGACAGGGCTGATTGATGAGTTGTTTGAGGGGATTCACTTTTCTCCCCATAGTGCCAGGTGACATGCCAACACGTGCATGCCAACACACACGCACACGCACACAGACACAGACGTACATGTACGCTACAGGAGTGTCACACTTCCCCAGTAGATGTCAGTAAAACATTTTCATCCATTGCTTTTCATGACAATTTCTTTGCTGTAACTAAGAAGACTCAAAAGCATTGCACTCGGACTGGTTCCATCACATTTGGAACCGTTTCCAGAACTGTTTATCACACTGTCACAGCTGGTACTGTATGTGGACTTTATGTCTGCAATACAATGTTACAAATAATTACAATACCAGTGGTATTGCAATCTCACTTGGATCCATTTGGTTCCATTACAGGTCCATTTCAAGTAAACCAGAGGTCCCTGGACCTCACTTTGAGAACCACACTACAATATTATATGCCTCTGCCTCTACGCCTTACTTCACAGACACAAGCTACTGACACCATGATACTGACACCAGGATATTGACAACATGATACTGACATTCATTAGCATATATTATCAATTCCTCCTTTCTGGAATTAGCAAGTGCATTATTTGTCAATGGGACCCGGCAACTACTGGCGATAGAGGCGGAGAAACGTCGGCCGAAAAGATAAAAATAATTAGTGGGTATTGTAGGGCCAATATATGCCTTTCTTTCTGTAATCACCAGAGATGTATACGGTTTAACGTGCTCACACTTTGGGACTTGGGCGTCTTGTTGTTGTTTACTCACTTGTAGTTGTTTGTCGATGGTGATTGATGATGAGTTGATGACTGCAACAGCCTGAATTATGGTAGGAGTTTGTGTTGTGTGAGTGTATGGTTTCAAAATAAACGGGGCAAACAAAACAAGAACAGGCTCCGCCTCCAGACATAAACTAAATAAAGGTCTCAAAAAACAGACGAGCGCAGGGTTCAATAAACAAATAATAAAGTAGGCTACTTTTCTTTCTTTCTTTCCTTTCTTTCTTTAAACTGCGCTGCGTGCGAGCTGTTGAAATATGTGTCTCTATACTGGCGTCTTTCCACCTACAGCTGTGAGCCTGTGTGGCTTAATTAAAGGGAACCATGGTGCCATTTCTCAAGGCAACCAGTGGGGGCGCCATTTGGTCACGAATATGTCAAATCAAATAAGATGGCTCCTACAAGTAACATGGTGTCAGTATCCTGGTGTCAGTATCCTGGTCAGTATTGTGCGTGTCAGTATCATGGTGCAAGTATGTAATGTAATGTCAGTGACATGTTACATGTAAATGTACAGTTGCACCACTATCATGTCACTGAAAAACCTGCCCAGTGGAGTGAACTTAGGATGTATTCTGTATTCGATCCCTTGGTCGGCGGTTCGAATCCCGGCTCCTATTAGCAATGCCGGAAAATTCCTCTGGCTGTCGCCCGCTGTTAAAACATACTGGGACACCATGACACCATTAAATCGCTTTGGAGAAAACCTTTTCAAGTGCTCAAAGTGCTTCACAATGGTTCATTCATTCATACATTGGGAGGTGAAGCGGCGAACAGTCGACGCCAGCGTCCTCACTTCCCACATTCACACACCAATGGTGGCAACCACTGGAGGCAATGTGGGGTTCAGTGTCTTGCCCAAGGACACTTCGACATGTGGACAGGAGGAGCCGGGATTCGAACCGCCGACCGAGGGATCAAATACAGATACATCCTGAGTTCACTCCACTGGGCGGGTTTTTCCACTTATAGTTCTCTTCAGTGATCCAGCACTCCAAATGCAAGGCAGACGATCCAGAACACATGCGCTCGTATTTCAATAAATGTAAACATCCTTGACATGTGGTGAATGGCCTGAATACTGTAATACGCCATCTGAATAGCTTATATGAGCATAATAAAGAATAGCAGAATAATAAATTACGGTGCTATGCAAAACAAATTAGATTTCTTTTAAATTAATTGTACAGTTTCACGTATCAATGTGGGCAACACAAAAATCTGTCTCTGTGGACCAACATTTCTTGGACGCTTTTTTCTGTCAACACCAAACCTCTTTGCCAAAGATTGCTGATCTACAAGCTCACAACGCATTGTGAGCTTGTAGATCAGCTAGTTTCCCCCCAGAATAGGCATGCTGGGGTTCATGTGGTTCATGGTAAAGCTGGTAGACAAACAGGGCGCACACCAGTGTTGGTGAGGTGCTAATGGCCTTGGGCAGTAAATATAGAAGAATAAGATAAAGGCTGCACACTCATAGCCACGATGCTGATTATTTATTAACAAGAATCCAACGTTTCAACCTATAGGGTCTTCCTCGGGGAATGGTAAAGCTGTTCATAATAATGTGTTTTGATTTTCCCAAGGTGCACACATCTTTTCATATCTAATAATATTTTATATTGCACATGCACATGCACATGCATAATATGTTTTCATGTTGAGTAGTCGTGTACATTCCTCCATATGTCCTTACTTCTACAAGTAGCACTAGTCTGGGCCAGACTAGTATGTGCTACTTGTAGAAGCTAGCCAGACTGTCTGGCACGTTGACGGCACTGCCCACCAGCTGCTCAAAGCCCCAGAAGATCAAAGGAACGGCCAGAAATGGCCGGAAATGCTGAATGGGCTTGTGACCGGCTCGCGTCAACTTGTCGCGTGCCTGTATCTGACACCAGGAGGCTGAGCAGGACACTGACCAGGACATTGACCAGGATATTGACCAGAATACTGACACCAGGATAATACTGACCAGGATACTGACACCATGATACTACAATTTAGTCATTTAGCAGACGCTTAAAACCCATCCCCCACCAGGATTAATGTGTTTATTTATCGCACATTGTGAAGCTGGTTTTCCCCCTGGGTGCCATACGTTTGATACTGACACCAGGAGGATACTGACCATGATAAGGATATTGACCAGGATACCGACACCAGGATATTGACACCAGTATACAGACGAGAATACTTGGCTTGTCAAACCGTTCATGCATGGTTTTGCAGTAGGCCTAATGTAGTTATCACAAAAGTAAACTCTCTTTAATGCATAAGGAAATGTCCATGAGATGTCATTTACTAGTTGAGGCAAGCTGATATGAAGTCTGTCTCAAGACCCAGCCCACTCGGCCTTTCCTTTGTGGTTGAATTTGTTCTGAGGCTGGGTAAGCCTAGCTTGGCATTGTCAGACTCATTATGTGGGACCAGAGGAACTTGTGAGTGACTCCACGTGATCAGTCTGGCAATGCCAGGCAATTAGGCAATATTACACAAGAGGGTGTGCTTTACTGTCATTAATGGCGCGCCTGCGTTGCTGCAGGAACGAGCCGATAGGCCAGTTCCGTAAGCAGCGCAGAAGTGCCATTAATGGCGGTAAAGCACGACCCTCAAGTGTAATATTGCGGATAGGTTTGGGAAAGTTTAGTATTTTACGATAACGGTTCCTTAACAATTCCCTCTTAACAGTCCGATTCCCTATAACGATTCCTATATGGATTCCAAATGGACCCTTACAGGACTGTAAAAAATACGTTTTGACAGTGTAACTTTCCACCCCTCACCCCCTAAAACTCTTTTAGCCGTGGCCTTTGCGCGCTTTTTTCTCTGAAACTATACGTCCGTGGTTTTGAACAAATCGTAAACCCCCCTCCACCCACCCTGCTTGGCTTTCTGATGGGTTTTTTTTGGGGGGGGGGGATGTTTGGAACCCATCCCCCCCAGGTACTGTCATGAACTGTGTACTTTTATTTGTCTTTGGTGCCACAGCAGAAGCTGCGTCAAGACCTAACTCCCAGGCACAAGATATCTATGGTCTTCCGAGAATGCGATGCCGATGAATTTAAGTCTACCTGTGTTCAGTGTTTCCTTGCTAGATTATTTATAAGTTATTATTACATTGTGCCTGTATACCTGTGAGTTGTTAATAAATACTGGACTTGATCTGCCTGCCTGCCGTGTTCTGCTTCTATGGGTCCTCACCTGACCGTGACAGGCTCAAGTCACATTGGAAAAAATCAGATTCCATGTGACTTATATGTGACCTGTCTGCATTTAGACTTAGGCCCCATTTACACTGGCAGCCAGTGATACTAATGTGAAAACTTGTTTATAAACTTGGTTATGCGGAACACGTAGCCCAAAATCCTCTCAAACAAACTGTAGCTCAGTCTCACTGCCAAACAAGGATTTATCATAATAATGAGTCATTAAGCTTGTAGGAGATGTCACCCGAGAGAGAGACAGAACGTCGTCAGGGCCAACCCAACGTGTACGAGGTGGACGCTAAGCAGGTATGTGCAATGTTCGCTCTGCTAATCAACAGGCGCCAGTCATTTGGAAGCCAGAGACCGGCGGAGGAGACACAGAATATAAACAAAGCTCTGGAGCGGTTATCTTCTAAACCAAGCTGCAGCCCGTCGGGGAATGAGTTGACTGCATGCTCGGTCAATTCAAGAAGAGAGAGCATCGGGTTTGATTCAGCTAGGTTTTGTTCTTCTTGTGCATGTATAGCTTAACGAAGTGGTGAAATAATCGGCGGCAATAAACTATTTAATCTCTAATCAGAAAACACCACCGCATGCAGTCTTTGCTGCCACGCAGGAAGATGACTGACTGTACTGACATTTATAATCTTGGTGCGTTTTGAAAACGAGTAATTGTTTTGCCATGGCTTTTGGGGCACTTTCTCTCCCATCTGGCGCTCATCAGGCGCGTCGCGCTGCGCTCTCCACGGTTCTGAAACGAGCCAATGGAATCGAAGCTCTGCAAAATTGACTGACTTGAATGGTGGTCTAATTGATTTCATTATGCACACCCCCGACCCCCCCCCCCCCCCCACACACACACACACACACACACACACACACACGCGCACACCCCCCCCACCCACACACATACACAGACCCTGTAGTATAGGCTATATATAAATATATGCACCTTGCCTTGTGTGCCTTAAATGAATATAACCTACAAATTAATTTTAATATTAATATCCATTTTAGCGCTTTCTCTCCCGCCTTTTAATTTGTTCTGTCCCCCTATACCCCCCCCTCCCTCGCGCGCGCGCGCGCACACACACACACACACACACACACACACACACACACACACACACACGGGCTCTCCTCCCGCCCCATTCTCTTTTCAGTCGAGGAGCTTGCTCGCCTCTCCAACCACCAATGCCTGAGTCCATCAGCATGTCCTCAGACGTGCAGCTGTGTGATGAAGCGGACCGACTGACAGGGAAGGAAGAAGAAGACGACGCTGGAACGAAACCTGATGCCGCCAGAAAAGACCATGGCAGCTTGAAGCACGCAGGTAAACGGAATATATCAACAACTGTTGCGTAAAGTGCATGTTGTTTTTCTCCTATGGTGCCATTTTTTTCCCTTTTGAACTCGATGCACCTTTTGCGGAGATGTTCCATTGCGTAAAAAAGCCTAATGTGCATAACTGAAGTAGGAAAGATGTGTTGTTATCAACACGTTTCAGTCAGTTAAAAAAAATAGGAAAAAAAACCTTTATCCGATATATGAAAACTTTACTTTACGCGGAAGACGGTTCAAATTTAGCATTTTTTTAATCCCCAGCCAACGTTTGGCTGTGACACTCACTGCTTTATTGAAATAAAGCAATATAAATAGCCTGCAATAAATATCTGTGTTGGTTTAGACAACGAGAAAGACAAATGTTGCGTTCCAGCATGTTGTGCCATAATGCCATGGCGCAGGCTATTATTCTATGGAATGAGCGCGCCGCAGACCGTATAACTTTGTATTATTGTATTAATTCAGGGACCCCTGAAGGTTATACAGCTGTTTGAAATGTTGTCTGCCGAATTTCTCACCAAAGGTCGTACAAATAGTCAAGTACAGAGTAGACTACACCGCGGCTATACGCCAGGAGAAGTTTTATATTCAACAGCAAATGCGCGTCGCAGACGTTGTCTTCCAGGAAATTATTTCTGCGTAGAAAACCTGTTATTAGGAAATTATTTTCTATAATACGACCTTAAGTGTAGGCTATAGTTTGTCAAAGGTTGTTGTTTGTTAACAACTGAAGCTATATACCAGCACGATTTGGATCGGTGTGGAACAGTGTTTATCCATAACGTGAGGAGGACGCAAAACACTCTACATGTATTTGACGTGAAGCGTTTGTCTCCACCGCGAGAACATGTTCCATTCCGCTGAATGTCTCACCGTGGAGAATGCCTTGAGGACGATGTTACCTCAGAATGTGACCAGCACACTATCTCGATGTTCCATGTGATACCCGTTAAAACGTCTCATCTGTAATCTGTTAAACGTTATACTCAGTGTGATCTATTCTGATCGTAACTACGTGTCTGGCTGTGCGCTTAGCTGTGCGCGCCTTTACGCACGGAGGGTCTGCTGTGCGCGCGGTGGGTGCATGGTTCCCCCGCGCAGAACCTCCCCAACAATGTCACCGCTGCAGAGCGAGGTGTTGTTGACTAAAAGAAGGAACCTCTCTTGTGGTCCATGCGCATATCGTATTTCAATGGGCCAATGGATAATTATAGCCTCTATACAGTTAATTTCACGTGTTCTCACAATGTGGACCAGTTGGCCAAATTGAAGTTGTCAATCAAGAAGAGTGGTTGAATGAGCTGATGAGAAAAAACGAGAAAAGAGACTGTTTTCCCCGGAGCAGGCTGGGCTGAAACGCCATAGCACATAAGTGAAAATAATAATGAAGACACATGAGAACAGCTGATTGGGCATAATAGGTATTCACTTTGCTTAATTGGCTTTTGTGTGAGTGCTCTGGTTTGACCTTGATTAAGACTCGGCATGACATTAAGTTGTTGTATGTTACTGTGGTTTATTATGGGGGTATAGAGGTTGATGCTGCTAGCCTGCTAGTAGTTTGTCACAGTGTCATCATGCATTCTTCTTGCACATGCAAATGTCTCGGAAATGTCATTTACAGTGGTTTCTTAGCAAGAAAGGACTGACCTTGCTTGGGTATTGCTTCATGGAGTGCCTTCAGTTATATGCTAAAACCATTCAAGTCCAATACGCAAGTCCACAGGAGTTAATTATATGGTTTCATTTTCTTCCACATTGTGGACTTCTCTAGTGATTAATTTGTCATTTGATGGGTTTTTCATTCTGTGCAATCCCACCGAGCTCTTCCCCGACTATTGATAATAACATTACAGATGCAGATGTAACAGAGATTACATTAGAGATGCAGATATTGCAGTGTCACTTGCAGAGCTGCTGATGGATTTGACCATGGCGGCGTGCATCGATTGGAAAATGTTCTCTGCATGCGCAACTATATAGCTATTATGTATAGATATTGGAATGTGGGTTAATGCAGATTAGAGTAGAACGAAAATGTATGTGTGTGTGTGTGTGTGTGTGTGTGTGTGTGTGTGTGTGTGTGTGTGTGTGTGTGTGTGTGATTCTATTACTATACTTGTGAGGGCCAAAAGTGCCCACAAGTATAGTAGAACTTGCAAAATAAGCAAAAAAAAAGCTTATTCTGTCTTGAGAGATTAGGGCAGGAGTTATTATTGGGGCTTTAAGCCCTATATAAAATGGAATTTATTACATTTCCATAGTAAAATGTCCTCACAAGTACAGTAATACCAGTGTGTGTGTGTGTGTGTGTGTGTGTGTGTGTGTGTGTGTGTGTGTGTGTGCACGCGTGCACATGCGTGCATGCGTGTTTAAAGAATGTACGTTAGTCATTGAAAGAATGAGATCATGAGCATGTGATTATGTTTATGTAGGCTAGTGGTGGTGATATGTGTGGGCATCAATTAACTAGGAAAGATGGAAATAGCATCCAATTCCCAGTCCTTCTGAATTAAGTGCTGATGTTGTCTCGGTGCATCTACGGTCCGTAATGGCTCCTGTGATGAGTACCACACACACAAGCAGGTGGTCCACATTATGGCCGTTGTATGTATCACTCACCTCAAATGTTCAAATAATTTGACGGCTATTGCCAAGTACTTGTAAACCGTAATGTGCATGCATTGATGTTATGACGCTCATCACTCCTGAAGTGAGAATGCACACACTGTTTTATGAGAGAGAGAGAGAGAGAGAGAGAGAGGGAGGGGGAGGGAGAGAGATGGAGAGAGGGAGAGAGAGGGAGGGGGAGGGAGGGGGAAGGAGAGAAAGAGGGAGAGGGGAGCGAGAGAGGGGGGAGGGAGGGGGGAGACAGAGAGAGAGAAAGAGAGACAGAGACAGAGGGTGCCGGTGACAGACAACCAGACTTATGTCAACAGTCCTATCTTCCACAAATCTGTGTTTGTGTTAGAAGTGCAACCAAGTTAGAGAGAGTTTTAGGACATTCCATTGACACAAACCTCTCATTCATGCAGCACGGCACAGTTCACATCATGGAAGTGATAGAATGCACATGCATGTTGCAGATATAGGTCTAATTATCATGCTTTCAACCGCAGCACGCACGCATGCACGCACGCACGCACGCACGCACGCACACACACACGCTCCCACCGCCATTTGCACTGAGCTGCTCCTCATTTTCATTTTCCATCCTTTTATACACACTTATTTGTTATATTCTCATGGTGATTCAACGTTGTTTTTGTCTTCATATGGATACGCTGGAGGCAGCGGTGGTGGAGGAAGGTGGTCTAATTGAGCACAGACGCAGTGGTGGAAAGTACATTTACTTAAGTACTGTACTCAAGTACAATTTTCGGGTATTTGTACTTTACTTGAATATTTCCAATTTCCAGTACTTTTTACTTTACTTTATTTGAAAACTAGAGTTACTAGTTACTTTGTAGACTTTTATTATTATGACAAAACGTACATTAACCACTTCAGCCGGCCATTTGAAAACAAGCCGATCTACAAGCCGACAATGTGTCGTGATGCGACGCATTGTGAGCTTGTAGATCGGATATTTTAAAAATATTGGTATACGTTTGAAAATGAACATTTGAAATGGGACATTCCGCATAGTGAGTGCTTTCTACTTTTGGTACTTTAAGTACATTTAGATACCAATACCTTTGTACTTTTACTCAAGTACATTTTGAATTCCTGACTTTTACTTAGTAACTTAGTTCTACATTGCAGTATGGATACTTTTACTTAGGTAAAACAATTGAGTACTTTTTCCACCACTGGCACAAACGGAAGCAGCAGCAGTGCTGAAGTGTTGCAACGTTCTAGAAGATAGGATTGTTATTAGTGCAGTTTGAGGTTTCCGTTCCTCAAACGGCGCACACACGCACACGCACAGTGCTTTTGGCAATAATCTGTGCAAATGACTGAAATTATAAAGGTCTGTTGACACAGTGCAGGCCAGGCTTGTGTAGACATATTAAGCCAGTCTAAGTACTCCACACCACATCACATCACATGAAATATATTTGCTCAGGCAATATCGTTCGTTATTGACTGCCGCCGCCCGTTGATTTCTAGTTGCTGACATATGGTGCACCGTTAAAATCAGGCTGTCAATCCCTGCCTGAGAATGAGTGTTCTCTCCACAGGACAATTGCTTACCGCACCCAGTAGATGGCCTATATGTACTTATCAGATTCTGATGCGCTCGCCTCGCAGTGCTTACAATATAAAGTGTCACTAAACCGCCACACTGAATGGCATTGATTGGAACAGATTGGGGGGAGAGGATGGCTCCTCGTTAAAGATCATTATCTAGCAGGGAGAGAGAGAGAGAGAGAGAGAGAGAGAGACAGAGAGACAGACAGAGTTAGACTAAACAAACCAATGTAATTGCATTTGTAACAAAGACTCTGAATCAATGGTCTAAGCAGTGCTCACAGAGGCTGGTTCAACCGCATTGCATCTGCATATTTCATCAGCATGCAAATGGATGGCGGGCACACTGTAATTGGTCATAAAATACAATGCTGTAAAGCTGCTTCAACTAGTCCACATAGCCGTATGAAATATCAGCCTATATATAAACGTACAGTTTAGGGAAGAGTGTCCGTGCACAGCAACATCCGGAGAGTGGACTTTCCAATTTTACATTCTCAAAACATCCTGAGAGTGGACTACTGGACTTTCCAATTTTACATTATCAGAGTTAAATTATGCATAGGCTTGTGAGAGTAAATACCACTGTAGACCGTAGAGGTATAGGACAAGAGAAAGTGTGCACCGATATAACTTCAAGGAAGTTAGGAAATTAATAATTGGTGTGAAGTTGAAGTGGGTCAGTCTCCCAAAGGAGGTCACCATGGCGATACTGCAAGATCTGTTGATAATCATCGCAATATAGCCCTGAATATTGTTCACTTCAAATTACTGCTCTGCCATTCTCTCTCCCCTCACTTCCTTTTTTTCTCTGCTGAATGAACAGGCTACGATATATCTTTAGTGATGCCTTTGTGGTTTCACAGAATGACACTCTTTGGTTGGAATCAAGCTGGCTCTCACTTCACGTTGTTCTCGGGCTAGATGTCAGCCGCCTTGAGATCGGAGAGACTGATTTTCTCTGCTTTACGGCATTGTTTGCACAATCTCCCCCCTTTTTGTAGAGTACAAGTCAAGAGCACAATACATTCTAAGTTGTCCTATGAAATTATGAACCGCAGCAGTTTTGTGACTTGCGGCGACAGCTGCAGGAGCAGTTGTAGTACTATCTTGGATGTCTCTCGAGATGGAGATTCCTGCCATTGTGCTCGACTTCCAAGACATGGCTTCCAAAATAAAAAGCCTTAGGTGATTCCAAGTCCTGCCACTCATCCCTGCAATAACGCTGGCTGCTGCTGTTGCCCATGGTTAATTGTGCTAAGCCCCGGCACCATATAAATCCAGCTTGCTGCTTCAAGCTCTGGCTCCTTCATTATCATTGGCTCCATAAAACATTCAGCGTGGCTCGTTGCTCCCGTCAGACAGGAAAGGGACATTGTAATTGCCAGCAGGCCTAATTCCTCCATGATGGGTTATTGCAAGACACATGACATTACAATGCCACGCGGCTTTGCTATTTCTCTAACCTCAAGTGCATGTACAATACATGTATGCACACACACGCGCGGACGGTGTGCTGGTATTTTTAAAACAATTTTGTGGTGGTGTGGTGGGATTGATAGGATGGTATTTATGGAAGGGTGATTATTTTCTCTCATCCCTAATTTCATAGCGTAAATTCAGCTTGGTTGGGGGGGGGGGGGGGGGGGGGGGGGATGAAGGCTGGCGTGTGGGTGTTTTACCGAAAGGTGTTACTTCATTTGGGCGCTGTGGGCACTATCGAGCAATTAGGCAGCAAAAAGAGGGCCTGCAGACAGTATTGTGGGGCAGAAATCTATACGTCTCTTAAAAAGTCTCGGACCTGAGTTCGGTTCAGTTCAGTGGCTTTTCCTTCCTGTGGACTGCTGGCATGATTGAATACGCCTTAAATCATTCAGAGGCACTAACAGGCCCAGGGGGACTGTCTGAACATATTTAAAGCAAGGGAGGAAAGCTCCAAATGTGCCCGCTCATCAAAAGGACATGCATGCATGTCCTCTGATATGGCCAATTGTGAAATATCATAAGCGGAGTTAGAGAATTGATTGATTTTAGAAGAATTACCCTAATTAATATAGATGGTAATTTACTCTCCCACAAGGCCGGTATAAAAATGTCAGTCAGTTAATCCTCTTAACATTAACAGTAAGTAACCATAGCCATCCTATATTAATTTAAAAGGGATCCAGACAGCCTACCATATTATTGTTCACTTTGACACAGACATAACCATGAGGTCCCACTGCAGATATACACCCAAATATGGCATTTGTCATGCTGACAGTGTGACAGCATTAGATCAGACCCAAACAAACCACGTCGTCTGACAAAAAGACAATCATCAGACAAAAAAATAAATAATTACACCCGTGTAAAGTGAGGGGCGATCTTATCATCGTACATCATCAGACATCATCTCATTCCGGCCAATCAGAATCTGCGTCCTCACGTTCGTCTTCAATGTCTGCGTTTACACAAACACTCAAAATTGTCCGTTCATTGTCGGGATTTAATGCTTGTGTAGGACAAGGTTTGTGCACATACACCAAAAGCTGGACATAGCAGTAATAAAAACATTCAGGTGTACGACTGTAAGTTAATTAACGTCTTAATTAGAGTGCCCATCTGGCTAGCCTCGCTTTAAGCCAAAAATGTGGGTACAAGGACATAACGAGACAAACGAGGTGTTGCTGTCAATCCACAATGCCAACATGTCATTCTTGAGGGGCGCTATAGCCCCTCCATCAGTTGCAAGCACACAGTAAAGCAGTGGTTCCCAAACTCTTTCATGTCAAATTCACACTAATTAGCCTGCAGAGCCCCATTTGAAGAGATATCCAAAAAGAGAATATTTCTTTATGGCTCTAGCAGTGATTCTCAACCCATTTAATTTCAAGGACCCCCAGTTTGACATGAATTATGCTATGGACCATTTAATGGCATTTCTATCTAGTCTGAGACCCCAGTTTATATTGTAAAATCAATGTTAACTTAACTCTGAGAGTGTACATATGTTGCCATTTGTACACTCTCAGAGTTACAGACCCATTAAAGGGTCCATTTGGTTCCAAACTATCATTTAGTTGGGGACCCCCTGGAACTCCCTCAAGGACCCCAGGGGGTACCTATACCCCACATTTGAGAACCACTGCAGTAAAGGCGCTGTGGTCATTTATCCACTTGTAACTCGGAGTACTGTGCAATGTAACCGAATGGACCAATAGGAGTACTGTGCAATGTAACCGAATGGACCAATAGGAGTACTGTGCAATGTAACCGAATGAACCAATAGGAGTACTGTGCAATGTAACCGAATGGACCAATAACGGAGTACTGTGCAATGTAACCGAATGGACCGATAGTTGGTTACATTTGTGCACTCCCGGTGTTAAATCAACACGGATGATTTCACTGTGCTCTGTCCGTCCCGCTAGCCATCACCCCCCCAGAACATTGCTGTGCTACCTTGAAGATGACAAAGTAGTTAGTCTGCACACGGTATTAACCTCCCTCTGTTAAGACCGGTGCACGGCTGTAGAGCACAGAGTCGGTAACGATGGAAGTTGGGGATCCATGGCCCACGCGGCTATGCAATACCCATTGTCAGAGTACTTGTTCCGTTCCACCCATCTGTCTGTGTCCCTTTTATACCCATATGTGGAGTTCTGTGTCAGGCATGCTCAAATATTGAGTGTTGTGATGTCAGTCTAGTCTGGATCTGCAACAAGTACAACAAAACATGTTTGTTTCAGTTTGGGAAATTAATCGGCTTTTGTCGGCTTTTACTGTCAACCAGTTGACATTTAAAAAGGAGTACAGGGAAATGAAGCTAATCTTGTGAAATCAGGCGTTCCACTATACCCATGCACCAACAACACCATAAGGCTGGGGATATACAGTGTAATCTGTTAGGCTTTCTCAAAGCAAAGTAGGCCAATTTTAATTGAATATGCAAAGGAAATGTGCATCAGAGATGCAAATATTCAACATTAATGACTTAGCCTTTCTCCGTGACATTTTGTACATGCAACTGTTATTGCTAAGTGTTTCTTGGGCCCATATGTTTTATCCACTGCCATCATTCAAGATGGTGCTGTGCTGCAAACAGAAAGGGCAAAGGCATGACTGATTGCTATTTCCAATGAAGAACATAAATACATTATGTGCCATTATTCACATATTTCAAAGTATATAAAACATAACGCAAAATGTGCGCCAGGGATGATATATGGAAGGAATCATTTTGAGAGGACAAAATTAAGGCCTATCGATTCTTTGATAATATATCTATGGTTTAAAATGACTCTCATGTGGAATGCTTCATAGGTTACCTGGCTGAACATTGCCAAGAGAGATAATTGAACTACTGTATGTTCATTTTAAATTGAAATACATACCTCTGGGGGGCATGGTATAAAGATGTCCTGATTAATTTCATTCCGGCAAAAGCCTTTTACAGCGTGGCCACTTGAAACCACTACAGTATGGCCCTTCTAGCCAGAGGCAGCCATTTAATGTCAAATCAAACTTTTAATGGAATACCCTTTTCAAAGGTTCTAAAGTTTCAGAAATTGGTTTTATTCACAGCAAAATCTTCATTTACCTCAGTGTCCATTTACCTCAGTGTCCATTTCTACACTCCGTTAATGAAAACGCAGGACTTTTACTGCGGTTCCTAGCTTTCCGCTTAAATAACTACAGCTGAAAGAAAATAAGTGTGTAAAACCAGTCAGTAAATTGCCCCAAACTTTCCTCCTATAGTATAATTGCCTTTTTCACATTCCCCCGGCGTCGGGCTGTGAAAGTCAATCCATGAAATCAAAGACGAATCAGAGCAGCCAAAGCAAGACTATGCTATGGACACCAGGCAGGCTAAATGTTGTGTATAGGCCTACACGCTCCACAGATAAAACTAAACCCTTGACACTGATGCATATCAAATCACAGGTAAACATTCCCGTTTGTCTGAGGTGGATGGGGGTGGGGGACCTGCATGCTGAGATGGGGAGGATGCAGTCGCGTGACTGACAATCATGGGCTGTTATTGGACCCTGTGAGAACACTCGCGTTACGGTTTGTGCATGAGCAAGTGAGGACCCGTTTATTAGCTTGTGTATAACTTGGCTCGCCCTCTGTTACTTTCCTTGTCTCGGGGAGCAGTAAACTCTGGCTTCCTTTTATGTGGTCAGCACGTTCAATTTATTATGGCTGTCCACACTGTCTTTCTAAAAGTAAACGTGAGACAGAGTCCAGATAATGGCAGTAAATACTGCAGCGTAGTTCGATGGCATTTTGGTGCGCAAGCTCTCTTTCATTTTATATTTCCCAGAAACACAAGTGTCCTGGATTTCAGAGCTTGGTTTTATCAGTTGAGTATGCAGACACGCCACAGCACAAGCACAGCACATGCATGCCGAGTCGCACAGGAAACCGGGTCATGAGATACTTCCAAAAGATAAACATGACCGGGTTATTGTGGAGAGTGGAGACAAAGTGTTGTGTGAGATTACGTGTACACTTCACAAGCTCAACGTGACCAAGTCATTTCAGACCTAGCTTCCCCTCGGCAGACCTGGCTATTGACCATATTCAGACCGCTGCCATCTTGCCAGCAAGGTGCTATCTAGGTGCAACTTCCCATAGACAGCCCATTCATCCAGACAGAAAAGTCCTATCTAATTGTATTAAACAACGTCAAACTCACCAACATTGCAGCTGTATATGGAAAGCTTGAATTATCCTCTTTCAATCTGTAAAGTTTTTGTTTCATAAAAATCCACCGTAGACAATTATGAGCTACTTATGAGTTTGGCCTGACTCACACCTGCACAACAGATTGATGTATAGCTGATGCATGAGACTTGTTTACTGATGCAAGCTCGCAATGCATTTCCAATGGGAGTCACATGGTTTGACACAACATTTATGTTGTATGAGGGGGAGGGGGGCAGTCGAAAAACACAGCCGAAAGCCGCACAACAAAAATGTTGTGTCAAACCATGTTACTTCCATTGGAAATGCATTGGGGCGGACATGACACTTACCCTTTGTTTAGGCTACATCTAGCATGCATCAATGTTGTATGGTAGATCGAAAGGTGTGAGTGAAGCCTTTGGGTGTGCTCGTTGGATAATCACTCAACTACCCTGTTTTGAATTTGCATAATAATAATAAAATAATGCAGGAGGCAGCAGGAGGTTGCTTTACTAAAAACAACTTTCTGGCAAGATGGCAGCGGTCTGAATGACCTGACATTCCGTCCCGAGGGTTTGTGTAACTGGTTCCAGGTGAATGATTTGACATTTGGCGGGAAATGCCAACATGTGTTTGTGTCTGTGTAGTATATGTACCGTACACAGTAACATTCTCGGTGTTAATGTATCCATTCATAACTCTCAGAAATGGCACAAATGTAACCGCAATTTGTGCACACGACCAGAGTCAGAGTAGTCAGACCAACCCTGAGGATTTTACAGTGCACGTATACCTGCACACACAGAGGAACTCATTGCAGGGTTTATTTTTTTCAGATGGATTTTGCACGGGATCAATGGGGAAAGTTCTCTCGCCTTTTGTATTAAGATTCTGCTCAGTTCTTCTATTCTCTTTGGCCTACCGTTGAGTCACCCCACTGTGTCGGAACATGAAGTCCACATCTGAAATGTTATTTGACCTGACAGAGATGGGACCGCGGAGGGAGCCAAGAGGATATGGCGTGCCAATGGAACACAAACAGACACCTCACTTTACGTCCACACTCTTGACAGGCCACTCAAGAAAAAGCGGTCCCCAAAAGAGGGAGTAATAGACTTCCAAGGAAAGCAGAGGTGTGTTACGGCATGATAAATGTCAAGCACCTTGGCAGGAGTTAAGGGAGAAACCCCACTGACTGACCATGGAATATAGAAATGAACTTCAGCACAGCCTTGTAGAAAGAATATAAAGCATTCATAGAATATCAATTTATTTTCCAACGCGTATACTGTAGGCCCTGCAATGCATGTGCTCGTTTAAAACAAAGCACACAACCCAGCAGGACAATATCAAAGCTGCGAGAAGATTGTTATGCTGCTGAACCCTGTTCCGTTTGTCAATCAGACGAATAGCAGACAAGGTCACCCCCCCCCCCCCCCCCCCCCCCCCATTACACACTAGTCTCTACCAGTGCGATCAATAGGCTATCTCACCGCATAGCCAATGATGGAGGTCTCATTCCCATGTACGCTGGTACTGGGGAGTACAAGAGAGGTTTTCACTGTGTTGAATGAGACGGGTGTACGTCGCTTCCCGCAAATCCATAAATACATTGTTCAATATATGGTCTTTTTGTTTATTGTAAAGTTGGAGTAGACAATTACTTAGTCGCCAATATGAATATTCCTCCCGCTGCTTGCCACTGATGTTGTTGTACTCTAGCTGCTCACTTGCCAGTGAGGAGCCCCCACCGGGAGGACATAACTCCTCCATCCTATACTCCTCCCATTCAACAGGTGCCGCCCAGGCCATAGGAACACGGCCAATTGTGTTCGTATAGACTTGAGCATGGATATATATATATATATATATATATATATATATATATATATAAAATAGATGCCTCAGACATGTGTTTCCAGCGTATACTACAGCGTAGTAAATGGAGAGGACTCGTCGCCCAATGTTCCAATAGGAACGGGACGAACTGAGTCTAAGTCTAAGTAAGTCTACAGCGTAGACTATACTTCCGCAAAAGCTTGCCTCCATGTTGCCTACTCTCGAGATACACACGCCCCAGAGCCAAAGGAGGCATCTATATCTTTCTATTTCTATGGACTTGAGAACTACTTTTAAAATGACCAGCTCAACAAAAATTGATTATCCCATTGCTGAACCTGAGGGGGGCAAACGCACTTGGAATGGGAAATAGTGGGGGGGAGAGCCTTCCTCCCATTCTGTATGGAACATTTTTCTATAACTGTATAATACTACTGGCGCCTGTGCACAACACTCTTGAAAACAAAACATTGCATCGTACTTATAACTCAGAAGTGTTTCTCATCAATGGGAGATATGACACTAAGGGCTCCATTTTTGTCTCATCTTTCTAAAGCCATGGGGATTTAGGAGTGGGGAAAGGGTGTTCCCCACTAAAGTTGGTATTTTGGTTACCTGTCTAAATCCCTTAAACACCTCTGTTACCCGTTATATTATGCATAGGTGTGGTTTGGGCGTTACAATAATGAAACAGTCACCAGTCCACGTGCCATTGCCTTTAATAGATCCCTTATCCGTTGCCCGTTAGTGCTATATTGCTTCATAGCCTTACAGTCTATAGCCCATGGAAGAGTGTTGCGTTGCGATTTTTGTTTATAAATAAGTTTTAATATTTTAATTATAATTATTTAGGGGCATGTCATGTGTTCTACCTGCACAGCCTTTGGGATCTGATCAAAATCTACCTTTTGGGCTCCCCTGGTAGTACAGATAGATGCTTATGCCGGATAGTCCGATACAAACACCTAGACTCTGCGGTGGTGGAATTTTTATTCTGTACAAGACAATAGTCCACAAATTGTTAGGTCAGTGTTAGGGCCGATTCATACTCCTATTTTAGAGCCGAATAGAAGTCGGTTCGGCGCTGTAGAGCCTACAATGTGAAGTCATTTGAGGTTCGGGGGGACGGGTACCGTCCTAAAGTCGTCTCTTCGGTGCTACTGGAAATTTCTGACGAGCCAAAATCATTTCGGCACTACAGCGCCGAAACAGCGGTAAAATAGGAGTATGAATCAGCCCTTAGGGTAGGGTTTAAGTCATTCTTGACAGCCATGAGGGCTTCTTGAGGTCCCATTTTTCATTTGCCAATAAAGCATGAATTTTTTCACCATCGATCTATATTTCTAATCTTTAAAAATGTATATGAATATTAATCTATACCTTCAAACAAGGAAAGCAGAGGTGTGCAGAGTTGAGCTGCATGACTGTGTTTCAGCCCACGTTACAGTGCCATTTCTGGCACCCTCTGGTGGATAAATATGCAGACAATGATTATCATGAGATAAATTTCTAAATATCATGAGATTTTAGTCCACTAAATCTATAGTTGATTTTGTCAACTAAAATGCGTTTTGGCAGGCCTTGATGCCGTTGTAATGCCTGACTTTACACTTGGTTGCACTCTGAAAATAGCAGACTTACAAGCTTACAACACAACCCATTGTGAGCTTGTAGATCGGCTACATGTAGTATATTTAGTCTTAGTTTTAGTCATTGTAGCTTTGTTTTTATTTCGTTATTTATTTACTATCGTCAGTTAAATAAGGTGGTCGCCGAACATTTTTCGTCATAGCTTTAGTTGTAGCTTTAATCAACACTGACATACACATACTGACTTTTTTTCCTGCGCAACTAATACACTTTTCTGTGGCAGTGAGTGATTGTAAGAGATATTCCGCAAGTGGTTCCACAAACACTTGTAGATCTGCTTTCCCAGTTTTGAAAAATAGTTTGCCTAGGCCCTGTTAGTTGTATGTAATTTGTTTTGTTTTACTGTTTACATGTACAATAATGATTGTGACATGTATCTGTGTTGGGAGCCCCTCGAAAACGAGATGGTCCATCTCAAGGGGTCTTTTCCTAATAAAGAAACTTGAATCATCATACAATGACATGACCGAAATAGGCATGGCGAGGTTGAAAGTGGGATAGTATTGATCCATTTCCTGAGAAATAATACAAGGTTTCTGCCCGACAATGACAATACTCATCAGTCTCTCGCAGTCAAGACGGCAAATCCCTGCGGAGAGACTCTGGTCATACGAGTTGAAGCATAGCGATGATTCCTCGGTTCAACAGAATCGCTATGGCGTTATGACTAACCATCTCATCAGGTATCGCCTTACCTTCCTATATTTAATGCAAAAGGGAACTAAATCCGCATCCCTCCTCTCTGAGTTAATTGTGAATCACAACGTCACTTAACAGCCGACTCTGGAACTATCCCCCCCGGGAGTCAGTGGCCGGCTCGCTCCAATTATCTATCGCCTGGTGATTTATTGGTCCAGTTTCTCCCGTTCCATGTCCGAGCTATACACAGTAGAACACGGAGTGTCAACATCATGGGGGACCCTTACGGGAACTCTGTTGGTCAAATTTAGCCTCCTGTAACTAAGTACATTTACTCAGGTACTGTACTTAAGTACAATTTTGAGGTATTTGTACTTTACTTGAGTATTTCCAATTCCCGATCTACATCCACTACATCTCAGAGCCAATTGTTTTTACTTTTAATCCACTACAATTATTTGAAATCTTTAGTTACTAGTTACTTAATTTAATTTTGACTAGAAAACATACATTAACCCACTTCAGCCCTACATACGTACATTCTTACATCTTCAGACGCCAATACTTTTGTAGTTATATAGATTTTGAAATTCCAGACTTTTACTTGTGTAACAGAGTATTTCTACGTTGCAGTATTGATACTTTTACTTAGGTAAAACATTTGAGTAGCCTCCTCCATTCAAACGCCCTCATTCTCGGGGCCACTTCATCAACTCCCCTTATCCCCCATCCCCAGTCCTCTAATAATTCCTAGCTCTCCATCTCTCCCCTGTTCTCCATCTATAATCTTCGGAGCAGTAATGGTCTTTTTTTTTTCTTGCTTTTTTTTGGCCATGCTGCTCAATAATGAAGCCCGTGCCCCACAGAAAGCCTATGTTAATGTTAGCTGTTGGATTGCCTTTAAGGCACCCAGCAGTGACAAATGAGTGTGCCAGGCTGAACCAGCCTGCATGGCGCAGTAACTACTTATATCGTGGATGTCGGGAACTCAAACCATGTTGTTTTTCACTTTTTATGCTTCTTGGTTTTAATTATTTTTTTCTGCTCATCAATTAATTCCACACTTCATCATAACATGGTAGCGTTGCACGAAAGTAAGTTCAGTCAGGACAACTCATGAATGGAATTAGTTGCTGCGAGAGTGAGGTCTAGCCAACACCAACTCGGGATTCCTGGATCACACCACAATTTCCTATCCCACATCAGGTTCTTGAGCTCTGCAGTGTTGTCAGCCAAGCTGTTGCGCTTCTTTCCCCTCCTGGCTTTTCTCTGGGTTGGCTCCCATAGGGTCAATTTACTTGCCTCAAGCAAGATGAGCAGTGCAAACATCCAGTTTAAATAGCCGGCATGAAGATGGAATGTGTGTGATTGGATGAAGTGAATCGTGTGAGTGAGAACATGATGCTGGGGCTGCCCAATGAACGGCCGCCGGCAACGGCACTGAGTTTCCTGAATGAACTTACTCTGCGCATGTCTGTGAAATGGTCCATCCGGTTTCATTTTACACTCTCAAGACTTAAAGATCTATAAGGGTCCATTTGGTTACCAACTCTCCATCTATTAGCTGGGGACCACCTCCACCTGGCACCCCTTCAAGGACCACTGGTTGAAAACCACTGCACTAGATCCATCCGTGGACTCACGATTTGGGGATAAGAGAGAGAATGCAGATGTACTCGCAAGAGACAGCAGCACAAAGGGGGGGGGTCGTTAAAATGCTCATATAATACCAAGGCATTTTGGGGGACACATCCACGCTCGGCAGGGCAGTACAGTCCGTTAATAAACGGCAAAGTAAAGCCAGTTCCCCTGCAAGTATTGGCCCATCCGTCTTGTTGTCAACAGCATTGACAACATGTCCGCCCGCTGCTGCTCTGCTCACGTTGACCTCCTTTAACCTCCACGGCCCAGGCTGACAGGCCCCGATGAGCTCTGTTCCTGGAAGAGATCGAGGCGTGCGTGGCGTGCGTGTTTCTTGTTTTTTCCCCCCGCTGTGGCAGATAGTGACCCGTGCTGACGTACATGAGCAGCCAGACAGGAGGAGTTTCCCCAGGCCGGGCCTGCTTGAATCCTCCTTCACGCTTGGCTGTCAGTCTCCAATGTGGAGCCCGCTGATGTGGGAAGCCACGCATGCATCGCATGCCAGCCTTCCATCACCGGGCTAGCCACCATTACATCCAGCAGTCCCACTGGTGCATTGCACACAGGCCATAATCGCATTGCGATGTGCCAGGCATTGCTTAGCGGTATATGCCATGTGTGTAGCGTTCAGAGAAGCAATACATTCTCAGATTATTAATTTAACGGTAATGTCACATTATGTAGAAATATTCTTTTACTAGTAAATGTTCTTCATCGATTTACAAAGGTTAAAGTAATCATTATGCCCATCAAAGGAAAAAAGCTGAGGTTAGTGTCATTGTGTTTTGTGTATAATAACTGATGATCAGTTTGATTGCAGAAAAGGACACCAGGCGTCTTATTGGTGTTCTTGATGCTGACTTGATTCTGACTCTTGGTTTTGTCCCGATTTGGTGAGCCCACGGTGGTGGTTGTTCCTACTAGCTGTGGAAGGGTAATGGAATAATAAAATGGAAGATAGGCGGCGCATGCTCATTCCGCAGCAACTCAACGCCCAGGAAAGTTCCATCCGTCATGCAAAAGATCATCTCCACCCTGTCTCTCTTTGAAGTGATGGCTTGGATTTGGTGAGGCAAGATGGGTTCCTCTTCTGCACAATTTTCTCCACGGAGAAAATGACAGTACGAAAAGGTTTGGGGCGTCGTATAGCTGCTTATTGGAAAAAATGCATCAAAGTCCATATGCATGCGGGACGCCAAATGTTACGAGACCAGGTGTGTAAAGAAGCCGGCCAAGTCAATCAATTTCCAATTAAGCCTTGCTCCTCCATCATCCATAATTCTTTCTCACATCCAAGTGGCTTTTTAATCTCCTCATACAGGATGTGCGCTTCACCCTTGCACCCCATGATGAAATATGTCAATGAGCAGCAAGATAATTCATTAGAGGAGTCAATGTGGCTGATGAATGCCGCTATGATTTTTACATTTGACAAATATACTTTTCGGTTTAATTTAATCAATGTGTTTAAATCAGACTGTCAGTGGTGCCCAACTCAGCTAAATTGCGAGTGAATCCCACTCAAAAACTCCGGAGATTTACATGGCCTTCTTCCATTAGCCAACATGAATAATTCATTACTCAATCGCTCTCACATAAACCCAAGCAACTCTCTAATCCACGCCAATATCTGCCTGTCTGTAAATAGAATGGGTGTCCGCTCCAGACTCATACGACGGAATTAGCTGTGACAATGCATTCAATCTTTCAGTTTTTTAGGTTCCTGGCCATAGTAAGATTAGCTTCAAAATGAAAAGAGACACTTTATTCAGTGACAAGGGCATGCGTGATGAGATGGTCTTATCTTTTTGGCATGTTTGGCGAGGGTGGACCGGCGCCAACACACATTACAAGTCCCATAGGGAAATATGCCAGCGTGGTTTTCTAAGTAAAGGCTGTCAATGTGTCCAGTATAAACAGTGTGATGGAACATGTCATGTGTCTGCCCATCAACACCCCCGACACAGGGATTGGTTGATTGATGTATAGCCATTCCTTCCTGCTGTAGCTCCAATGCCCTTCCTCGGAACCCCAAATGCACCCACCTAACCCCAACCTGTCAGCCTCCTAAGTTATGACATCATAAGGCACCTCCATTGTTTTGAAATGAAGGCACATCAATTCCGCAAGCTCCACTGCCCAGCGGATGATTTGTGAGTGTCATTATCCCTCGAAATCACTCCGGAAAAATGTCTGCAGTGTGAAGATCAAGCCCAGGGTGGGAGGGGGACTAGTTTCTTGGTTGTGAATGTTATCACTATAAGAGAGCACTCGCCCCTTTCATTATAGGGTGAAATCCAAAATGTCACTCGTTCCTCCGAAGACAGCAATGTTTTAAGGACGTTGTCATATCTACATGAAAGAGCCTGGTCGTAAACTGCCAGCCCGGTGGTCTCACCGACAGAGAGAGTGCAGAGTCCATTTATGTTTTGTTGAATAGCCATGTTGTATGACAAGAGCAATGATTTCCAACGGAACATTACTTGCAATTAACCGCACTAGTACGAACGCATGCCTCTTCGGTTATGCAATACACAACATGGTATACATTACCCACTGTCAAGAGTCCCGTCTATGACGCCAGTACGAGATGAACCCTATAGTCTAGAAACCCATGCTGACATAATTATGTCCGGCATAGATAACAGATCTAGAAGCTTAGTTATGGCAAGAATATAGTGTGTAGACTAAAGCTTAAACAGGAGGGTATTTGTCTTACAACAAAGTATAATGGGGAGAGAGAGAGAGAGAGAGAGAGAGAGAGAGAGAGAGAGAGAGAGAGAGAGAATGACAAACATAGTTATGAAATCAGCATGAAGGTCCTATGCGTGTCTTTTTCCACCAGCATTGAGAACTGTGTGAATGTGAATGTCATCCAGCTGACAGTGGAACTTTTTCATTCCCATGCTTGACTAACTCATTATAAATCCATTTCAACCACAGAACATGCCCATGTAGGCCTATTTGTTAAACTGAGTCTGAGAGAAATATAAACTGCTGACTATTCAAAATGATAATTTCAAACTTAACCACAATGAATATTTAATGCATGCCGCGGCCTGCTTAGCAGCAAAGTGGAAGATTTCTCTAAACCTGCCCAAACATCGACAGGAAACATGCAGGTTGTTGGTTTTTAACCAAATCAATCAAGCCTCGCTGTGCAGCCTAACATATGTGTCTTTTAAAGTTCGGAAAATAGCATTGCCGCATGCTTTCAGGAAACCACTTGCCTCGACACAATACGCAGCCAAATGCACAAGTTATCAGTGAAGTGCAGAAGTGAATGGGCCTCTTCAACTTCACCGCCATTGAAGGATTAATTTATTTTTTCCCCGACAACGTCGCGCTATTCTGCAGGGTTGAGATAAAACGAAACTCTCTCACACACACAAAAACCTGTGAATTAATTCCATATAGCAGTGCCTTGGTGTTAATCTGGAGAAGCGCCTCCCGATCTGCCCGAGGGTACTTACGATTCAGAGGGGATCTTTATCACTTGAACATCATCTACTGTAAATCATAAAAATCTATTTATTTATTTATTTGCCTCATTCATGAAGTCGTGAAGCTGCTAAGTGACACTAATGCTGACGAACTTGAGATGAAATGTGGTCTTTATTCAAAATCTTCCCAACGGAAGGAAATGAAATAACTTAAAGACGCCACGTCTGTACAAGTGAGCTGTCCTAATCCTGCAATGGCATCATAGGCATTAGGAGGAGCCTATAGCAACTCTCCTAAACTCGATGCTCCAATATAAGACAAAAGTCTGGGGCCACGTCTGCTTCAGATTAGCATTCCATCAGCAATGAGAAAGATGGCCACCTCTGCTAACCCCTAACATGCATTTCGAGGGGGCAGCAGTTGTACAAGGTGTAGCGGCCACTTGGGAATCGAAAGGATCCCTGGTTCCCCAAGGTTCAAGTCTACTTTAGTAACTGTACAAGATGTGTCCTTGAAAAAGACATAGGGCTCCATTTTCGTCACCGCTAAACCCCCTTATCCCTAAACTTCTTTGACTTTTTTTTTTTACTATTTTGAAAAACATTTTTGAATAGTTCAACTAGCCAATCTACATTGACACATTGTGAGCTTGTAGACTGGCTATTTTACTATTCAAAAATGTTTAGCAAAATAGTAAAAAAAGGGCAAAGAAGTTTAGGGATAAGAGGTTTAGCGGTGACGGAAATGGAGCCCACAGGGGTAAGGGGTGGTGCAAGATATAGGGCCCTTAATCCCGATCTGTTCCCAATGAGCAGGTTGGTGTCTTGCATGGTTTTCTCTGCTCTCTGTCTGTGAATGAGAGAATGTGATGCCCATTGTAAAGTGCCATATACTGTACATGCATGCACCATTTTATTTCTGTGACAGATTTCCCTCAGTCATAATATCCTCTGCTGTGCAACATCTTGTAAATGGAGAATTCAATTAACTGAATATGTCTCCTGCAAAAGAGTCTTAAATTCAATTCACAGGATTATTGTGCCAGCTTTAAACCACTCTCAAACTGGTGTCCCTATTCTTCATTTATTTTCAAACATTTCCAACAATTTAAAATGCATTCAAAAATCCTCTAAATCAGCAAAGGTAGCAGATCTACAAGCTCACGACACGTTTAAAGCTACATTGTATAGCATTCTATAGTGTTTATAGTTTCGATGTACAGATATTCTACTGTTAGACGGATGATAGGTTCTTGGTTTTCTTATGATCCTAGATGACTATTTCAATACTGTACATTTGATGTATTACCCTGTGTTGTTCTTGCTTACTGTAAGTGCCTCGCGTCTGCTAAATGCCTAAATTGTAAAGCACTTTCACAACAGGAGGGTTGCATCCAGACACTATGGTGAATTGGTACAGTCTGGAGGTAGATTCAACTCAAATCAATATTGCTTTCGCGTACGTGGCTTCCCAGATAAAGCGAGATTAAAGAAAAGAAGAATAAAAGGAGAAAAACAAGATTCATGTCAGCCAGCACAATCACGATTAGTGTCAGATCAACGGGGTGCAAAATAATTAAATGTGATTGCATTGTGAGGGATTCCGAGGAGCTTCTGTGGAGCGAACCTTTGTGATCCATACCAAATCTTTTATTACAGTATGTCTCATCACCCCCTTGGTCCCAGGTTAACCCCTATCTCCAAGCAACACTGCCCTGAACTCTGAGCTCAAATCTTTTCATCCCTGTGTAAATTCTAAGCTCTGAAGTAGTCAAAAGGCTTCCGTTGAATACAGGCTTAGCAGAGGAAAAGAATAGTTTTCAATAGCATGCGTGTATTCCAAGAGGACAACGCACGTTGAATAAATAGATTGGTTTGACACAGTGTAAAAAGAATACTGTATAAAGCCTACAGTACATGGTAGACGTTTGATATTGAGAAAGATCCCTGTGACTGAAATGTAAAGCTTTTTTAATCTCCCCTCCTAACTTTTCCCCACCCCGTCACTAAACCCAATCAGTTGTTCATGTGGGAGGGTGTACTGTAGAGTGTAGACAAACGCATGTCTCTTCAATACACACTTCTTTTCACCATGAGGAGTTTCACTGGGGGCCTGCATGCAAAGTAAAACACTTTTTCCCCTGTCTGTCTGTCCGTCCGTCCGTCCGACTGACTCCGTACAGCTAATCTCGGACACAGCATGACATTTTACACCGACACCCCCAGAAAACATCTTTGAAACACACCACCCTCTGTAAGGGTTTTTGGGTGGTGCAGTTCCATACCTGAAGGTAATACAGCCTGACAGGATGCTCTAGATGGTGTTGTTGTAGAACAACATACACACCAAATACATGGTGTATGTGTCCCACTTGACAATGTCTACACCAAGGAATTTGAAGTCACTGACCCTTTCCACTGCAACACAATCAATGAAGATAGGGGCGTGCTCTCTCCCCGGCCTCTTGTAGCCCATGATAATTTCCTTGTTCTTGTTGACATTGAGAGCAAGGTTCTTCTCCTGACCATGATACTGACATGATACTGACACGATACTTAGATTACTGAGCATGACCAGATACTGACCATGATATTGGCCAAATACTGATACAGAAATTATACTGATATGATAATGACCGTGATACTGACCATGATACCGACCATGAAACTGACATGACACCGACCATGATACTGACATTTTATCAACAAAACCTAACTTCAGAGTTTTGCAGATTTTGTCAGTCGACACATTTTCAGCTTTCATGTTAGTGGAAGGATGTGCTGCTACTGTAACTCTTAAAACAAACTGTGTCCATTTCACAAACATTTATAATTAGTGACTTTTCATATTAGGTGGAGGCCTTCCCTGCTGTATATCACTTTAGATTACAGTACGTTAAGCCGGAGAGGAATTGAACGACAAACCATCACCATTCACCACAGATACATTTATAAGTGGCTTCCTTCGGAGCAGCTTTGCCTCAGTTGCCCTAGCAAGCCACAGCCAACTAGGAGAGCTTAGTGCGGAGGATTTGGAGCTCATTGTGCCAATTTGCTTATACGGTAGCTAAAGAAGTGATAACTAATTAAAATGCAGTAGTAACATTATGCAGTTGTTTATTCTGTTCGGAGAGGGGCTGACGCAGTCTGGTGTCCAATAATGTCTTTTCTCAACACAGCGCCAATACAAGATAGTATATTTAACCTCTCCATCAATGACTCCAATATAGGCTTCTAAAAGATTCTCCCGTTAGGTCCAAAGTGTTGTTAGGAGTCGGACCAGGGCAGATTTAAGCAGCGTCAATCTGGAAAAATCCTGAATTTGAATATAACTCAAAGGATGTACAAATGAATAAATTAACGCTGAGGAATTTACTGTGCAAGTGAAAAGTCCAAGTGCACTGATTCGTCTCATTACCATAACAGCGTTACATTCAAAAGTTAATGAACTCCATTTATTTATTTATTTATTTACACTAAAACGTTACCATTTGCATTTGCTCTCAGCTTAATATTATGATTGGATTTTTCATTGTCGAAGAATAATATACTTTAGTTTAAAATCATAAATAAAACATAACTCTACAACTGGCAGTGGCAAAATGTGGGGAAACCCATTTGACGACAAATGCTGTATTGATTGGCACTGATTGATGTTTACCGACTCATTACCATGAACATACGGAGAGCGCTTACGATGACTTGTGATGGATAGTGTCTGAATCCTCCGCATCGTTAAGTCTAATTGACAGCCTCCATTGGGACTAAGTCAAGAATGATAGCAGACATGGACTCCACCTGAACTGAACTGAGAAAAGACAGTTGTATTGGGTTTGCAAAAAAACAACAACACACACCTTGCAAAACCTGCTACAGAAAATCCCTTGATGTTGTCCCTAATTAGCGTGATTAGCTGGAAGGGGCATTATGTAAGGTCAGGCTAAACTCGCAAGTAAAAAAGTGAGAGAATGTGAAATTGTAAATGTATTGTAGTCTAATAAGCAGAGCTCTCTAACCCGTGGGGCAAACAAGTCTCCCTAATCAGATTTCGATGCGGTATCCATGGAGGCGATGACGTCCACAGTGACAACGGGTGTCCGTGCATTTACAACTCCTCAGCTCGTGTGTGCTGCTGTGATTCTCGGGGGAAATGACCTTCATTTCTGTTGCTGCTCTTCAAAGCTGCCGTTTTATTTTAGTCATAACGTGAATGGCGAGAGTAATGGCTCATGCTTCGGGATATCATAAACACAACCTGGTATCATGTGTTGCAAATCTCTATCTGCATTCATATACACATAACCATAAACAAACCTGATACGCCCATATACAGTATAGGCAGGACCACAGCCACGTCACTCTGACTCAGATGTAACCATAAACAAACCTGCTGTTTGTGATGTCACAGCCTGCAAATCCCATATATGTCAATGGGATTTGCCAGGCGGGTGTCACCGTTTTCACTGTTTTGCCTGTTTTCATTGCAGCTCAAAAGCCTTCCAAACCTAAAAGAAAACTCCCACAGACCACAGAAAATCCACTGAATGTTCAAAGTTCAGGTTTTTTGGGGTGTAATTAAGGCCATAATAAAACCTAAGAAGAAAAACGAAAAAATAAATGACAATTAATGTCATGAAACCTTTAAGACCTATAGACCATGTGAAGGTGTTTTTGAAGTAAGGAGGCTGCAACGGGGACCATCCAATGGAGCAGTTTCACAGGGAGATCATGTGCTGTATGAAGACAAAGCTGCGATGACATGATATAAATGGCTTCATGCCACCGCCGAACATTCACACAAAGAGTAAACTACCTTAGGGATCAATTAGAATACACTGCGATTATGAAAACCTGGGATGCGCATGTATTATCTTACTCATCCCTCGAGGGCGCACATCCCTCCCGTTTGTAGTTCTCTGTGAAACGATGACTGATGGTGCTAGATGCAGAGACAATCAATCCACACGTTGCACTGAAATATTTAAGCAGCTGCATAGCTTTAAAAAGCTTTAACACAATGCTCTAGTTCAATGTTAACGATTATTCATACGTTCCACACTGATTGATGCCGGTGTTCATTGAAATATGTGAGGCATTCGGCAAGAGACAGACCAGAGTCCGATACTGTGCAATAACAGCACACAGAAGAAGGAAGGAATTCCGCTCGCTGTCTTGCACTCAATTGCAATTTAAAAAACAGCAACACATCTGATGAAGCCCCCCCCCCCCCCCCCCCCCGACGAGCGGACCAGAAGAGAATTTACCATTCATTTTTCCCATAGACGTTTCAGAAAGTATTTATTTAAAGACCCATAAGCTTCGGACAAAGCCAACTCGGATGGTGACAACTCATGACAGCAAAAACAATGATTTGGGCCGAACAAATAATTAGAAAGAAGAAAAAAAGGGCATGAGGGTACAACCCTTTTTTGTTGTTGTTTTTCTTCTAATTATTTGTTCGGTCCAAAATGTTTCGTTTATTTATTGACATGATTTCATTTGTAACCATCCGAGCTTTGTCCGAGGCTTACGGGTCTTTAAATAAATACTTTCTGAAACGTCTATGGGAAAAATTAATTGGAAATGTATTTTCCAAGCTGCTCGTCGTCATGAAAGGGGACGCGACTGCGACGCTCTATAGATGTGCAAAGACTTTGCTCATAGACATGCAATATGCTCAGTGTTAGTTAAATTGAGTATTTTATTATTATCCTCCTTCCTCAGCACTAGCACTGGAGAAAGGGCTTAAGGAACAACAGGCAGCTATGATGGTGAGTCAGCACGTCGAGGCCTCATTAAATAAGATCTCCCAGTGCAACCTGTGGCCCTTCGTTCGTCCCAAACGTATACCCCAGCCAGCACCGTGGAGCGGTGTTATACAGCAGCAACAATACCCTCAGCATATAGGATAGGGGTTTCCAATCTTCAGAGTCCTCCACACATAACGTTAGCTGGGGCTCATTGTCAGGAGAGAGAGAGAGAGAGAAGAGGAGAAGCGACCAGATTCTGTCATAAAGCTTTTATGAGCAGGGTCTGGGGAGCCATAGTGTAGTTTCGCAACATTCAAGTGCTCCCCGCGCGCACTGTTTTATGATTTGAATGAGGTAGCATCAGGCTGGGTGGTCATTGTTTTGTAAGATAAGGCAGCTCTTTTATTTTTAAAGCAGACTAATATATTCCAAATCCATTCCCATCATGTTTATTAGCCCCCCCATCCCCTCCTCTCCTCCTCCCTAAACAGAAAAAGTTTAAATAGTAATTTCCTGTGCAGCATAGGACAGGTCAAAGGGCTTTAATTTAATAATAAGCACCTCGAAGGCAGTCGATGAACCAGCATGAAATGGAAAAAAAAGCTTGGATAAGAGTTTCAAACTTTAATTGACATCATGCAGCGAATCATTCCAGAATCAGAGCCGTAAACAAAGAGCTCTCGCAACAAAAACGCCAGGGTGGAAAGATCTTCAAGCTCACAATGCGTACACGTATACATTGCACTATTGCTACTTTTACTTAAGAATGTGAGTACTTTTTCCACCACTGCGGTTATGCGGCTAATAATTCCAGAGTCAGAGCGGTGAACAAAGAGTTCCGTGCAGCAACAAAAACACGACGCCTAAAGCTGCTTACACTGTCAATGTGGACACAGCTCGGTTCAGGCTGATTATATCTCCCCCCCTGCCTGTCTGTCTGTCAGCTGTCAAGCAGCCAATGACTGATGCTCATTACCATAAGCATACACAGAGTACACATAATTCTGGATTTTATGGTGCACAGCCGCGCGCACACACACACACACACACACACACACACACACACAGTACACACGGCTGAGCGGGGCTAAATCAGTGATGACAGTCTGTTGGGACTGGCCCGGTAGCTTTATTAAATAAAAGTTCCCCCTCTCTCTCCCCAGGCGCTGCGGGTAATTTATGGGAGGAGATTAAGGTGATAGAGTGTGGATAATAATGACAGTGTCCTGGGTGAGGCTACAGCCCCCCGGGGGAGCAGAACACACACACACACACACACACACACACACACACACACACACACACACACACACACATACAGTTCTTTACATTCCCTGTGGACATTTTCACTGTCACACGTAACCAGTGGTGGGAAGTAACTATACGTACATTTACTCAAGTAATTTTGAGGTATTTGTGCTTTACTTGAGTAATTCCAATTTCCAAAACTTTTACTTCTACTCCACTATATACATGCATCTCGTATCCAAATGTTGTACTTTTACTCCACTACGTTGAGGCCTATATTGCCCTATTTGAAAACTTTAGATTTTTGTAGATTTTGATTATTATTAGAAATACATTTGAAAAACGTTTCTGCCATTGTATTTTTACGTAATTTTTTACATTTTTAAGTAAATTTTGAATCACGGACTTCCACTTATTCCACAGTATTTCTACATTGCAGTAACGATACTTTACTTTTACTCATTTCATTTTGTTTTAAAAACACATACCACACCGAGTCATACACAATCCTGTTCCTGTTTGGGGTCATGCTCAGTGGAGTACTTACAGTACTGTAGCTACCGTACATCCAAATCAATATGTGCTGTTTATTTGCTATGGACAACTCATGACTATTTAGTAGCTTCAGACACAAGCTTTTCACAATTAATCCCGAACATCTTTTGCAGGATTCTTGCCAAACGCGCTCATAAATCCTCATGAATTCCTACATAATTAGGAGATGCTGGAATGAACTTCTATATTGATGCAATGCCTGATCAGATTCAGACTTCACAACTTTCCCATTAGCATAATGAATGAATTAGAGCACTAGCGACAAAGATGAAGATCATTAAGGAGATTTCTCACCATGGGGGAAATCATTTGTTGTCTAATTATGTGAAAACATCACATAATCTTGTCATGGACTCATGTTACACCCTCCAGCTTTTCCCCAAATCCCTCCTAATCGAAATCTCGATTGGTATTTGCCCTTCTTGATGAAATGACCTTCGTTTCTATTGTTGCTCTTCAAAGCTGCCGTTGTCATTTAAAAAAGCAGGATCTTGGAATGCTCCCCAGTCCCCACTCTTTCCATGTTCAGAATCAGAACTTTATTGTCACATCACAGTTTTACAAACTAGAAAAAGTGCCCCTCAGGGCACAGGTCTCCACCAGGCCAGGTCAGGTTGTGGCCTCCTGGTGGTGCTATAATAGGCCAATGTGTTCTTACACCATTGATGGCAATTGGATGATTGAGGCAATTTGTCTTTTTATGTTCCAAAAATGTTTTGCTATACTTTTTACTATACTGTACTATAACAGGCAAATTTGAAAAGGGTGGGATATATTCCTCAGCGTAGTAGGAAAGTCTGTGAAAGGTTTCACGTAAATTGCATGCTGCGTTCATGATTTGAGGATTTTTGTTTCAAAAGGGCCAATCCTGCAAACTTTGAAAGCCAATGTTAGCCAATTAGGATGGAATATGAAATATCGGACAGATCCATCTTGAACACATGACTATAGAGATATTGTGTGTAACGATTTGCGATCCACGCGCTACGTCCAACCATGGAAACTCCCCCCTGTCAGGTGTAAAGGAGACACTCAGGCATGAAGGAAGCATGAGTTCAAGTCCGTTGTTCTCCCCTTGTCCCCCATATATGGGGACTAGGTTGGTGGAGGGTGTGTAGAGCCCAGGATCACATTAGATGATTGACACAAGGGTGAAAAATGGGTTACAAAATCATGGGATAAAAAATATATTTAAAGAAATTTGTCTTTGTGCATAGTTCCCATCGAGTTATTTTTCCAAGAAAATACAAGAAAGGGAAGAAGAGATGGTAAGGAGATCAAGGCAGGAAAAAGGAGAAAGTTTGAGCGCTTTTACCGCGGAAAGTAAAGGGTTTCTGATCATTTAGAAGCTTGTTTCACAAACGAGCGCAGCTGTTGGGTTTCTCTTATCTTATTTAAAAGGGTCTCTTTCCCACAAATACATTGCGATTAGTCATAACGTGAATGGCAAGAGCTACTCAGTATTATGGCTAATGCTTCTTTGTGCATGCGGCGGGATGCCATGAATACAACCTGGTATCATCACAGCAAATCTCTTTGCCGTTGAACAGTTTGACGTAATGTACTTAACGCTGTCGCGCTGCAGACGCTAGGGCTTATGCCTTATCTATCGACTCTGTCTCTCTCTCCCCCCGGTTTCTTTTTTAAAGCCCAGGCTGCCGCCTGCCTATACAGTTCAAAAGCAGGTGTGCTAGCTGCCCCCCCCCCCCTCCTCCTCCTCATTCGGTTTGGTAATAGCACAAACCGCGGGGCTTGTTGTGAGACGTTTGTAAGAACCATGCAATGTTTGGTAAAGCGCTTTGAATTCTGCAAGGTGCTGCAACTGAAAATTAGCATTTTAACATGAGACATAGCCCGTTAGGGGCTTGTCTGGGGAAATACGACGGTGGGGGAAAACGGGAAAACACGCATTAATGCATGTTCGGGGGTAATGGTCTCAGAGGCGCATGGCTTCCATTTAAGGCACACATATATGGAGCTGAACTCGGACCAGCATTCATTTGCATCAGAGGCGGCTGGAGTCACCTGATAGCCACCATAATTTTCTTTGATTGTCGCATATACACCGGTACATGCATTATGTATGTCTACGGTTACAGGTGTTTGAGGGCTTGTGGACTTTATAATTTAAGTATTGATGAAGTCTCAATAGTCCAGATCCTGGGCTAGCGCTAACCTTGAAATTATGTCATTATAAGCCCCCCCCCCTTCCTGATTTAGATGGCGTGAGAGTGATTTTGATTCGATTTATTTGAAAAGCATTAAAAACCACTCATGGCTACAGTATTTTGAGATTTCACAAGAAAACCCAGGGGACTAACTTCCATTGAGGTCCTCTCACATTTAACAGATAATTTAACAGTTACAAATACATTACAATACAAAACACATGACAGTAACATACACAGTACATACAAAAAAACAAGTGCTCCCTTATCTATCCTAGACCAATATGCCTCTATTATTGAGTGGTACAACCACTCCAAGGAACAGCAATGTCCGTGTTAACCTATGTGACTATGTATGTGACTACAGTAATGAGTACCAGTAGGGGCGCATGCCAGAAACAGAGAGAGAGATAGTGCTGCACTGTTGCCTGCTAATGAGAGAGAGAGAGAGAGAGAGAGAGAGAGAGAGAGGAGGGGGGGGGGGAAGAGAGGGGAGTTGCAACGAGGGAAGTTCACACAGGTGTGATTTTTCTAATAGACATGCCTTTATCTACTGTTTAAAGGACCTCAGATTGGTTGTCAGTGTGACACTGGTCTCGAGGTCGTTACACTGTGTGCTCCCATGTAAGTAAATTATCCTTATGCCCACTTTACTTTGAAAAGCAGGATGGCTCACATCTGCTACACTGGCTCTGGTGAAACGGTTGTGTGTACCCGTCTTTAAAAATATGGGGACCTCACCATTATTTGAACTTATTCACCATGGGTAATCCGACCATGGTAACCCTTGATCCTACTGGGAGCCAGTAGGAACTGGTTCTGGGATGGGTTCTGTTCAAATATAATGTACTACAATAATTTCACTAGCTGATTCTGAATACATTTCCTAATAATGCTGACTCAACCAGTCAATCCGGTACACTTTCACTTTTAATTTAGATTATATGGACACATTTCCTAGAAATGGTGACTCAACCAGTCAATGCGGTACACTTCCCCTTATTTTCTATTCAAAATAATTTGGCGACCCCCAGATGGGTCGCGACCCACGGGTTGAAATGCCCTGGTCTATGAGATGGTCGGTCTGTGGGTCTGGGGCCAAACTTAAATGATGCAATGGAAGTGCCTACATTTGGTTTCACTTTTTTATCCCCGCCAGGACGGATGACCAAAGGCGACGGTGCAGCATAGGCCATAGGGGATTCACTCCGGTGAGTCTGTCCGTCCGTCCGTGCATGCACCAGTGTCTGTCTGTCTGTCTGTCTGTCTGTCTGTCCATCCATCCATCTGTAAACACCTAGGGCTGTATTTTGCGTGTCTTAAGTACCAGGTCTTATTCCCTAACTTGAGTAAACTAAAGACCTGGAGGCGTGATCAATGCCATTTGGCTATTCTGAGTGGCCAAATGGCATTGATCACACCTCCAGGTCTTTAGTTTACTCAAGTTAGGGAATAAGACCTGGTACTTAAGACACGCAAAATACAGCTCCTATAATCTCAGACACCGTTGGACCGATCAGCGTTTGTTTATAGCGCCACCACGAGGCGAATGTCTGCAAATCACACTTTTGTGCCACTACAGATCTTGTCCAAAACCGCACTCAAATTGGTACACATTATCTACTCTATACTGTGTGTAGTCACGTGATCATATTCCTTTCCAATTTACTTCCAAAGTGACTTCCACAAAATGACACTAATAATAATGAATATATAGCGTCTGATTGCCGCAAAGCATGATTGCATTTTTGAGAAAAGTTAACGTTCACGTTGCTGGATCCATCCAGACATGTCTATTTATTTATTTATCTAGTTATTTTACCCCACAGACAAAGACAGGCAAAGATCATGCACACCAGTTACTTTGCGTATTATTTTAGTTTTATTTCTGATATTTATGCATGTTTTATTATTATCATCATTCTGAAAAAGATACTTAAGAAACCTAATTTTTTGGTCAAAAAAGTTTTTATTAACCCATTCTGACCCGAGATCAGATTCAAAAAATGTCTTCTACATCCTGACAGTTTTCCATTCTGACCTGAGATCAGATTCAAAAAATGTCTTCTATGTCAGTCGCTCTTCGATGTTTCTAAAATAGCAGATCTACAAGCTCATAGCGCGCCACTCGGTGGCGCGCTATGAGCTTGTAGATCTGCTATTTTTAAATAGCTACAACACCAAAAGGGGTTCCCGCGCAGAATGGGTTAGGAAGAGGATATAAATGATTATATAATTGGTACAGTATAATTTTTTTCCTTTTATGAAAAAAACAGACCAAAAGATAACCTGCTCAGTGGCACTGCATAGAATAAAACAGTAAGATGATGAAATAGTCATGGAAAACAACAGATGTACAGTCAACCACATCAGTGGTATCCTGTCCATTAAGTGCTTCTATTCAAAAAACGGATGAGGGGCAGCCACACCTTATCAAATTGTCTCTCTTTGTTTTTCAAGAAGTACCTCATTCTCGTAAGAAACTATTTGATGCAAATGAAAACATGCAAGCTTTAAGAAAATATCCTTTCGACACTGATATACAGTATTTGCTCGAGGCCTTTGGCTGCCAGCTACTGTACCTCTCTGGTTGAACTTTCCATTGCCATATTAGAAAGCAGTAATCATCGTTTGAAGAATAGACTCTTAACCGCATTGAACATATCGGTATGTCTTCCTGACCTCCGTGCAGGACGCGCTGAACTCTCCGGGCCGGGTCATCAGACCGTTCAGATTGGATCTGAGATCGTTGAAATATGTCGTCAGCTCTGAGACCGGCGTGCTCAGCACGCGCTCCACGTACTCGTTGCGGTAAGCGGCGATGTTGTTGTCAGAATAGGGGCAGACGGTGTAATGGCTACGACGACCCGTACGGCGCCTTTGAATCACCTCGGCGCAGCGGAACGTCACTTTCTTCTGCATCTCTTGGTCCTCGAGCCCGCAAGAGGCGGGGAAATATTTAAACCTTCTCCGCAGCCAAAGTCTGGTGGTGGAGATCTTGTGCCGCTTGTACTCGTCCAGCAGCGCGGGCAGTCTCGCCAGGTAGAAGCCCACGAGGTTGTGGGCGGCGGAGCGCGCGTCCCGGGAGCAGTGTGTCCCGCACGCAGTGTGCTCGATGTTGGCGGCGTGCGCCCGCAGCAGCACGTGGAAGGCCGCTCCGTTCACCCACTGCTTCAGGTAGCGGCTGGACATCCGCCCGCTCATCATGACGTGGCGCAGGTGCGTCAGCTCTTTGCTGAGGACGCCCGCCGTCGCCGTCGCCTCCTCCAGGTGGCGCGCGGCGGGGTGGCCCACGTGCACGGACATCTGCTTCATGTAGTGGTCCATGGTGACGCGGATGGCGTCCGACTTCTCGTCGTGGAAGACGCGCCGCAGCATCTCGCCCGTGTCCTGCGGCGTCGTCTCCGCCGGCATGGACATCTCCAGGAAGAAGGAGAGGAGGAAGGCGCCGAGCCCCACGGCGTTGGGGACCTTGGTGAAGGGCCCCAGGGCACTGCCCAGGGTGCTGACGTAGCCGGGGAGCTTGTTCAGAGTGTTGGCGTCGGCCAACTTCTCCTTGAAGTACCGCTGCAGGACCACGTCCGAGTCGGGATAGGAGTACTTCCGCAGCGAAGGGTCTATGCCGACGTCGGGCAGCAGGCTGTTCCCCACCTCCCTCTGGATGACATGTTGAATCTCGCACGGCAAACGGACCGTGTCGTACATCTTGTGCTCACGGGGCTGTCGTGTGCTAGTGTCTGTGTCAGTCGCTACAGCGATCCTTTTAAAACCTCCCCAGACCACTCCCCCACACACACACACACACGCACACACTCGAATCAAGGCCGTTAAAAAGAGGAAGCTCTGAAGGTCATTTGAGGACATGTGTTGTGCGTGCGGCAGTGAATGTGAGGGGGCTTTTTGTTGCTTTGACAGCAGCAACTGGAACAGGAAAGAGCAACTGGAACAGGAAAGACCGCCCTTTTCCGAAAAATGAAAACATTCAGTGTCAAGACTAGACTTGTCTAGATTACAGTGTTTCCCAACCTTTTTTCTGCCAGGGCACACTTTTCATACCCAAAAAATCCCAGGGCACACCTAGATATACGGGGGGTGGGGGGGTTGTGTGTGTGTGTATGTATGTATATATATATATATATATATATATATATATATACAGTTTTTCCACACACACAAACACACACACACACCACCACACAGCTGCTACAATGTATTGAAACCAGAACAACATATTTGTTCTCATATACACAAGATGGTATTATAGTTTTATGTATTTAAAATATATTTTTAATATTTATATATTTTATTTCCTGACCTACCAATGCGAACACAATTGCTAATTGGCAAGAAATAGCCTACTTCTCCCTAAAGTTCCCACTGTCGTCTCACTCGTCTGCCGTTACTTCTCGACATGCAGTGGACTGAGTGGAGTTGAGCTGTATGTAGCTCCGCCCTGGCGATTTGTAAGCCCATCTGCACTGCCGCTTTTGCCACACAGTGTGGGCTTGTAGGTCAGCTTAAAACAGCAAAAGGCAGGCTGGAACGCGCAGAGGTATTGCAGTGTTTTATTTTTTTATACAGTACGTGCCAGGAGAGTAGGTGATGGCCCCATGTAAACAAAGCCATACATTAGCATTTCTATGGCCGAGACTGGTGGGGATGGGCAAAAACAACCGCAGGCAGCCCAGTATATATTGCTATCGGGGGAGGGTCGGCCGTCTGGGTTACTTTTCTTCCTGAGATGAAAAACGTCTGGGTTTCCGAGGCTACTTTTGTTCAAATCAAACGGCACACCTGGCCATTTCAAACGACACACTAAGGTGCACACAAAGGGTGCTGAATCTAAAAAGTGCCAAAAATACAGATAAGTAGAGCATAAAATAAGAGGGGACCCCTTTGAGTACTAATTTGCATATTTAGGAGTAGGTTTAGCACTAATTACATTAAAAATGCTGTAATCACATTGTCTAACACTCAGAACATAGATATAGACACTGTATGTGTCAGTTTAGCTGTTGAAGCTATTGAAGAAATCATTCAAAATTGGCAGCCATTTTGTCATGCAAATTAGAAGATTAAAAACGAAATATTTCACTTGGGAACGTACATGTTCTTTTCTGATTCAGCACCCTTGAATTATGTCAAATGGCCTGGTTCCCCACTTTTACCCCCAAATGCCTCTAATCCATTATATACCGTAATCTCTTTATAATAATCTAATATAATCTATATTAATATATAATCTATATATTATATTATTATATTATATTATAATCTCTTTATAATCTCCTTATAAATATATATAGTATATATATAGTCCAAAACGTATAGGCTATAAGGTCATCTGTGCCAAATGTCATGCTTTTATCACCAACTGCTCCGCTATAGTAGGCCTAGACTAAATCTGAGAACTTTCCACTGGTTCCACTATGGAGTCTGTTTAGGAAGAGATGAGAGGAGGACGTCATTAACAGGTTCAGACCGTACGACGTGTGGGCACGTCATAAGCAATCCACCCGACGGGTAGCGGGGGGTTTGCAGAGTAAAAGCGGCCATGTCTTCCCAGTACCCCGAGCTTCTATTTTGACGCTGATTGTCTTAATGTACTACAATAATTTCACTAGCTGATTCTGAATACATTTCTTAATATGCTGACTCAACCAGTCAATCCGGTACACTTTCACTTTTAATTTAGATTATATGGACACATTTCCTAGAAATGGTGACTCAACCAGTCAATGCGGTACACTTCCCCTTTCAAATTCAAACTCCGTTTTACTCCCAGTCTCAGGGCGGACAATCTAACCACAAGACCACTGTCTGGTCTGTCTGGACGACATGCATACAATACAGACCACCTGTAGAAAACCCCTGCAGTACAGAGTAGATAGAGTTTGAAAAATCGTGAAAATGCGGCACAAATCTTTGAATATCTATTCTTTCAAAGCGAATGTTTTTAACTCAAATCTTTGCTTCTGAGGGGTTCCTGAAATAACATATTTTCAGATGGGGGTCGGTGGCCAATTACATAATATAATTCTTGGGGTCCTTGACATGAAATATTGAGCACCACTAATATAGAAACATAGGTATTTCAGAAAACTGTCATGATTTACAAGACTTTTTTTTTTTAATTTCGACGTTAAGTATCAACATGCAACCACAGGGGAGAAAGATATGTAGACTTATGTTAACATCAAAAACCTGAAAGGTGAATAGGTATAAAGTGATTTATTTACTGTGACTGGCAATATAATCATGCAATAATCCCATCCGGTCCTTAAATCTTGCTGTTATGCAATGCTACACGCAACACAATGGCACTGGCTGTCTACAGATTTCAAATTTACATGAACTCAACATTCATCTGAGAACTGTTGCATTTGCGGTTGATATATGATGTGTCATACGCTTGGATCCACTTTATGAATTCCAATCTGTCTTATGGATTTCATAGGTAGATTACTGCCGTCATCTACGCGGAACACGCCAAACACAGACACAAATACATTTCCTGAAAGGCACAGGGTATTCATCAAAGCCTGGCACTGTACTGTAGGTATTAACCAGGCTATGCGAGATATGTTCATCATAAATGTATAATTCTTACAGTAATTCATCACACGTAAATTGTTGCAAGGCTGCTGGTTATTTGCCATGCAATTTTTTATTAACCACATAATGAACTCCCATAATGTAATTTTAACCAACAGCACTGTCCATTTTATCTGTTGCTTATGCAATTAATGTTCCTGCCTATAGATCACTAGGCGTTGGATATTACAGATTTTGTGTGTGTGTGCGCTTGCCTACATGCAGGTGTGTTTGTGTGCGCATATTCCGCATAATGTATTTGCATGCATGTTTGGTGTGGTGTCCAATTACGAATGCAATCCTGCCCATTAGAACTTTCTCTATCAAAATCCAGCAACTTCATTGTCCGACATGTCAAGAGACCACACAATAAGACCATCATCTATTTATAGTGGCAAGGAATTGTGATTGTCACACCTGGTACAGTACTGCAAAGACATTACTATGCTGCTGCACTATATCCGCTGTATAGTTGCATTCGCCTACACGTTATAGAAATACCCTGAAGAAGAAACCACTACAGCATTCTTAGAATTCACGGAAGGGGGGGATTGCAATGATGCGTTTGTGAATTCCATTGGAACATGAACTACTGCTGGTATGACTGAGACAAACAGTACATATTGTGTTGTCAGTTCAAACGCTGATGTGTTATGTTAGGTGATGATATTGCACTGTAGATTCATCCCTTGTTACAGTGAGGACAAAATATATATAGCCAGCAAAATTGAAAGTGTGTGTGTGTGTGTGTGTGTGTGTGTGTGTGTGTGTCACATTTGTGATACCTGTTACATGTGTGTGTGTGTGTGTGTGTGTGTGTGTGTGTGTGTGTGTGTGTGTGTGTGCGCGTGCCACAGAAGTACATGTGGCTTTAGCGGCTTTGCAATTGCACATCTATGTACTTGAGTGTGGGTGCATGTGTTTGGTCCGACGTACTAACAGTCCGACAGGCATTAGTCGGACACCCTACCCAACACCCAAACCCGGCCTAAACCTTAACCTCACAGGAAGTCACGGGTTAGTTTTAACCTGCCACAGGTTAGGTTTAACCTGCCACACATGTCAGGGAGCGACGGTGTTGTCGGACTAATGCCTGTGGGACCGTTAGTATGTCTAACCAATGTATGTATGCACCTCCCTTGAGTGCGTCCTTGCGGTTCACCTGCTGTCGGGTTCCCCTGGCAGAGATTAATTGCAGCAAGTATAGTTCCAGGTGTACTGAATGAGAGAGAGATTGGTGGAAGTACTGTAAGCTTCATACCAATTAGCTAACCGGTGACCCGACAGCTTGTTACCCAGGCTCGGACAGATTGAGGCAACGGTTGAAAACGCAGACCAGTAGAATCCACTCATCGCACACCGTACACGTTCAGTATACCCGTGTGTTGCCTGGTACCTAACCTAATGCATATATGCAACACCAATGCAAAGAAAGCATCATCCATTAACTGTGACAGAGAGCCCACACCAGGTCTCACTGCCTGCGCTGGGGAGGTGTCAAATATGCACAAGGGAGTATAGGTCTGCGTATTGCACACCATCTACGAAGCAATTACTAATACAATCATTGTGAGGGTCAAGGACTGGACATACACAGTAAAATACCAGTGTTAATGTAACTTTGAAGAGGGTCACCATTTTATACAGTCTTTAAAGTTGCATTAAAGGACCACTTCATCCATTTTCAACTATAATTGGTCCCCACCATAGAGTATTAAAAGGATAGAGACTGATCTGGCACGTCATGTCAGTTCATGTCAGTGGAAGTTGCTCAGTGGCGTTTTGAAGCACCCGGAGGGACCGTCTATTTCCGCCTTTTTGGGCGCATTTCCGCATTTTGACCTCCAAAATTTGGAGGTCAAATGCGGAAGTGCAACCGAGCGCTCAATGTTAAAGCCCAGCTGCACGGGGGTTCAAACAAGTTTGCAAACTTTATTATTATTGATGCGAGAACAATGGCTTAACAACATAATTATCATGTTAAAAGGAGTTATCTTGTTTAAACAAGATAATTGTCTCGTTTAAACAAGATAATATCTTGTTTGAACAAGATAAAAAAAATTCTCCCCATGGCCACTCCAGGGTTCCGTAATATGGTGTGTTTGTTGTAATAATAATAAAAATGTACAAAGGTTCTCCCCATGGCCACTCCAAGGCTCCGTAATACGGTGTTTGTTGTAATAATAATAATAATAATAAAAATGTACAAAGTAACTAACTATAGTAACTTGAGTTTTCAAATGATTATAGTGGAGTACAATATTTGCCTCTGAGATGTATAGTGGAGTAGAAGTAAAAGTATTGGAAATTTGGAAATACTCAAAGTAAAGTTCAACTACCTAAGAGTACGGGTACATGTACTTAGTTACAAAAAAACAAAAAAGAAGAAAAATCCAAAATGTTTCAGAAAAAGCAGGCGTACAAGCTCGCTCTGTGAGCTCAGATATACAAGCTCGCGCTGTGAGCTCAGATGATATACAAGCTCGCTCTGTTTGCTATTTTTGCAAACCACTGATCTAAAGCAGTGTTCTTCTAATCTAAAACATATGTTGCAACACACGCACACACACACACGCACTCACACACATTCGAGCGGTCTGCAGCTCGGCGACTAGCCATGCATTGAGATGTGTCCACCAGTGTGTGTGTGTGTGTGTGTGTGTGTGGTGGGGCCTCATAGCCATGCATGGTCACGCCTTGGTGAAAATGAATCGCCGTCTCTTACGTGTGCACACAGAAAAAAAATCAGCATGATTTGTCAATTAAGACACACCGAGCGGCGTTGTGTTTGACACACAGTTTACACATTGCCGCCTTTGGTTTAAATTGATTTTGGTTTTATTATTCCATTATGACCAGTAAGCGGTTGCATTTCATACAACATGCTCGCGGTCTTCCATCGGCAGCGAGAGGTTTCGTTAACATTCACAGCATGCAAATTGTATTGTCACAAAATATGAAGCATCGAATCATTGCGTTATTCCTCAGTAGTATTGTTATTCTCCTCTCCTCCTGCAGAGAGAATCCCTGCAATGTGTCCACCTCAATATATTATGAAGCACTTAATTCTGCCTCAGTATTTTGCTGCTGCTTCTGCAGATGTTTTCAGCCTGCAGTCAGTTATTGACGGAAATGTAGAGCTCAGTGTGGGAAGAGTGTAGGTGTGTGTGTGTGTGTGTGTGTGTGTGTGTGTGTGTGTGTGTTGGGGGGGTATCCAATTGCATTCAGTCGGTGAGAAAGCAGCATTGATCGCACTTAACGTGACAAGACAGAGGAGTCCCTCTTTGGCGCGCTATTCCTGCCGTCTCCCGTTGGGCGTGGTGTGGGCCATGGCAACCGCACAGATTGGTTCCTGCAGCACCGGCCGGGAGCCTATATGAATCAGAAGGCCCTTTGCTCGCCTCTCCTAGCATGGCCGCTCAAAAACACATCCACCAATTTTTCACACTGCTGGAGCTATGTAAGGAGCCGTGTATCGAACCGACAGCCAGCGTGATTTAAGACGACAAGTAAACACCATGGAAATGAATAGGTCTGCATGCACATTTTGACAGGCTTGAGAAGTCCTTACCGCGCCGGGAATAACAACAACGTAGCAGAGCACATAGTATAATATGTGAGACGGCAGGTACTGTACTGTATAGGGAGCCTAGCTACATACCGTACATAGGCATCTTGTGGGATTCTGCTGTGTGCATAATGCAGGGGCAGCGAGTGAGGCTGATATAGGCTCTCCTCACCTTATGATCATCCATCAAGTAAAATTGCTTTCTTCTAACATTATGGCTGTCAGGGGGAAATAATAAATGTAGCTGTGCAGAGAGAAACACATGATTACTGGGTAATAATGCCCTAAGGTCGCAGTGCCATGACCTCATTCGGAGCAGCTTGTTGAAAGGAGCCAGTGGAGGCAACATAACATCTTCTTCTGAGGTGGCTACTGTCGTTTTGCACAGCCACGTTGCCCTCGTCAGAAACGGTGCGATTCGTTACGATTTTTACAATTTGACACTTCTTGATTTGAAGAGAAAAAGCCACTTGACTTGAACTGCGCTTCATATGGCAATTTGACATCATTTATAAGAGTGATGAATTATGATATTTATTATTTTGTAAAATGTTTTTAGTTAGATATTATGAAAGACTTCAATTGTGTTTTAGCCAGGAAAGGCATTTTCTTTTGGGCCGATTTTGTGTGCAATGCTTGGTGGAAAAAAAATACATAATGTTCTGTATGTTTGAAGTGGGGTTTGAGAAACAATCATCATCATTTGCAAAGATTTATATTTTGTGTCCTGTAAGTCCATGAGTGCTGGGCATCTTTGGTGCATGCCACAGAATAGAAATAAATAAATCTATCCATCTCCAACCACACAGTGAAATCAGCTTTGCCTGAAATAAACTAATAAACAAAACTATGTGCATGTAATAATTGCAGAGCAATTACTGGAGATTTTAATCCCATATGCATCCGCCATGTCCGTAAAAACAAAAACACAAATTACCTCCATTCAGAGAAGGCAGATGGACCCTGCATGGCATGGCCATACTAATTCTGTGCAAATTTAATTCAAAGATTGTTGCTTTCACTTTCTCAAATTGCCGTTGGAAACACAGTTCAGCCCTTTATTAATCAATTATGAAGTTTCCTCACGGATCTAGAGCCTATATTGTTCTGGTCCACTGGCGCGGCTTCACTGATGAAGTTTCCTCACGGATCTGATGCCTATATTGTTCTGGTCCACTGGCCTGGCTTCACTGAAGACTGAATTGCAAAATCGCTGCACGTGTCATTTCAGCAACTTTGTTTATCCGGTGTGAATGCACTTCACAGAATGCAGAGGTTAGGGGCTTCGCGCCAGATCAGTCTCTATCCTTCTTTATACTCTATGGTAGCAATAGGCTCTGTGCAGCATAACAGGAATCAAGCTCGTCCAGAAGGCCGTGGCATGCGCGTTCTTCTGTTCCGGTTCAGTTCATTCCCCATAGCCTCTAGGCTCTGCCGCAGATTTGAACTGGAAATTTACACATAATGACACCTTCAGAATTATGTGTGTCTGTGTAAAGTTAGGAAGGCAGAGAACCATGTCTTTGAGAATTACTGCACACCAGTCATGGTTTCTACTGTCTCATACACAATCCAACAACAGAGAAGCCTTCTGGCGCTGTCAGATGTTATTGCATGTTTAGTTCAATGACTATATGGCAAGAATTGCTAGCTAGACCATGCTTTAGCCCAGTGGTCTAGACGTACCAAAGTACCTGATGCATCCCACTATAATGTAGGATATAGCTTTGAATTTGAATATCCTGTGCCTTTACTGCTTATGAGACACTGTCAACTGACATCCAAATTGGCTCCTCCTGACTTGAAGGACATGTATAGCCCTTTCCAATTGTGTCGTAAACATTGATGATATAACATCCTCCTGTGGCAAAACAAAGCTGGCGTAGCGAGGGAGTGAGCGAGTCAAAACTTAGCGGAAAATACGTCTCTGGATAGCTTTTTCTCTCGCTTCTTTTTCTCTGATTGAAGTAAGGTATACGCTGAATGTCATACAGTAATGGTCCCTAGCACACACAACACATGTGGTACAGTGGTGTTTCATGTGAGGAGTGTGTGGGGGTGGTAAACTCCAATGTGAACGGCATGCAGTCTTGTTCTTTTTCTTGGGGAGAGAGACCTATGGAACCTTTTTTTTAATGAATGGAGCTCTTGGAGAGAAGTGGGATTGGCTGTCTGTCACACAGGGAATGACGTACTGTGCCTCTAATGTGCACTGAGCGCCATGTAGTGATTTTGTGTTGAGTTGTGGCTCAATCAGAGTGGATGTAATTGAGACAAGTGAATCCCTTCAAACCTTAACGTGTATGCATGATGACTGTTTATTTTGGTATATGATGATATTGAGTATTGACTAATGCTGTTAAGAGGAGTGTGTGGAAAGATGTAGTATATCTCTGCATAAAAAAAACAAGCTTGGATTGTGCTACTGTATGTGTTTGGTGATTGATGGATAAGAAAGTTGTTTTAAAGTTGTTAGTAAGCTTCAGGTTGGGGTAAGGGTTAGGATAAGATTTCGGGGGCAAGGGTTATTTGGGGCATGTTTAGTGCATGCACACACAGTGAATTCTCTATTTGATGTGTGTGTGTGTGTGTGTGTGTGTGTGTGTGTGTGTGTGTGCTAAGACCATTTCCCTTCATGTTATGCTAAATGTCAAGATGCAGACCATTCAGGTCTGCCATCTGAATCAGTCAACTACCATATGTGAGCAATCTGCTATTAGCTCAGTCGAACAAAGGACTCCCCTTCGTCTTTTGTTATGCGATGACCTGCTGGACAATTAACAGATGGACGACGAAACACTCAAAAGACTAGACCGAGAATAGCCACCTCGGGCAGTGCTCATCACATCCTCCATGACCTCTAGTCCTTTATAGCACTCATCACAACAGGAGTGGGACATGTGTGTGTGTGTCCTGGCAACCGCCAATTAAGGCCACACAGCATCCTTCACATGAGGGTGATTACTTAATCAAAGCTCTGAGAATAATGAGTTAACGTAAACAGTAATTACTAGAACAAGGCCATTGATTACAGTTTGGTTTCTGATTGGCCCTGCGGGGATTTCAGGGGGAAAAAAAAGAGAACATGCTCGCGCATCTCGTTCGTACGGCGCCGCGCAAACAATATTGCATTTGTGACTTCACGCGTCGCCGCAATGAAACGCATTCATCTTGTAGTGTATGCCTCTTGCTTTTTTTAAACTAGGCATTCTTCATTTTCACTTTCAACACGTTGTGCGCCGACTCTGGTGAGCAATGGAGATGTAGAACTGCGTGAGGCATCGTCTTTACTCAAGCATTCACACTTTGTCATTTATTCACGTTTTTGTGATGACGAATCTATTCCTGCAGGAGACAGAAAAGGCGGAGTGAATTATGCATGTTATATGGATTCTCTTCCCTCTATATACGAAGAGGTGGGGAATGATTCCACAAGCTGCTGCCACCATTAGTGGGACCTTCTGCAGTACGTGGCATGTTAAAAATATATGACCAGCCCTGTTATTCTGACCGTACGAATACGACTGTGATCCGAGAGGGTTTCAGTGATATGGGTCACTGTGGTCTGTGGGTCATGTTTAAGCCAAGCCGCAGCACAGACAGCCACTTAGCAAAGCCCTCAATGAATGTTAGATCGGGTTAGGCGAGGCACCCGTTAATGTTGATTGTGTCGACTAACATTTACCCCCGAGCAATAGTCAGCTATTAGACGTCCCTCGTCTATAACTGGTCTAAAAGTGAACGATGGGTTAGGGTTAGATATAGTCGACTGAAATCTTATATTTAGTCAACTAAAACTAGAGTAACACTAAAACATTTCAACAGGTGACTAAAAAAAATGTGACTAAAACTAAATGAAAATATATTCAAAAAGACTATATGGACTTAAACCAAATCAAAATTTGCCGTCAAAAACAACACTGGCCATTTCCTCGAGAGTGTCCGGCCAACTGAAGCACATCTGAGCCACAGATCACCGATTCATTATCTCACAATTACAAAATAGTATTATAGTGCCCCAAAACAATGTCTCATTTGTTGTGACACACTGAACGCTGCACCAGAAGCTGAAGAAGCCCTTTCCAGAGCGCGACTCCATAGTCTCTCGAGACTGACGGATGCCAATGATGATGTGATGTGAAGTCATACGATGAAATATACATTATTTGAACACTAGTGTCAGCATGAAAGGTGTTTGTAAAAAACAAAAACACAACAAGAAAGCACAACGAGCACTGGGTAAATGCTCTTAAATCATAGTGTCTCTTGGGTGTTGGAGAGGGGGACGTAAAAGCAAACGGGCGAGGACATTAGCAGCGTGTCAATCTGAATAGCATCCTACTCATACCGTAATGAGAGAAAGGTATTGAATTATCTACCCCGAGAGCTTGTGCTGTTTGTTTTCAGGGGGCGGGGGCTGAAGGCAGTCATGAAGGACAGCTCTTTATGTGAACATTAGTAAGGGGGACCACGATGATAAGGCTATACTCTCTGTGATTGTTACCATTCATCACCTGTATTGTCGTCATTAGAATAATAGTTACACCCATAATGGCACAGGATCAAATATTGCCTCTCTCAATGCATGTTTGCACGTTTACACAGTATAACCTGCCATCACGTGCCTTTAACCTCCCCCTTCTGAATTGCCGACAGAATGCAGTCACGGATCCCGGAATTTGCATATGTTGCAGCCACTGTGTGGTGTGTGCGCGTTCGTGCGTGCATGCGTGCGTGTGTGCACTGTGTACACGCGTGCATGCAGCCATGCATGCATGCGTGCGTGTGTGCTCATGTAATGACATTTTCTATTTAATGGCTGACTTACTAATCTTAAAGATTGCAGCATGGAGTGGGAGTATACATCCCCTCAAACCGTGCCGCCATTACATTTTCTCATGATCTTGGTTGGATGTACAACACGGATGCCACCTAGCTCTAATCTTGTGGACTAAAGGGGAGGCCATTTCGGGTGCCTCAGCCAGCAGTCATGAAGATTCTAAATAGATTACCTTGCTATACAGAATGATACAGGGAGGAACTGAAGTCAACAGACGGAGGAACCAAAACATCCGCTCTCTACAGCCATGGGGAGACACACAAACACACATACGCACGCACACAGTGTATAATTAGGCCTTTGTCACAGCTGGCTCCTTACTGTTGTATCCCAGTGAACAGCCTAATTCAAGTACTCTAAAGCCCAAACCACACCAGTTGCAACTCCTTGCAACAAAACCATTTAAAAGTTAAAGGTAGTGTAGACAAGTTTCCAGCCAAGATTTAAAATATATATGAATGTATTTTGTTGGCCTTTTTTCCCTCCATCTTTCCCTTTATTATGATGCTGAGGTGTTCTCCTGCAACAGCACAGTCTCCCTTTGGCCCCCTCTGGCTGAATGCACTGTTTATATCCACTACAGTTTACTACCCGGGACAAACACTGGAAACTTGTCTACAATACCTTTAACCACCCCAATGCAAGGAGTTGCAACTGGTGTGGTTTGGCCTTAATATTGGGCTTAATATTAAAAACCTTTAAAACTTGTTTTAAGGCTGAATCAAAGAGGCTTTGGGTGACAGTAGTGTTCTCTTCAGTATTTGCTAAACTCAAGTGAACTCAAGTGACAAAGGTTTGTCTCACTGGAGGAAGAGCTCAGGCATGGCCTTATAGGCTACTGTGTTCGCAATGTTAAATTCATGACAACCTGCTGTGCTAGAGAGTCGATTCGCCACGTTGGTCTAGCTCAGCTCACTGTTCTCAAATTTTCAAAGAGAATGGTGGTCAGTGGGGAGTGGGGAAATGAAGAGACACTTGAAAGGTCCCTCAGCAGGCTATGGATTCTGAGTGGGTGGCTTGGCTTCAGGCAGCACTTTGGCATCACTTGGACATTGGTATCATTCAAGTTATCGAATTTGCTTGCTTTCAACTCGTTTCTAAGTTTAACTCCCAAAACAGCACAATAAAGACTGTGGTGCTTCTCGCTGTCCATAGGGTTATTTTCCCACAATCTCCGAATGCTATTCGTGTTTAGAGCCCCAAAACACACTCGCCACAGTTTTTCCAGCAGACCACTTGCCCACTTCTTGTATTTGCTTTACCGGGGTTAAGGTTAGGAATAGGTTCAGGGTTAGGCATAGATTTACTGAGGTTAAATTTAGGAATAAGGTTCGGTTTAGGCATAGTTTTACTGAGGTTACGTTTAGAGGAATAAGGTTAGGCATAGTTTTACTATGAGGTTAATTTTAAGAATACCCGGTGGCGACCATTCCGAGGTCACCGGATTTATATACTCATTTCTTGTATTCTAAAGTTGGCTGTATTCTATTAGCTTGATTTTATTCCTTTTATCTTTCGTTAATGTTTTTTTCATTGACTCTTGATTGACATGTAACAGATGTGGAAAGTTCTGGGATGGAGCGAGAGTCCTTGTGTGTGTGTGTGTGTGTGTGTGTGTGTGTGTGTGTGTGTTTTTGTTGATTGTTTTTTTCATTGTTTGCGCTTTGTGCCCGAGGACCCCCAGAAAAATGAGTTGCTGCAACTCAAGGGGGCTTATATCCTCCATTGAAATTTCAAATTGTGCAAAGCTTTTGGGAGGCATCGCAAGAAAGGGCATTTACGTCCTGAATGTGAGGTGTCCGCCATTTGATTAATGCCCGACATCACTGTGCGTTTCCACTCATCACGCTGATAAACCACAGGAAAGCACTGATGGATCGCTACCTGCCTCTGCGATAAGCCTCATTTCACCACTCGGGATAGTGGTGATATGGAAAATAAAGATACCTATTATTCCTAATATTAAAGACCTTGTGTGTGTGTGTGTGTGTGTGTCACATTGGGGATCCCATTACCTCTTGATCCGCTTACACACACACAGAGTAGTTAGTTACTGTATATAGTACAGTATATTATGCTTATAGCTTAGGTGTCCCGTCCATTGCGTCTGCGTCTGCAGACGGTCTGCGTTTGTCTTTTAGCCGACGAGCTAGCGGCAGTTTATAGCGAGGATGGACGGTGGCATAAACTGATGTCGTAACAGGTATATTTACGTGCGTGGCGGACAAGTGATTTGTTGTTTGTAACACGTGTACTGTGTATATATATACGATTATGGCGGGGAAGTAAGATAGATACATACTCTTAAGAACAAAAATGTATCTCTTCCAGCAAAATAATCTCTTCAGAATAGACAGATTTGAAAAAAGGCATGAATGTAAAACTGTATTGCTGAGAGTAATTATGCAATTTCAAAGGCGCTGCTTCAAAGCAGAGTCAAGGCACTGTCTAAAAACATCCATACTTAATTGGTAGCAGAAATAAAAGTCAAGAGTCAAGAGTCAATCACAAAATGTTATACCACACATCTATATTTGATATGCCATCAGTTCATTCAGTTTCCAAGCTCGATAGCACACAGACACAAATGAGACGGCGCCTGCTGCAATCAAAGTAATGTACATTTCCCCCGAAGAATCAGGTCCCGAAGAATGACAGCCTCACTCCCACATTTCACCTAAATCACAGCTGTCACTCAATTGTTAATAGTATTGATATAAGCCAGTCAATACTTGCGATGGATGATGATTACGACAGCTATGCAACTGGTCTGGTGATCAATTGTCTGAATAGACTGTTCAGACGATTTGGACAGCACAGAAGACAGATGAGGACCAAAATACTTCTCAATTCACTATAGCTTCATAATCAGATGAATGCAGAGAGGCTGTGTGCTGTGCACTTCACTATAAGGGTCCCTTTGTCAATGGGAGTTTTTGTGTAAGACGAAAATCTACACTATAGCTGAATAGAGGAGGGGCTAGGCGCCGTTCAAAAACCAAAAACCAAAACCAAAAACTGAATGTAAACATCTCCTGTACAGTGTACATCATTAACATTTGACCAGGATAGTCGTTTGAATAATAGTCATTGCGAGTTCATTCTCAAGGGGACATTCTCGGCTATTTTCCCCTAAAGGCATGTCTGGCAGAAAAGACCCGCCGTGCCTTGCGGTATATCGCCTGTGACAAATATAAAGTGACTCCCTGTGGAGGGGAGTAAATGAAATGTCAACATCTATGTGACACGCAAAGGAAATTAATGGCATCTCACATGGGAAGGATAGACAGGGAGGGAGGGACGGGCTAAAAGGCAACGTGTGGTCTAGTTAACTGTCATGTCTGCTGAGGACCGCATTTCAAACCGGTGAACCCGTCCCTCTATACCAGAAATTGCGTGGCTGGGCCAGGCTAAAATAATAAATAAAGACATCCTTTGATTTTTAGGACGTTGGTTTTAGGTCGTCTATCAAGCTAAACGGCCCTCAGGTTATCCATGATACGTACGTGCGTTTTGCGCTGGTACTGTATAGGCCGCATTGTGCTGCATGACACAGACACTGTGACACTGTGATTCACCTTTTCTAATCTCCGTCATACACCTTCCTCCATCATCTCCCCAGCGCAATTACGGGATGATTTGGCGGCCCTGGTAATCGCATTAAGTAATCCCAACACTGAATAGGAGTGACAGGACTTTGTCATGGAAGTTGTTTTTTTTTGTTGCTAAAATGCTTAAGCTGGAACACTGCCAGCCATGAAGTCTATTCCACCACTCTCAAATTGTCCGTCCCCCCCGCATTCCATACGAATGAAAGTTGTTTCACCTTTCCTGGCCAGATCGGTGGTTGTTGTTGTAGTTGTTGTCTGAATTAACAATGCTTTGTTATACTGTGGTTTATTTTTTCGGAGCAGAACCACAAGGCGAGTTTAGTTTTCAGAGCCACGCTCCCCCTTGTTGTTCACTTCCTCTGTTAACCCATTCTGGCCGGGAACCCATTTTTGTGTTAGCACTATGTTATGCTTTAGCTATTGAAAAATAGCAGATCTACAAGCTCATAGCGCGCCACCGAGTGGCGCGCTACGAGCTTGTAGTTCTGCTATTTTTTGAAAAATCGAAAGAACGACTGACTTTTTAAATCTGATCTCGGGTCAGAATTCGTTAATCAGACCAGTGTGTGTCCTAGTGGAAATCTCGTATGAATCTGATCTCAGGTCAGAATGGGTTAATGAAGAATTGAGCGCCTGCAGGGACCGGTGATCGGCCGTGCTTGCTTCTGGCACTCTACAGTGTATTGCATGATGGCTCCTGCATCCCCAATGATGCCGTTGCTGCAGAGTGCTAAGTTCTATCAGACAAGGAGAGGGGGGGGCGGGGGGGGGTTAATTGGATGTTATCTACATTGCACACACTGGTCATTTCTCTTATTCCCTCTTTGATCTTCGGCATACATCCGTGTCTGCTCATTGAATTATTCAAAAGACTGGACTGAATAGGTGACTTTATAATCATGCTCTGCTCTGGCCACTCAAAGGCCTCGATCTGCATCGGCACGGACAGTATCGTAACATTATTAAATGACCGGATCATTACAAATCACAGTTCTGAATGGGACCGTAGAGTGGCCTTATATGCGTGTAATGAGGGGGGGGAAAAAAACGGGTGCCGTGGTAAATGAGGCCTTATTAGGAGTAGCAACTACTAGGGCTGCACGATTGTGGCGAAATAAATGATCCAGATTATTCTTGGAGTTCGTGTAGTTTGATTAGGAGGATTCCCCCGAGGCCAACCTGTAGTGACAAAGAACACAAAGCCCTGCCCGGTTTCTCAATAAAAACACGACTTTCAAAACATCTTTTAAATAACTTAACCAGGCCACTTCCCTATACTTCCTTCACAGCTGTTACCGATAATATTATTAAGGCTCTGTTCCATTTAGTGTACAGTGATTCTCCCAACCTTTTTAATTTCAAGGACCCCCATAACTCTGAGAGTGTACCAAATGTTCATTTGGAACCCACTCAAGGACACTTTAGCTGGACTTCGACTGCAGCTTTAGCGCCATGCACACACACCACACGACACTGCATCAAAATATGTACCGTTTCCTTTTGAGACCCACTGGTGTAGCAGAGTGTTTCCAGTGAGCCAACATGAGCACAATAGCAGCACCCTGACTCTGTTTGACCAGAATGGAGCAGAGCCTTCATTAGTATCATCGGTAAACACCTGTGAAGGAAGTAAGGAAGGGGCCAGAGTTCCTTCAAAAATGGTTGCTGTGCATACTGTATATAGAGCCTGTGCCGTATGGATGGCAGCTGAAAGACAGAAAGTCTTTGAAGAGCACATGAGTCTGTGCGCCGACCCATGACTGAAGTCTGGAGCATCCCAGGGTCCCTCGTGCACAGAACCAGGGCTGTTATTACTGAAGGGGTCAACGATAATGGGCCTTTCATGACTGTCTGTGTCTCAGAGCGCAGAACTGCCCAGTGCCCAGAAAGCATGGTGCAATTCTTACGCAGTCGCGCACACATACACACAAGAGAGAGAGAGAAAATAAAGATGACATCCTACATGCACACTGATTACCCTGAATACTAATTAGATGGATTTCAATGTGCATTTGTGTGTGTGTGTGTGTGTGTGTGTGTGTGTGTGTGTGTGTGTGTGTGTGTGTGTGTGTGTGTGCGTGTGTGTGTGTTTGTTTGGAAAAAGCTGCAATATTTTTTCTGAAACCATTCCACGAGAGGATGACAGCCTGTGTAGCCTATTGTGCCGCTGGTAATCTGGGACTATGAATCTACAGTAATTGGCAGAGCAGTGCAGCCGTCCCGCTCCAGCTCAGTCATCTAACTCATTGAGACCTGATTATTCCAAATGTCTTCTACCGGTAAATGGTCATGACAGTTTCATAAAAAAAAAAACTTTATTTCTATATCTCAAACTATTTCATGTCAAAGACCAACAAAAAAATGATGGCTGCTGACCCCCCCCAAAGATAGGAGTTAAAAACGTTTGCTGTGAAAGAATATATATTCAAAAATGTGCACACAATAACAGATCTACAAGGTCGTCACTATGAGCTTGTAGATCTGCTATTTTTCCAACAGCTAAAGTTTAAAATAACGGTGAGAATAAGTGGCAAGAAGTCACGGGCGACACAGATGTCGTTTCCAGGTCTCAATGCGCTAATGCCATGTAGTGTAGTGTATCGGCATACTGATTCCAGCCCCCGTGGACCACAGGCCCGTCCAGCTGGACCCATGCCTTGGCAGGCATGTTGCCCCGGCATCCATACTTCGCCCCACAGACACAGTGCTCACACGGCAGCACACTGCTTCATCAAATCCCCACCACCATGCTGCACAAGCACATGACAGCACGCTACGGTACCTGCACAAGAAAGACCTAGCTGTATACTGTCACTGCCAGAATAAATGCATAAATTGCTAGAGTCACAGGAGGTTGTCGCTGTCAGATGGAACCGTCGTTATGTCCCCAGAAAAAAAGAACCGGTGGAAATGGATCCAATGTGAGTGGTTATTCCAAAGAACTGGCGAAAAAGATCTGCTATTTTCTTTTGACTTTATTTACTTTTGCGCAACACTGGCATCTGACAAAGTATCGGGCATTCATTCTGTCCCCCCTCCCCCTCCAAAAACAAATAACTTAAAAACATGAAATAATGATTGGAGATTCTGGCAGCAGCAACAATGATAGTAGTTTCAACACTGGGTCTGCGCCTTGCTACTGAAAAGACAAAAAAAATAATTGTACTACTACTGCTCATCCATGTTTTGCTGGTCCCAGCTGTTTGATCTTTCTTTGACTCCCTGAAGCACTGTCCACTTTACTGATCGTCTCCTCAGCACTCGATCCAGATTAGTATTAACAGTGATGCACTCATTGCACTGCACTATATGGCCTGCTATTGCTGCAGTAGCTACATTGCAGTTCTATTTAAGTCAATTTCAGAGTACAATCTCATTGGTGTCGTTCAAATGCAATGGTCTCTTGACTTTGACACCAAAGCCAGCCAGGTAAATGGAGAATAAGAACTTGAACATTATGGTGGGCAAGGATAAAAATGATGCAGCCTAGATGCAGCCTACTCTAAGGACATTTTATGTTCGTCTGCTTCACTGCCCTAGCTGGCCTGTACCCCCTCCCACCATTTCTCGTCAGTGCAGTCCAGTAATTACCTTCACAAGAAAAGTAGAAGAACGCACAATGACAGACCAGAGGGGTTGTGCTGTTATGTTACACAAGAAGAGACACAAACCGTTTAGCTCCTGCACTGTTGCATTTCCCCTTGGGAGCCTAAACTCGTGTTGGTAGTAAACAGATCAATAAGCTCACCTGAGAGCCAGCTGCAGAACCTCCTCTCAAGTTTATCCTGTACAGCATATGGGCCTAGTCAGATTCCGAACACGCTCGCTGCTCACAAAGCCCTCTTCGCGGCTAGAGCTTAATGATGCCAATCTCTTAATGGGCAGCAATTGCACTCAGAGACCCTTTATTACACTGATTAGGCTGGCCTCAAAAATGATGTCCTAATCTGATTAGGAGACTGATAAAGCAGAGCAGAATAGGGACAGACACACAGTCAGACAGACACTAGACAGTGTGTGTATAGTGTGTGTGTGCACGCATGCGTGCGTGCATGCGTGCGTGCGAGCAAGCGAGATCACAGAAGGACACGGAAGATACAGAGAGAGAAAGAGAGAGAGAGAGAGGCTGACATAGATAGAAATTGCATTACTTTCCCCAAATCATGGGGCTAAGTAGCAGAAGAAATCCTCCGGCTTGTACTGTATGAAATATCAGTTTTCCACTAAGTTTCTCACTTTGTGCATGTGGAAATCAGGCCATTTATAAAAAAAGGCGGTGCTGACAGAGACAGACAACATCTGTCCTTCCAGCACGCCACTATTAGGCTGCACTAGACAGAACCCAGTGTTGATTTTGTCGCCTAAAAAAACTTGTTGGCTACCTAATTTCACTGATGAAAACTAAGGTACAGTATGATGACTAAAATGAAGACTAAATATAAACTAGACTAAAATGTTAGGCAGGGACTAGTGGTGAGCAGATCCAGTAGAACTAAAAGACAAATGATTTTACGTTTGGTTGTGCTCGGGTCCATTGTCAGAGCTCAAACCCAGCTCAGAACCAAGGGTAAAATCTGCCATTACGACGACAAAATACATTTTTGTCTGCAAAATAAATTGTAGATTTTAGTTGACTAAAATCTTAGACTAAACGAGACTATAGTGTAAATATTCTGTTTGTGCATTCTACTATTATGGTACTTACGGTTCTGTCACTATGGTACATCCCACTACCCAGCGGGCTTTGCACTATGCGCGGGCTTTAGCAGACAGTCTATTATATGAATCAATGGCAGTGGCCAGGTTGTTGTTTTACGCTATGTTCAACTGATATAAAGTTTCATATTACAAAGAAGAAGGTTGTCGTTTTTGACTTATCAATGGTAGCAGAGGATGGCTAACAACATTAACTACAGAGTCCCACCGGCGTTTGAAGAAAAGAAGTCTTATGAGAGCTGGAAAAATGAAGTTGAAATGTGGAAACGTGTCACTGAACTGGATCCGAAGAAACAGGCTTTAGCTGTTGCTCTTTCACTGACGGGACGAGCTAGAGATACAGCGTTGGAAATACCTGCGGACGATTTGAACAAAGATGATGGGATGAAGACACTTGTAGAGGCATTGGATAATGTATTCCTAAAAGAAGAAAAAGACCGGGCTTACGACGCATACACGGACTTTGACAAGACTCGGAGAGAACGTGACGTTTCCATGGCGGATTACATCGTCCATTTCGAGCAGAGGTACAACAAAATGCGAAAATTTGACATGACTCTTCCTGATACTGTTTTAGCATTTAAGTTGTTGGATACAGCCGATCTGGATGTTAAAGATAAGCAGCTTGCTCTTACAGCGTGTTCAACACTTACATTTGCAAGCATGAAGTCAGCTCTAAAAAGGATTTTTGGAGACAAGACTGTGTTATCCACGAGCAGCAGTGGAGGAATTCAAGTGCGACAAGACGAGCATGCTTTGTATGTTGATCAGAGGAAAGACGGTAAATACGGGAGCAAATTCCATCCCCAAACCAACCATGCGAGGGCGCCATTGACTGGCTCAAACCCACTGGACAGGTATGGAAAAAGAACAAAATGTGCTATTTGTCAGAGTACGTTCCACTGGGCTAAGGACTGCCCACACAAAGCTGAGCATGTGAAAATGACGGAAGAAAATTCAGAGGCAGATCAAATTGAAAAGTGCAACATTACTTTGTTTTCTAAAGAGTCAATATCTGATGCTGAAATATTCATGGTGGAGGCCTTGGGTTCAGCTGTAATTGACACTGCATGCACCAGAACAGTCTGTGGTGAAAAATGGTTGGACAGTTACATTCATACACTGAAGAAGAGTGAGAGGAATAAAATGGAAAGTACACAGAGTAGAAGAGCTTTCAAGTTTGGTGATGGTCAAGTTGTTCATTCTACAAAAAAGGTGAAAGTCCCAGCTAAGATAGGCCAAACTAAGTGCCATATAGAGACTGAGGTGGTCCCAGTGGACATTCCTTTACTACTAAGCAAAGCATCACTTAAGAGGGCAAAAGCTGTGCTTGACATTGAGAATGATAAAGCCACAATGTTTCATGAACCTGTGCCCCTTGAAATCACCTCCTCTGGACACTACTGTGTCAGCATAGTGGACAGAGATTGCACAGCCACTTGTGATAATGAACCCCAAGCTAATGAGGTTCTGGCCATAACAGATGACATGAGTAAAGATGAAAAACACAAAGCCTTGGTGAAACTTCACAAGCAGTTTGGACATGCTTCAGTTGATAAACTTAAAAAATTACTGACTAGTGCTGGAAGTAATGATGATGAGAGCATTACTATTTTGAATGACATTGTAAGCAGCTGCGAAACATGTCTCAGGTACAACAAACCCAAGCCAAAGCCATCAGTTGGTCTACCAATGGCTTCAACCTACAATGAAACTGTGGCATTAGATCTGCATGAGCTAGAACCTAATGTGTGGTACCTTCACATGATTGATCATTTCACCAGGTTCAGTGCTGGTAGTATTGTGACCACAAAAAAATCCAGTGAAATTGTGAGGCACTTTATTCATTCCTGGGTGAGTGTTCATGGAGCCCCGGCAAAACTTTTTTTTGACAACGGAGGAGAATTCAACAATGAGGAAATGAGAGACATGGCAGAGAACTTTAACATTGAAACCAAAACCACTGCTGCCTACAGTCCATGGAGTAATGGATTGTGTGAAAGGCATAACCAGACCCTTACAGAGATAATGTTAAAGGTGAAGAAAAGCAGTGGATGTGATTGGAAAACAGCCCTAGATTGGGCTCTCATGGCAAAGAATACAATGCACAATGTACATGGATTTAGTCCATATCAGCTAGTATTTGGGCAAAATCCAAACCTACCTTCTGTGCTAGTTGATAAACCGCCTGCCCTGGAGGGCACTACAATAAGTAAATGGGTAGGACAGCACATTTCAGCATTGCATGAAGCAAGGACAGCGTTTACTGAGGCAGAGTGCTCTGAGAGAATCAGGAGAGCTCTACGCACACAGCTTCGCCCCACAGATGAACACTACGAAACTGGAGACAAAGTGTACTACAAAAGAATGGACTGCAATGAATGGAAAGGCCCTGGAGTGGTAATTGGACGGGACGGCGTGGTCATATTTGTTAGACATGGGGGCACCTATGTCCGGGTGCATCACTGTAGACTACGCAAGGCCAAAGATCACTACACTGACAAGTCAGGTGACAGCCAAGAAAGTCAGACAGAATATAATGCAGCAGAATGTGACATGAACAATGTTGTAAATGTACCCGATACTGAATCTAGTGATGTACCTGACACAGAGAATGCTGCAGGGGACTCTAATAATGACACAGACAACATTGAGCAGACCAATGATCCATCCAACCGACAACCTACTATCAGAAGAACAGACTGCAGTGAGAATCTAAAGGCAGGTCAATTCATTAAGTATGTGGAAAGAGACACTGGAATTTCACACACAGCAAAAGTGCTCAGCCGAGCAGGAAAAGCAACAGGAAAAAACAAGAACTGGTACAATCTGGAGTACACTGAGCCAGTTAGCCTCACTGGCACAACCAGGTCAGCTGACCTTTCACAGGTTGACACACTGCAGATTGAACTATTGGACAGGGTGGAACAGCCACCTGACAGACACCACGATGATGTACTGGTTACAAAGGATGTGTCATTTGAATCAGCTAAACTTACTGAAATCAGTAACTGGGAAAAACATGGAGTGTTCAATGAAGTAAAAAATATGGGACAAAAGTGTATTTCCACAAGATGGGTGTGCACACTCAAAGACACAGCAGACGGCATAGTTCCAAAAGCAAGACTAGTGGCGAGAGGTTTTGAAGAGCTAAACACAAAGGACCTCCCAAAGGACTCTCCAACATGTGCCTCAGAGTCTCTTAGACTACTCATGTCAGTGATATGTCAAAACCAATGGACACCCCACTCTATGGACATTAAGTCAGCATTCCTTCAAGGAAATGAGCTATCCCGAGACATTTATCTCCGTCCACCACCTGAAGCAAAGAGTGAAGGAACTCTGTGGAAGCTGAATAAATGTGTTTATGGACTAAATGATGCATCACTGTACTGGTACAATAGAGTTAAAGAAACAATGTTGCAAACTGGAGGAAAGATGTCACAAGTTGACCCTGCCATTTTTTATTGGTTGGATAATGATTGTAATGTGTCTGGAGTGCTTGCTTGTCATGTTGATGATTTTATCTGGGGTGGTTCACACAGTTTCGCAACAACAGTGATCCCTCACCTGCAAACTGCCTTCCAAGTGGGCAGAGAAGAACATGACAGTTTTCGCTATGTAGGCATGGAGTATGTCACTGAAAGTGGAGTAACTTATATGCATCAAGACCATTATATACAGAATCTTCAGCCAATTCACATGGACACCTCCAGAGCGATGAGCCGTGATGCTCCCCTGACTGAGAGTGAAATCGATGACCTTAGATCAAAGATAGGTCAACTTCTGTGGGTTGCCAGACAAAGTCGACCTGATATTATGTTTGATACTTGTGTCCTTGCTGCTAACATAAAACATGCTACTGTACAGAGTTTACATGACACAAACAAGGTGGTGAGAAAGCTAAAATCAGAAAAAGTGACACTGAAATTTCAGAACCTAGGAAAAGACAACTCTCTAAAGCTAGTAGTGTTCTGTGATGCCTCACTGGGAAACCTTCCAGATGGTGGCACTCAAGGGGGACATCTCATTGTGCTGATGGGTGAGGAAGGAAGATTCTCACCTGTTTATTGGCAGTCAAAGAAGATCAGGAGAGTCGTCCGAAGCACACTTGCTGGTGAAACACTCGCTCTCGCAGATGCTGTTGACAGTGCCATTTCTCTTTCTGACCTTCATGCAGAACTAACCACTGGACATCTTACCCAGCATGTCTTACCAATAGTGTGTGTCACTGATAACCACTCTCTTGCTGATGCCATCAAGTCTACTAAGTCAGTGACAGAGAAAAGGCTCCGCATTGAAATAAGTGGTATCAAGGAACTTCTTCAGAGCAAAAGAATCCAACGGATACTGTGGGCACCTACAGGAGAGCAGCTAGCTGATTGCTTGACAAAACGAGGTGCATCCGCACTTCAGCTCCTAAAGGCACTCAGTGTTGGAGTATGGAAACTGGAATAGAGACTCTTTTTCTTTTAACAGTAATTTTTGTTTTTGGTCATTATGTTCTTTCATGCCTATGGACATTAATAATAGACTTTGTTTCTTTGTTATAAAAAAAAAAAGGGAAAAAGAAAAGAAAAGTGGGAGATTGTAAATATTCTGTTTGTGCATTCTACTATTATGGTACTTACGGTTCTGTCACTATGGTACATCCCACTACCCAGCGGGCTTTGCACTATGCGCGGGCTTTAGCAGACAGTCTATTATATGAATCAATGGCAGTGGCCAGGTTGTTGTTTTACGCTATGTTCAACTGATATAAAGTTTCATATTACAAAGAAGAAGGTTGTCGTTTTTGACTTATCAATAGGTAAAACATTTCAGATGACTAAAATATGATTAAATCTTACCAGAATTTTATTCAAAAGACTGACTAAAACTAAATCAAAATTTGCTGCCTAAAGCAAAGTATCAACACTGGGATCGTGTTGTAATATACTATTATATGAAAGGATTCAGTGAATATGAGAATGAGAAATGCATATTATACTTCATTGTAAGTGTCGGAAGGCCTGTTCTTTTCAACAATAAGCATCTAGAATAATGTGCGATGTATCAACAGTGATAGCACACGCCTCCAGGCTGTCTCAGTCTGTTACACACAATTGCTTTTGCCAATATGACAGCATCATAAACAGCATAACAACAGTGTCATAAAACTTGCAGATGGTACCGCATTTTCACTAATAACCAACAGTGATGCTTATAGGAGGGGAAGTGGAAGATCTGACAATAATATGGTGCTACATGATTACTGGTTTACTTCTTTATCCTATCCTAATAAAGTTGTTTTTACTTTTGTTCTCTCCCCTGGCCCCCCCACACCTCTGAGTACTTAGAAAATATTACTTAGTCTTATTGATTTGGCTATTCAATGGGTTAGGGATATTCATCTACACGGGACACTAAACTGTAAACAAAATAAATAAAATTAAATATGACCCCTCATGACACTAGAGCCTTTGAATTAAATCTGCTGCCGCATAACTCAACTCAATTACATCCTTGTGTTTCTTTTGAAGCTCGATCCCTCGCCTCCAAATACATTTAATATATGTAGCTAATGTGGTTTTAAGCCAACAGGCGGCAAAGAAAAGGGAGAAAAACAGTGCAAGAATGAGTCGCATTAAAATGGGCTATTTTCATTTTAATCCATCTGGAGGAATTGCTTCACATAACAAGTAATGATATTTGTGAATTAGGTGATATTAATGCTACATCACTGGCTGTTATACTGACTGTTAACTGTCTTGTGAAGGTGTCTCACAGCGAAAATAGACAATCTACAAGCAACAACATGCCCAAAATAGTGGTACCAGGTTTTGATTGATTGAAACCTTTATTTCAGGGGAATCCAATTGAGACCAGGGTCTCTTTTTCAATGGCCAAATATTACAAAAAGCAGGTGCATATGCCTTCCTCTAGTGTGAGGTCAGTTAAGAGTCTTTTAAAAGTAGTAAATGAAACAAGGACATTAAACTTCAATTTGTTTTGACAATTATTCCATAAATGTGGAGCATACACCCTGAAGGCAGTATCTCCCAATTTAGTAGTAGTTTTTGGTACCTTCAACAAAAGCTTATCTTGTGATCTGGTACCATAAGCTGATGTATTGAGATCTAGCAGTTTTGTTAAATACAGAGGTAGTTTACCAATTAGTGCTTTATACAGTTGACATATATAAGTTGGTCGCCGAAAATAGCCGATCTACAAGCTCACATCGCATCATCGTAACGCTATGCTGAGCTTGTAGATTTAGCTATATATAATTATTTTGATGCTACACAGCACAAGGATGCTTATGTTTGTTGTACATAGGCCTTTATTTGACTGTCATATACTGATCACTGCCACATCATGAGATGACACAGTAGTCAATCTAATCTACACACACACACACACACACACACACACACACACACACACACTAGTTATTTTTGCCCTTTTCGGTACAGTCAATCTTTTTTATATATTCAGTCATCTGAATCATATCACAATGAAGGGGTTAATTTTCCGCAAATCATTGACCTTTCCTCTGTGTTGGCAAAAGGAAGAGTGGTAATTTCAGGGGAAGGGTGATAAATTCATCGTCATTAATCCGAATCATTGGCATTAAAGCATCATCTTCCCAGCAGTGCAGTCTCACGCAGATCAATTGTGTTCAATCTCCTTGTAAAAAGTGTGAAGGAAAAGTAGGTTGAAAAATCGGTGTCGTATGTCAGGGGTTCTCAACGTTTTTGGCTGGGGAACCCCGGAAATGCTTTAACCATGTCTCGCGACCCCCAATACAGACTGACTGCAAAAATAACCTTAATAATAGAGAAAATATATCATAAATTAATACTGAAACCAGATATGAATACTGAAACCAGATATAATCATTAAGGAAAGTTTATGCATGCACTATGTGTACTATGTAAACTCTTCATTTTCCAGCCATTCAAGTGCAAAAATATATATTTTTGAAAATAATTTGGGGACCCCCCCAAAATAATTTGGGGACCCCCCCAAAATAATTTGGCGATCCCCAGAGGGGTTGCGACCCATGGGTTGAGAACCCTTGTCATATGTCACCTATTTGGGGAATCAGGAATAATCACTGTAAAATAAGCTTTCTTTATCCATGCAGCAACCTACCTTCTACCTTCTACCTTTTTAAACACACATTATCATGAGGATACGATGGCGTCAATACAAAAGTCAGATAAAGACAATATGGAGCTGGGATACAGTGTGGTCTAATGTTGCCCTATCTTCTAGGAATCCTGATCATCAGCAAATTCATCTAAATTTTGTTCATCGGACATACTTAACTCCCCGCAGATTGTGTGCCATGCAGATTTTAAATAACCATAACTGCACTTTCTGCACTCCGAACACCATAGGTACATTCTTTCATATGGTGTGGGAGTGTCCGGGTGTCCTGACATTTTGGAATCTGGTTGCTGCTAAACTTTCGATTATACTACAAATTAACATAACACCCTCCCCATCTCTATTCTTATTAAATGATGTATCCCAGTTGCTATTAAATAATACCCGTATTCGTGTCTTCTTTGCTGGCGTAACGGCCGCAAAGAAGATGGTTGCTTCACGCTGGAAACCGCCTCATACATTGTCATTTCGCCAATGGGCTTTGACCTTTCTAGATATCATTTATCTAGAAATGTCTACAGCAAGATTGCATGGTGCAAAAGAGGAAAACATCGAGATTTGGTCTGGTATTGCAGATTTGGTTACGGGCATGATTTAGTCATTATTATTATTGTTATTATTATTTTCATTCATTTATTTATTTTTTGTTCCCATTTGCACAGTAGTAAGAGTACTGAAATTTTTTGGCATCTTTGGTCTCGGGGGGAGGGGTGGGTGGGATTGTTTGTTTTTGTGTTTTTTGTTTCTTGTTTCTTTAGTCATTCATGATGTTAACGTATCTTATTGTGATTTTTTGTCTTTAATAAAAAAACATTTGATAACAAAAAAAAAGATAAAGACAATAAACGATCATGAAAGACATACATTAGCACAGTGTTCATCAACAATAATGTGAATGTACATGCAGCAAATGTAAGCAAGTCATCTGCGAAGCAATAAGGCAGCTGCAACAGCTTTGTCGAAGTCAGATTGTGCATTGTGCAGTGAATTTGATTTATTAGGCTAAATGCGTTACATTTATTATAGCGATAATGTTTCCCCGTGTCAGAGATTAGGTGTATGATAGATGTTGCAATATTGCGTGTCCTGACTCCTGCTTGCAGCCCAGCAAAGTTCCATTTAGTACAGTAGTATGTCTTTGTTGTGATCATTTATCATAACCTGCTTTGTCTCAGTCCATATATAACCTAATTGGAATTATGATGGTTGGGACGATTAGCGTCTCAAACCTCATTGGCTGTTGACAAAACAGCAATGTCCCCGTTCCTTGCATCAGTAGCCTCTCAGTGTTTCCAATCGAGACGAGCAACATGTCATTGAGTACATAAACCACTACAAACAAACACAAACGCCACCCGAGTTCTTGCAATTCCGTCGTCACAGTGTGCCAAATGTGTTGTCATTTGCGATTATCTTTTAAAAAGCAGAAACAGTAATATGTGGAGCCGGGAACAGGGCATTCCTAATAGAGAGCCTAGAGAATAACCAACGTCTCAGTCGCTCAGTGTCACTCGGCGAGCCTCAGTGCGAGAGCCATGAGGGGACACCACTGAGCACTGGTCACAGCCGGGGCTGCCCTGAGCTCAACGGAGATCTGTCGAACCTAGAAGAGTTGTCACTGCCTATTGTGTCACGCTATTCCGCATCTACATTATAATGTTTGGTGCAGCCAAAGGGCCCATAATTTAGTTTGAGGTTTTTTTTGTTCACATAATTCATTTCAAGGAGGACCGTTGTGGTACCCGAAAGCCCCCGAAACACAGAATGATACACTGCTGCGCTAATTTGCATTTAGTTGAATTATGGACCAGTTGACAGTCCAAATTATTTTGACACTATGGCAAATGTTTGCTCAAGGAAGTGTCACCATGCATGTCCTCAATTTACGCTCCGTGTGGTGCCGTTACCTCAGGCTGGTGACATTGTCATATGCATGCAAATTCTCATGGACTGAGCGTCCACACGGCAGGATAAGCATATATTTAGTCTTTATACTTGGCTCTCGTCTTCCATGTTCCTTTAATGGCGCTCACTAATGTTGAATTTTGTGCAGTTTCTACTACTGTGGTATAGTATTTATATGACTGACTGTACCTGAACCGTATCCAGACACTAACATATTAACAGAAGAGTTGCTGGAAGGATGCCTTAAAGCAAAATGCTAATCAGAAGAACATATTTACAGTATATAACTATGCACACAGCAAGAACATGAAAAGGCCTATTAAAAAGGAAACTGGTCAAATCAATGAGAATTAATTAAAATCCCGTCCCATCTTATATACAAGTGAAAAGGTGTACCCATACTCATTCTTCATGCTCTATCTCCGACCGAACCACACTTTTACCACACATCTCTATATGCAAAATAAATTCGCCACCCTCCCCGAACTGACATAGCCTATTTTTTAGCCGTTCAAGTTTCTTATTTACTCTGCAAATATTACTTTTATGAAAATCACGATCGAGCCAGCAGATAAACGGGTGCCACAACACGCCGAGAAACAAGGAATTTAACCACGCTACTTGCATACACTGCAACTCGCTTACAATTCGCAAACCTGGCAACACTGCCTGCCTCTTACGTCACCAGCTCTGCTCCTCCTGGCCTCCGTAGTCCGTCGCGCTCACAATCTGTCGCAGCCATCTTGCTTTTCTTTTGGATGGGCGAGTGGACATTTAATGCTAATAAATTAATTATAGGTCCAGCAAGCAAATCATGATGGTCTGATTGTGCTCAATAGGTCACAATAACATTCCGAAATTAGGTGTTGTGTTTTGTATGGCATTTTCCCCAGTAGTAGTTGCATATCTATCTCAGCTTTTGCCTGATAGCACACATGCTAACGTCAGCAGCCATAGCAACATACAGTGTGCGCAGACATAACATGAGTTGTTTACAACACAAACACACGGCCTTTTCACCACGCAATACACACAACAGCTCGGGAGTTATTAAACCGAACGTGGACGCTGTTTCAGTGTTACATTTGCTGCGCATATCGGAATAATTGTAACGGCATGCATGATAAATGTAACAACGCTAAAAAACACCATTAAACATATCGTTTTCACCTTAAAGCTATTACATTTCATTGAAGCAACTCCTTAGCATTGTTTTCATACCATGGATGTGATAAGATAATGTATCAAACATAAGGGAAATATTAAATAGGATCGGGTGTACCAGTTTGGCCATTTCTTTTTTTTCAATGGGGCAATACATTGATTAAACAAACGTTTGATTGATTGAGTTGTACAACGTTATACAACCCTAAACTAATTTTAGAATACACTACACAATACAATACAATTTTAGAACATATTTTGCACGTTCCATTTTTTTACTCAGAGATCCCTTTAGCTACACATGTAATATTTCCAGGCAACGGACCTACACATGTCAGCTACCATAAACCACTTCAAGTTATTAGGACGAAATAACTGACAGGAGTGACGGTGCTGTGCTGTGAGTAAACTAATAGGGGAGAGCCGCCAAGGATGTAACATTTTGCACGTTTCATTCTTTTACTCAGAGATCCGTTTAGCTACACATGTAATATTTTCAGGCAACGGACCTACACATGTCAGCTACCATAAACCACTTCAAGTTATTTTTTTGATAAAACAGGTCGGGAGTTATTCAACCGAACGTGGACGCTGTTTCAGTGTTACATTTGCTGCGCATATCGGATCAATTGTAACGGCATGCATGATAAATGTAACAACGCTAAAAAACACCATTAAACATATCGTTCTCAGCTTAAAGCAATTACATTTCATTGAAGCAACTCCTTAGCATTGTTTTTATACCATGGATGTGATAAGAAAATGTATCAAACATAAGGGAAATATTAAATAGTATCGGGTGTACCAGTACCAGTTTGGCCATTTCTTTTTTTTCAATGGGGCAATACATTGATTAAACAAACGTTTGATTGATTGAGTTGTACAACGTTATACAACCCTAAACTAATTTCAGAATACACTACACGATACAATACCATTTCAGAACATATAATATTGGCCAATATGTCAAATATGTAAATATTACATATAATGGCATTGAATGGAAGCGGACCATTTGTAACACATGTTACAAATGACCCGCTTTTGCAAGTTTTCTTTGCAGTTGCTTACAGACCAGAATGAACGTGAATTCCGTCTAAACACGATGCAAACTAATGAAGAACATAAGCATGAACACATCCATGTGGATTTTTATTCACCAACACCAAAGACAAAAATTGTACCACACATATACTCCAGGTGTAAAATTAGACGCATTTTGAAGGTAAACACTTCAAACTTCAAACTCCTGGCCACGTAGAGTACGTTGCTGTACACATACTGACGCGATGGCGTCATGGTGGCGTTGACCAATCAAGATATAACGTCCATGTTACAACCGTGAAGCGTTACAACCTTGGCGGCTCTCCCCTACATTTGTTACTAACATTAGGTTGTGGCGAAGTAGACACGTGGCCAGCAGATACTGTGTTTTGGACAAACAGGCTAGGTATTGGTGTTGATTTGGGTCAACTGGACAAACAGCGTGGTGTTGTTTTGTGTCTGTGTTTGTGTTGGAGCGCCTCAGTGTGGCCGTACAGGTCATGTGCAACCTCTTCCACAGAGAGATGGAGACACTAAATCTCAGCTGGACAAACATGTTTGCATGCATGCATCGCTGCCTTGCATGCTGTGTGCTACTGTTGAGTCTGTCACTTACTTTGACTGATTTATGGCATTGTCTTTCTGTTAAAATCCAACTATGTTAATTTAAGAACTCTGGGCATATAGGTCATTGTTTATTCACTGTGCACACGTGTAGCCTATTGTATGTCAGACTGTATGTCTGTCCCACAGTCACAATCCTTTAGTACTTAGGCTGTGGAAATATTCAGGACAAAACAATGGTACATTTCCAATAACCCATTCGTTACTACATGTGGAGTCAACTCCCGCCATTTATTTCTTCCCATAGTGCGTGGCAAAGTCGCTCTGGGATGAGTGCGCGCGTAGCGCGCACGAAATTCTAGTACCTAATAAGTGAAAAGGAATGTATCAATGTATTCTGGCTAGAGGCATTTATTTTGTCAGAATTCACCAATTAACAGAAACGGACAGCAAGTTGTTTCCCCCGGCTGATTCTCCTGCCAACCAACATTGGCCAAACAAAAATAGCCTTCATCAGTGTCAGGTTGGCTAATGAACGCTTTAGCCGGGAAATGTCTACGTTTTTGAGTGAGTCTTGATGAGACGTTGTGCCACAGTGCCAGACACTCTGACACCAATTAGAATGTCTTAGCAGCAGGGAGAGAGCGGTGTGTGCATTAAAGTCCAGCAGGTTGCTTCCCCCTGAGACTGAGATCGAGTTGCACTGTCAATCAGAGCACAAGGGAATGTGCTTCTTTCTGCAAGCAAGAGCTATAGGGACTATATGGACTGAAATGGATTTCACATCCGAGACGCAGTGGCTTCATACCTTAGCTTTAAATGACGCCCCTGCAGAGATGTTTCGCTTTACAATCTTCTTAAATTACCACGGAAAGATGTTACTTAAACAAATTATTTAAGTTAGATTGGGGCATTTTTATTGTCTTGTGGACACGATAAGAAGAATTGGGACAGACGGTTACCCAAAAGACTGGGAAATCATCTTAGAAGATCAATCAATAGCAATTAAAAGCATACAGTAGGAAAAACATGACTTATTATTTATGAGTTTGACACACATGAGGAGGAGTGACAAGCACCGAGTAGATCAGGGGAACAGCCAACCAATTAGAGCTCTCCAATATGTAAAAGAAAAAAGAAAAAGAAAAACATCAGCACAATATAAGCGAATATACGCAATCAATGCATGCAAGCCAGGCTAGTTGGCCTTGGTTTTCGTCATCATTGCTTTATGCATCTGTCAACCAGTCTCTCTCTCTCCCTGACGAGCCCTCCATCATCGCTTCTAGTCATCTCGGTTCTCCATACATCTGACCAGTTTGTTGGTGCTTTGCGCTCCTGCGTACATATCCACATACATATCATAATCCACATATCCACATATGTTAATGTGGGACGTCCTCGTGACATTGTGACGCATTGTGAGCTTGTAGATTTTCAAAATATTTGTATACATTTGAAAACTTTAAATGCTGCATAGTGAGCACTTTTACTTTTGGTACTTTAAGTACATTTTGATGCCAATACCTTTGCACTTTTACTCGAGTACTTTTACTTGTAAACGGCCGAGTAGTTCTACATTGCAATATTGATACTTTTACTTAAGTAGAACAATTGAGTACTTTTTCCACTACTGCTGTCGAGTCCTGTGAAGCACTTTTGGAAAGACGGACAACTGGTAAACAGAATTCTGACACACTCTTGTCTTTCAGAACATTGCAGCATCTATTCTCCAGTTAAACGAGCTTGGCTAACCATGTGGTGATCTCCGTACGTCTCCAAATGAAATGCTGTGATCATTATCCAACACTTCATTCACGATTACAAGAAGCTCTACAAACATCATTCGACTAAGCATTCACTATTACGGTGTATATGGACGACTATTCCACGAGGGCCCGCCACGCACAGCTCTCTCAAGCAAGGCAAATGAGAAGAGGGCACAAAGTGAAGCCGGGGTGTTTAATATACAACATGTATAATGGATGACAACGGCAGTGAAATATAGTGGGGATTTGAGAGTCTGAGGGAACTAATTAGCTGGGGCTCCACTGAAAGAGGCGGTAAGAAGACCTCCTGGTTGACATGAGAAGCAAAGAGTTGCGTCAACTCAAAAGTAGATCAAAAGGTCATAAAGAGTGGACAACATAAAATGCAACATGTTGCATTGCTTTAAAGGGACATTTCACCGCTGGAAGAAACTGCAGTCACTCAATGTTAACAGTATTTATAGTAGATAACAGTAGCACAATTTTATAATTTGCACCCTATGGCAAGAAAGATAATACAGTCTGTGTGGATTTGACTGGATTACTGAATTCCTACAATGCCCATAATGCTTTGGTGCACTTCCCCTCCTTGTGAGAGGGGGGAGGCAGGTGTGACTTTGTAGTCCAGGAAGGAAGTGAGAGCACATTTTCACGACAGGTTTTTTTGGTCATGAACTTGGAATCATGACTACAATATCGAAAAAAGAAAAACATATTACACACATAAAACCCCCAGGAAAGTGTTTCTTGTGTCTTAAACATATAGGCTAATTAAAATAAACTCTGGTTGCAAAAGGGTTGAAGTGGCCCTTTAAGTAAGTCTTTTCAAAGCTCTGCTGATAATTACATGCATGCTCACTGGTCAGTTTATATGTAGTCTCTCAAGACAGACCGTCGAGGAACAACGGTGGCCGCTGTTTTCCCACATATTTGACGATGGGATTCTCAGATTGGTTTATATGTAGCCTCGGAAACGTTTTAGACATTGTATTTCCTAGGTTATACTGCATGTATGCATCTATTCATGGCCAGAAACACGGGAATACAGACAGTGACATGGTAATGAGGCCTAGAGAAGCCACTTAAATGGGTTCTGTTGAAATTGCCTGTCTGACATCCTGGCTTGACAGGCCATTGGTTACTGGCCTTGTTACGCAACAGTGGTGGAAAGGAACTGTATACCACTATATAATTTTGAGGTTATTTGTACTTTACTTGAGTATTTCCAATTCAAAATACTTTTACTTATACTCCACTACAGCTAATCTCCGGCACCGTTAACCCGGTCGATGCCAAACTTTGCACACACACTCCCTAGATGCCAACGATGAACCTCTGTCCCAAATTTTCTAGAACGGCCTGTTATAGCGCCACCAGGAGGCCATCTTTTGTAAAACACGTTTTTTTTATATTACTCCTCCATATTTTGTCCAAAAATCCTACAAATCGTTACAAAGTATCTCTATAGTTATGTGCTAAACACAGATCTGTCCGATATTTCATATTCCATCCTGATTGGCTAACATTGGCTTTCAAAGTTTACAGGATTGGCCCGTCTTGAACAAAAAGCCTCAAATCATGAACGCAGCGTGCAATTAGTTCCTACTAGGCTGAGGAAAATATCCCACCCTTTTCACATTGGCCTGTTATAGTGCCACCAACAGCTGGATTTGAGCAAAACACATTTTTGGAATAAAATGCCTCAAAACATCCAATCATCCAAGGCGTAAGAAGAAATGGCACCCTTTTCTCATTGGCCTATTATACCACCACCAGGAGGCCACAACCTGACCTGCCCTGGTGGAGATCCATTTGAAAACTTTAAATGGGACATTCTGAACAATTAGTAACCGCACTGGCCCAGAGTTAGTGTCGAAGTGTCCTTGAGCAAGACACTGAACCCCTAATTGCTTTCCGCCGCCATCGGTGTATGAATGTGTGTGTGAATGAGTAATGCACAATCTACGTAAAGCGCCTTGGATAAAGGTGCCAATACTTTTTGAACTTTTACTCGTATTGAATTCTGGACTTTTACTTGTAACAGAGTATTTTCTACTTTGCCGTATTGATACTTTTAGTTAAACAAAGTAAAACATTTGAGTATACTTTTTCCACTACTGCTGCTGGGCACAATGCATCTGATACTTGGGTCAAGCCGGAAATTCCAGGGATTTGCATCCGTCAGCCTGCTGTATTTCCAGCCACACCGCTTCAGGTCAAGATTACCAGGGAGAGGTGGCGTCGGCTACTTGTCTGCGAGCATGGCACATTGTGTTCCATCCCATTATCTGCCATGGCTGAAGTTGCCTCTTTACATGTGTGAAATAGTCCCCCCCCCCCCACCATCCACAGTTGAACAACCACGTAGAACCTCCATATATATATATATATATCAATGGTTTACGAAGCACAAATCCCGTAATGCTCCACTGCCACACAGGCAGTTTGTGACAGTTTGCCTTTGATTCAGCTGTTGCATTTAAAGATAGTGTGCATTCCAGCCTGGATCTGGAGGCTCTACTGGTACTGCACGCATCATGCAGTATATACTCTATAACGGCAATTAACTTGAATAGAAAATGTCATCCTCCTGTCAAAAACAAATCACCAATTAGGCCCTGCTTTCTTATAGATGTGCTAAAAACAACTTCAACATGCTGAACACTCCTGTTAAATTATACCTTGCATAACGCATGACGCAAAAGCAAAGACAATAGAACAGGTACTGGAAATAGACCAAGGACAGTGTTGCGATTCGGCTTTGTATCACCAAAGTCTGCATCGGAGGAGGAGAGGGAGGAGGAGGAAAGGGAGGACGGACAGATGGGCGCCTGAAATACACAAACAATGAAGTGGAACAAATCCAGCAGGCACACATACACTTTATCCTCCCCCCCCTCCTTCCACCAGCCCCCCCCCCCATCTCTCTGCCATCTTAATGAGCACCTGAGATCTCCATCTAGGGACCAAATTGTGGGCAGCGGCACACTTCAACTATATTGTCACATCACACATTTACACCATGTTGGGCGCGGGGGGAAATTCTGAGGGTTGTTGCGGGGGCCGGGGTGGGGTGGGGGGGGGGGGGGTATTGATGCTGGCAGAAAGCTAACGCACAGCGGGGGGAGATCGAACAGGCATGTTGTATCCCAAAAGCACCAGCGCAGCCATGCTCAGGAAAATGCCAGAGGATCCCCCCCCCCACCCAAGCCTCCCGCCTAAAAGTTTAATGATTTAAAAGGGCTTGCATGTTGAAAAGTGTCCACTAGTACAACATGATGATTGATCAAGCCACCGAATATGAACTGCTCGTACTGTAAATGCCATTTTGGTGGACCTTCACACCTTGGATAAACAGCACCAAGGACCACATCAAGGTTGACATTCATACAGGCTCACGTTGCTCATACTAAGCGCACTCCAATTTAATATGGTCCTCCTTCCTCAACTCAGGTATAAATGCTATAAAACGGTGCATTTATATAGCGCTTTTATCCAAAGCGCTTTACATAAGATTGTGCATTACATTCACCCATTCACACACACACATCCCAACTTTGATTGGCTCCCACAAAGTTTCCCAAAGGAGTTGGCTTGGAACATTTTTTTCTGTGACACCTTTATGAACACAGCTGTGAAGAAAGTTAGATTTTCCAGATTTGCCACAACTTAAGCTAATTTTCCCTAACTGAGTAAAAATATTCATTTATGAGATAAGTCGAGACCATAACATAATAATGGCACAAGAGGGAACCCATGGGCCATTATTATGTATTTATTCGACATGTTGTGGAGTGCTGTCCCCATGCAGTGCCAGCATGGTATTTCCTCCTACCATTCTCGACAGAATTGTGTACACTTACTTTACCAGCTCAAGCTTTGAGTAACGCAACAAGTTCCCGTCCTTCCTCTACATTTTCCATATAATAACGACATCAATGAGCGCTTGAGCAACACTTCAACAGCCATGCAGCCCTTGGCAGTTTTCTATCTTTTGTCGCCGGGAGTCTGACTCTGAACGCAACATTAAGCTCTATGATGAACGCTGCTATAAGCTTGGCCAGGAACACAATCATGTACATTCTGCTACGCAAAATGACAGAGCTCACCCTGAGTAGCTGGTGCTACTGTAGCTGCAGAGTGCATCCCCTCGCATGGGTAATGCACTCCAGTGTTGATTTTGATAGCAATTTTAGATTTAGTTTTAGTCACCCGAAATGTTTACTGTTAGTCTAGTTTTAGTCGACTAAATATCATAAGAATTTACACGACTAAATCAGCAGTTTACTAAAATGTATTTTGGTGGGCCTTGGTGGCGTCGTAAAGGGTGATTTTAGACTTGGTTGCATACTGACAATAGCCGATCCACAAGCTCGCAGTGCGTTGTGAGCTTGTAGATCTGCTATTTTCAGCATACAATCAAGCATGAAATGACTTTTGGTTTAACATTTGTCTACTTTTTTAGTCATCATAGCTTAGTTTTTATTTCGGTTTTATTTTAGTTCGTTTTTCTTGGTGAAACAAGAATTGATGACATCAATGAATTACCAGCTGCTGCCTTATATCACATGGCTGAGAGGTTGGCTAGAGGCAAAAAGTGTGTTGTTGCCTAGAGACGAGGCAGCCAATCAGGACGATAGGTTGTCAGTACAGCCAATGAGAAACATAGGTCTCAACTACGGCAAGTGGGCGTGAAAGCACCGCAGAGAGAACATTTACCAGCAGCTGGTAGAAAGGTAGTCGACGAACATTTTTCGTCATACTTTCAGTCCACGACATCAACACTAGTGCATCTCCCAGGTAATGCCCCCCCCTGCCAAGAACAACAATAGAATACAGTTTCCTTGTACTGTATCTTTTTTAGATGCAATATATGGCTCAGGGCAGCCCCAGTCTCAGGTACTCTGCACCATGCATGGCAATGAGCTGGCTTTCTATAGTCTCCGACGGCAGTCTCTGGCTCATTACTGGTCTCACATAGACCATGGAAATGGATGCGCTGCCTGCTCACCACTGCCGAGCCCGCTTCGCTCTCATATGCATGTTGCTGCTCAGCAGTCATCTCACGCACGTCTCTGCACAGTGCAGGGAGCCCTGTTGGCCCTGTGCTCTGAGCGGTACCTCTCCCAGGCTTTGTTCAATTAACCCATTCTGACCTGAGATCAGATTCATACGAGGTTTCCACTGGACACACACTGGTCTGATTATCCCATTCTGACCTGAGATCAGATTCTAAAAAATGTCAGTCGTTCTTTGATTTTTTTTAAAATAGCAGACCTACAAGCTCGTAGCGCGCCACTCGGTGGCGCGCTATGAGCTTGTAGATCTGCTATTTTTCAATAGCTAAAGCATAACTTGATGCCAACACCAAAATGGGTTCCCGTTCAGAATGGGTTAAGCCCTTCTCTCTGGTGTCTATGTATAATGCAGCGGTGGCTGGCACTGCCACAGCAGACAGTGTGCTGTGTACACAAGTCAAATCCTGTGTTCATTTGGCTGTGCGAAAAGGGAAGAAATTGGACCCCAAATGGACCGGATCAATGGACCGTATACAGATCAATTTGTCACTTTTGACAACTAAAGAGTTAAAAGAGCAATGAGGCTTTTATTGTGCAGTGCTGCTATGACACCAGCCGTGCCCAACATTCCTCCAGAATCCCAGATTTTCATAATACGTAGTTGTTGTTGTTGTTATACCGATTTATTTATTTTAATAACTGAATAAATTGTTCCCTGGAAAATAATGAGCCGTTTCTTGAAAACTCTAGACACAACCCTTTAATTCTATCAGTTAGGCCAATTATATCCATTGTGAAATCAACATTAGAATGTTCAGTTAATACTGCATGTCCAGAAAATAGAATACTGTATACTACTGACAAACAATTAACACACGTGAACACTCATCATACTGTGGTGAGTGTTCATCCCCGATGTCACGTGCTCTCTCACCCCGACCAACCAACCAACCAACACACACACACTGACGGGAAAGGCACGATTCACTGCGACCTTTGGTCGCAATTAAACACATTACTGCACCAAGCATTTTTTGCCTTGTGGCCAAAATTGAAATATGAGCTATACTGTACTGTTTTGGATGTGACATACTGTACAGGCGTATCTACAATAAGGCAAATACATTTTCTGCCTGGCCAAAATCCATACAATGAGAAAAAAGAGAGGGCAAAAACAAGACAGCTGATTGGCCGTTGCGGTATAGCGCGACCCTCAATCAGTGCTATGATTGTGCGCGGGGAGACGACACATCTTGCCTGACCAAAATGTAATTCTTGCCTGCCCAAAATGTAATTCCTGGAAACGCCACTGACATAATGTACAGCAGGGGTAGGAAACTTCGACGATAGAGAGGGCCACTATATTTCCACACTCACTCCAGAGAGCCACATTGCATATTACTGTCACAGCAAAAATAGCCGATATACAAGCTCAAAACTCGTTGCACTGCGACGTGTTTTGAGCTTGTAGATCAACTATTTTCGCAATATTTGAATTGGAATCCTGAAAATTTACATTTTTATGTAATTTCAAATGCCTTTCAAATGCCTAGGCCTACAGTACAAAGATGTAGGTGTTGCCAGTCACGAGCCACCCTGTCACAGATCATTAACCTCCAACATCAGCTACTGTACACAGCAGACTTACAGTAGATGCACATCTATCTTCGATTCCAAACGAACATTTAGACTTGATGGCTGTTATGTCAAAGCCCAAAACCTTTAGCTTAAACTTAAAGATCAAGAGACACATACTGTTACAACTCACTACGGCAACACAACACAACACAACACACAAACTGTAGATTCAGCATTCAATTACAGACTCCAGAGCCAGAAGAAACACTCACTGAGCATGTTGGCCATTGTTGGGCCATTGCGTCCCAAAATGACAGCAATAGTACAACAGCTTGAATCACATTAGTATACACACAGCATAGCCTACAACACAAGCAGCAGCAGCAGCAGCATCAAAAATATGTTTATTATATCTTGAGCGAGTGCATTTTCCGACAGCGACAGAAGCGAGCGGCAGTCGAGTGTCACAATCCCCCCAGATTCCCCGGCAGCTACCGGTCCTCCCCCCCGGCAGTGCCGCGTCTCATGCCGTTGCCGGATTATGCTTCTGGATACATCCAGCTAGCTTTTAACATTACTTTCCTACCTTACTGGGAGCTCTCTGTGTCAAATGGCAGTGACCGACCGACCAGGCTGCCAACTTCTCTTTCAGCCTCGGTAGCCCTCCATACAGATTGTTTGTTGGTAACATGTTCATCCTGGTTAATATTTAGCACTGCAACAAGTGCACATACTGTATAGAATTCTGGTCTAGCACAGTGGCCATGCAGGGGGTCCAGCAAAAGGACTGAGAAGAAGCTGAGGTTGATATGGTGTGGAGTTTAGACACACTGGCCAAGCTATAGGCTCTATGCACAGCACACTTCCTACTTCCAAGACCCTTCCCTACTTCCTTTACAGGTGTTACCGATGATACTAATCAAGGCTCTGCTCCATTCTGGTCAAACAGAGTCAGGGTGCTGCTATTGTGCATGTTGGCTCAATGGAAAGACACTGCTACACACCAGTGGGTCTCAAATGCGTGCTCACAATGCGACACATTGTGAGCTTGTAGATTGGCTATTTTTGAATGGTCGAAATGTATGTAGGGCTGAAGTGGTTAATGTATGTTTTGTAATAATGATCTAAATCTACACTTTCTACAGAGTGGCTAGAGAGAGGCAGAGATGTAGAACTAAACGTATTGGAAATTGGAAATAATATATACACATGCACACGCATGCACGCACACACACACACACACACACACACACACAAGCACACACGCATGCACTCGCTTGAAGATTGTTCAAAATGTACTAGTGCAAGGTCCAGAACAGTTATGTGGCACATGGCCAGATAGATGACCACCCGCCCGCCAGATGTTGACTAGTGTCAAAGTCTGCCTGTCGATAATGGGCTATTTCAGAGGTGCTGGAAATGTCCTCGTTGCCCAGTGGACAGTGTGTCTTGTCTCTTTGCAAGCGTTGACACCTAGGGGACACTTTTGATAGCGGATATATATAAGCGAACAGAACAGAACTAGATTGTTTTTCCAAGGTGTGATTCACTCGCTGGTCAAGAGCACCGAAGTCTGACGTCAATATCGGTAGAGGGCGCAAGTCCATGGGTTCATGTACTTTTTATTTGCATTGTAATCCCCATGGGGGATTTTAGATTGCCTCATATAAGATTTGTTTGAAAAAGAAACTATCCCTATCCCTATCGTTTCATTCATATGGATATATGAAGAATCAACAGACTGAGAGAAAACGCTAATGTTACTGCTGCTGAATTAGTTACATTTTCGCTAGAAACAGACGGTATCAAATATGAGGTCGTAAACGACATAGAGACACCTCCCCGACAATTTTTCTGAGACAGCTTGTTTACTTTTACTGTATTAAAGCAATAAGTCACGAGAGGTCTCAGGTTACCAGGTATTTTACAATGGCTGGGAGGCATAGTTATAGGGTCGTACCTGGTAAGCTGGGGCCTCGAGTGGCTTATTGATTTTCTAAAACGGTTACAAACATATAGCAATATTAACCTCATAAAACTATTAAATTCACAAAAGTAGCTACGCTTTGCACCACCAGAGCGAGCCACACACTTCCTTGTTCTGCTCGGCAAGTAGACTATGTGACGGGAGAATAGCGCTTGATGTCTTTACGGGGCTGCCAGGGCTGCCTGGAGCCACACATTCACACGCCTGCACAGCCAGCATGTTTAAGGCAATAAGTGCTCCCCTTCCCCAGTACAGCTACAAGGCTGCAGGATGATACAAAGTGATTGAAGGTGATTGAATGTGTGAATTAGTATCCCAAGTATTGGGACTAACTGTTTTAGAAGAGATGATTTTAAGATGACCCCATGTTATTCTCCATAGAGAAATGACTTCCGTGAACCAGGGGATGAGTGAGTGACGCTCTATAGCCCAAGCGTATTCAGTGATAGTAGTCAGTCACTGGCAGAACGCTGCTAAGAAATGCGTTCTGCAAAATGCGTTCTGTGATGTCCGCCTGACAGCCTACTTTTTATTCTTTTTTATTATCATCTGGGGTTCCAATATGTTTATTCCAATATCACACAGTGTGGACCGTGTCATATTATTCCACTTCGCCATGTGGCGTCTGAGCTGTCAGCTGTGGTTAGAGCAGTAGAGAGGAAAATATCTCTTTGTTGACCCACGTCTGCCCTGAAAACAGCTTAGCTGGGTTTATATACAGCAGAAGACTGCCAGCATGCTTCCAGCATGTTTTAGTTTTTTTATCTTCACTGTTTTGGGTAAATCCATAAAACTGTCTTTATTTATTTTTGTCTAAAATAAGACGGCTTAGAGTCTATCAGTGCTGCTGGGTGAGCTGGATGACAGTGCGCCAGAGGTCACATGTGACAGTGTCATTTTTCACAGCTGGTAATGGAGGCTGCCGTAGCAAAGTATAGCCTGAATATCAATAGGCAGATCTCTGAGCAGTTCCTGAAGGGACGGTGATGGTGGGGGTGGGGGGGGGGGGGGGGGGTGTAGACAGAGGGAATAGAGGGCACCTTAACCCATTGGTTCTCAGAGTGGGGTCCGGGAACCCCCAGGGGTCCTTGAGGGAGTTCCAGGGGGTCCCCAGCTAAATGATACTTTGGAACCAAATGGACCCTTATGGTTCTGTAACTCTGAGAGTTCTGAAAATTGTAAATTACCATTGATTTTACGATATAAATTGGGGTCTCAGAGATATAAATGCCATTAAATGGGGGTCCGTAGACTAATGCATGTCAAACTGGGGGGTCCTTGAAATTAAACAGGTTGAGAATCACTGCTAGAGCCGTAAAAATCTTCTCTTATGGGGGTCCCTGGCATATCTCTTCAAATGGGGGTCTAATTAGTTAGCTAATTAGTGTTAATGTGGGGGTCCTTGACATGAAAAAGTTTGGGAACCACTGCCTTCTAAAAAACAGTTTTCTGAAAAACGTATTGCTACTGTATATCAGTGGTTCTCAAACCTTTTCATGTCAAGGACTATAATTGTGTTTGTCTGCCGACATCTGAACATGTTTTGTTCCCAGAAGCAAAGAATTTAGTTAAAAAGTTTGCTTCAAAATATATAAATAAATGGGTCAGTTTGGGAAACCTTACATCATCACTGCAAAAATAGATGCTTGATGCAGACGGAAGGCATTTACAAAAAGACATTTCCTGCAAATTTCTCCATCTGCCACTCACTTCAGACCACCGAGAGAAGCTCTCAGGTGAAACGTGGCTGTTGAATGTTTGTTTGCTTGTTTGTGTACAGTGTGTTTTTTTCCGGCCCGGCCGCAAAATGTAATTTACTGGTGGTTAACTCTCCATTAGCTTCTCTCACTTCCTTCTCACGTCCACTTTTGTACCGATTTGCCACCTTCTAAGGCGAAGGTTTGAGGTGCTCGGTCACACGCAGCTAGCCAGCGGGGCAATTTATCCACATGCCTCTCTGACGCGGTTTGCCACAGACCATCCTCACGGGAACGGAAGAGAGCATTGTTGCATAGCTGCCGTGACAAGTGCCTGTCACAATATTCTATGAGGGTATATAGATCAAGCCTGATGTAAATATTGTATATCTGTCTCTGCAGGAGGCCATTTACAGTATATCCACACCTTTAATACCGTTGGGATAATGTGACCAAGATGTAGCAGCATGCACACTGGAATCCTTATGAACACTGCAGGCTTTATCCGAACAAATATGAGATGGTGGCTGATATTCCATTATCACTCAGCAAACAGTACACTAATGCAGCATACTGTACCTCCACACCATCATTGGAGAGCAAATACACACACATTAGAAAATGGGCCAATATATCCACGCAAGCAAGTGCTTACTTAACCTCCTAGCAGACACTGGAAATGAAGTTGATCTCAGCGGTATAAGTAACGCAATGCTAATTTAGAATAATATGTCAGAAACGTACACAGGCATGCTGTGTAGCTTTCTTTAACAGGAGTCAGGACATGTGCACTTCAATGAACATGTTAATCAATGCACATTGATTGCATGTATGCATGCCAGATTGCCAATAGAAATTCAATGCCTATCTTTTTTTTTTTACATAAACGAATCAATGGTCAAGTGTCTGAGACTTTGTTTTAGTTGTGTTTTAAAACTATGCACGGTGGGGCTTTCACTTAGGGTGACTGAGAGGCTATTCCATCGTTGGCTTCCCTTGATGTGATGGAGAGGACATCCAAACGTGGTCTGCCTCCGTTGGACCTCACAGTCCCCTCTGGTGTCCAGTATGAATGGGGTTGCGATCATTACCCCGAGCAGATCAGTACTACAGCCAATGAGAGCACAGCTTAATACCAGCCAGGTGGCCACTAGGAGAGGGTCGCTGCGCAATTTCACCTTTTCAATGAGGACACAGTTTGCGGTGTCAGTGGAATGATGGGCATCACTGCACTGTGCGGAGTGGGGTGCAACCTTTGTCAAGATGTTGAATCAACAATTTTGGGGGGGAAAAAAGAAAAGAGAAAAGAAGCCACTGGGATGAAGCAAAGTAATGATCTGTGAAACAAATATATTAGTCCAGTCCAGTTGAGCCAAACAAGTCTTAAGTCTTAAGGGATCAAGGTTCAAGGTTGGTTCAAGGTTGTACTCGGTTGTACACAAGAGTATGCAGCTTATGGCACCAGAGAAGCCTTGAGCTGAGGATATGTGCAACTCAAGTGATATTTTCTGCCTGGATAAAGTCGATGTTGTGTAATATACCATTGAGAGGAGCATTCCACATAGATCTGTACCCCCTGCGGACAGGCCGCTCCGCAGCGATGGTATCTTGCGCAGTCCAGTCATGCTCCCCCACAAACAGCCCTGTAAACGAGGGTCTAACCCTGCAAATACCCGTGGAGACGGCCGGCAATAAAAATGCATCTAATCATCTGAGGCAGGGGGCCAAAGGCCCTGGGGCTTTACCTTGGATCAGCGTCTCAGAGATGGGGAATGGGAACCTGATCGCTGGGGAGTCTGTGCAATGCATCACTTTAAGTGCTGCTTCAAGCTCTCTTCTGTTTTTAAGTGCCTTCCATATTCACGCTGTGTCGAGACGAGAGCAAGCACGGTTCTACTGTGTCTGTATACATTTATTTACTGATGCCTGGGGTCCCCCAGAGCTCTAATACAAGTTGGTAATAGTTGGCATGCTCCTGTCCCTGTACGCCAATGGCCCTATCTTGGGCGCGCCTTACCCTTTATCCATAGACTTCTCTTGTAGATCAGCCTTTATTTGAAAGTGTACAGTAATCTGACAGGAAATGGGGGGGAGAGAGATGGGCAGGGACACGCAGTAAAGGTCATCGGGATCGGGAGTCGAACCTGCGACACCCTGTCAGGCTGGATTAGCAACCTATAGGTGCCCGGACCGCTAGGCCGGCCCGGACCTATTTGAAAATAGTATGGCAAATAAGTTTAACTACAGTATAAGAGGGTGGCACAAGATATAGACAACTCTCGTTCTGAAGCTATTTTCGCCAAATGTTTTCACCAGAGTACATGCTACGGTTCATGCATTAAAGGCAGTGACCTGTTGCTACAAAGCAAAGTGGGATTCTTTTATCATCAATGCAGTCCTTCATTTCTTTGACACTTTTGTTTTTAAAAGGTGCAGCCATTGGCCAACTATAGAAAAGACAAAGAGAAGGCACAGAAGTTCTGGAGAAATTGAGGGGTCGTTCCGCTGCTGCCCCAAAGGGCAGCAAGCAATTTTCAGCTCTAGTGAGCCAGCCCCAGGAACACCTAAACATCCAAACATAGAACAATAGCTCAACTCATTTATTCAACATCCTCCCTCGGCACCAACTGGGCTCGGCTCACACTTCTTAAACACACTAAATGAGCGGGAGAATAGCGGCTTGCAGAATGCATTGCCATGACGTTAAAGGAAAACTTTGGCAAGTTTCAACTTAAATTAAATCCCATTGTTCTGGGGACTGCACAGTAGTCCGACATCCTGTTAAGTCTGACTACGTGGCTGGTTAAAGGCCTATTCATAGTCCAGTTTTAGGTGATAAGGTGACCACCGAAAACCACAACATGACGTGGGATAGTAATGGGTCGGACTAATGAGCGGTCGAAACAATAACACGTTACCACCAGTGTTCTGACGTCATTAAATCAAGTCATTTTTTTAGGCTACAGTATGTCAGTGAAGGGGAAATTGTGGGGGAAATGAGCCAAAGTACAAAAATAAGAGGAATACGTATGCATACTAGCCTTTAGGAAAAAGTCAGTGTTATTTATGTGTCTGTGTGCACTTTTACTCTTTCACTGACAAGGAGTAGTAGTAAGACTTTGTGATTGATGGCTATGCCAGAGAGCAATTGGCATTCTCCCCAGGTGACGCTAACGCCTAACGGCGTGCACTCTGTGAGGCTGCAGTGCATCGGGATGCAGCAGACACCTGTGTTTACAAGTCAAAGTTTAAGGCAAGCGGAGGTGCGGACAAAAAGCTCAGATAGTTCTGTCCTCTGAACATCTGCACTGATCCCCTTCCTTTCTCTAATCCAACGAGTCACAAGTGTGTCCCATTTGTATTGTTGGGTGTTGTTCGCGCTTAAATCTTTGGACTTAACCATTTTATGGGGATTATAGGTCAGTTTAGCTGCCATGGCTAATGCAGTGATTGGGGATTTCTGGCTGAGCAGATAAGTGACTGACTGTTCACTTAGTTACTTAGGAACTGCTCAACTGTTATAAAGCGCATAAGCCAAAATGGAACATTGGAGAAGAAGCACTCAAGCGAGGTGTGGAGTGCCAGGCTGCCAGCCATAACGTGTTGTTAACGTTTGACTCCATCAAATGGTCAATCTGCACACAAAATAAGACATAACAAATCACACCAATGTGAAGTGACTAAGTGAGTGGTGCCTTTGGAGTCAAGCACAGTTGTGCACACACTGGCTGTGTGACGGTTCAGAAACCTGCCTACCAGTGACATGATGGGGATTCTCCCTCGGGGGAATAGAAACTATCCTTTCTCTTCATGGAAAGTTAGCATACTGAAATTGAAGGCATAAAAATAAGTTTGAAAAAAGGTTGAAATTACTAAGCCTGCCTACCCATGATGATACATGACACATGATACTGATCATGTTATTGACACGTTATTGACATGATACTGACATGATATTGACCATTATACTGACTGAAATGCCTGTCACAGACATGCACGGAGCAATAAGTTCAGTCAGGAAACCTTAGTGCAGTCACTTCCGGCCGTTAACTGGGCGGCTTCAGCATCACACACTCACTCTATCTTCATATACCTATACCGGCTACATAAACTGGAAGGTTTGCATTCTTCCTCCTGCTTGCTGCTGCTGTATCTGCGGCTCTGCTTTATACAAACATTGCTGCTCACGTACCCTCAACCGCTGTAACCCTCCAGCCCAGCTACCATCTGTCGTTTTGGATCTGCTGTTTAGGTACGGGGGGATTCGGAGTCCCTATGGCCGGGACCGATGCACTTGATCTGAGTACTTAAAAAGCCGAATTCATCGCCAAACCATAATGAATGTATTGCTCATTTATATTAAATAAATATCTATTCCATCCATTCTTGAGTTGTCCTGACTGAAATAAAACAAATCTAAATAAATAAACAATCAAGAGAGTATCTGCACACAGGCTTGTATATGTGGGACCAGGACCAGAATATCTCAGATTTAATTGGGAGTCTGTCCTTGCAAGGCTTTAAAGGTCGAATGAGTAAGTCAGTAAATATTTAAAATCAATCCTGAGACTCACAAGCAACCATGTGAAAGGAAAGCTAGGATCTGTGTAACATGTCCGTGTTTGTTGACTTTCAGTTGGAAAAAGCAATTATACAACCGTAGTCACTTGAGTCGCAAATCAAAACCTTCAACTTACAGGCCTAGCATCTGTCCAAACACTAACAGGGAAAGAGTGGGAGAGAGGCCAGAGACAAGTTATCTGATAATCCGCCAACTCTTGTTCCAGATGGCTCTCACTCCTCAAACCAGTAGTGTAAAGTGTGCCAATAATAGTGTACAGCCATAACCAGTTAATATCAACAGCGTATGGTACTGGGGTGCTTCCAGCACATTACTTTTCAGTGCTGTCGTGCACATGTGTGTAATAATAGCGATTGCTACTGTATACCACAGCAAAGCCAAGTTCTATCACTCAGGCTCATTCTATTGTCTTTTTTGTTCTCTATTTGCAGGTTCCTTCTAAGTAGTGGTGGAGCGGGGAAACAAAGACCAAATGCCATGGACGTATTCAACTACACCTACTGGAACGCCTCCGAGGGCAACGAGACGCAGGCCGTGGCGGAGGATGGAAGTCCCTACAAGACCATTGAGGTGGTGTTCATCGTGCTGGTGGCCGGTTCCCTCAGCCTGGTCACGGTCATTGGGAATATCCTGGTCATGCTTTCCATCAAGGTCAACAGGAACCTACAGACCGTCAACAACTACTTTTTATTCAGCCTGGCGTGTGCTGATCTAATTATCGGACTGTGCTCAATGAACTTATACACGGTCTATATAGTCATCGGCTACTGGCCCCTGGGGCCGGTGGTGTGCGACCTGTGGCTAGCCTTGGACTATGTCGTCAGCAACGCGTCCGTCATGAACCTCCTCATCATAAGCTTTGACAGATACTTCTGTGTCACGAAGCCCCTCAGCTATCCCGTCAAAAGGACCACCAAGATGGCGGGGATGATGATCGCCGGAGCCTGGGTGATGTCCTTCATCCTCTGGGCGCCGGCGATCCTCTTCTGGCAGTTCATAGTCGGCGGGCGTACGGTGCCCGAGAGGGAGTGCTACATCCAGTTCTTCTCCAACGCCGCCGTCACGTTTGGCACCGCCATCGCCGCCTTCTACCTGCCCGTCATCATAATGATTGTGCTCTACGTGCAGATCTCCAAGGCGAGCAAGAGCCGCGTGAAGAAGGACGTCCGCAAGCCGTCGGGACCCAACGCCGAGGCCCTGTCGCCGGGCCGGGGACGGAACAACGCCGCCAAGCCCAACAACAACAACGTGCCGGTGGAGAGCGCGTGTCCGACCCAGACCACCGACGATGTGGCCAACCAGCACGACGGCAAGCTGCAGAACGGCAAGGGCCCGTCCACGGCCGCCGGAGAGGGAGAGACCACGGACGGCGAGGACATCACCAGGGACAACTGCGGCACCGGGGAAGAGAAGGAGAGCTCCAACGACTCCACGTCCGGAAGCGCGGCCGCGTCCAACCAGCGGGAGGAGGAGGCGGTGCCTCGCCGGGGCCACGCCTCCAGCGGCGGCGGCGGGACCGGTCAGCCGGCGGCGGCGGCGTGCCGGGCCAAGGCGGGCGGCTCCAAGCTCACCTGCATCAAGATCAAGACCAAGTCGCCCAAGGGCGGCGACTGCTACACGCCCTCCAACGCCACAGTGGAGATCGTGCCCGCCACGTCGGAGCGGCAGCAGCACGTGACGCGGAAGATCGTGAAGATGACCAAGCAGCCGCCGGCCAAGAAGAAGAAGGCGCCGCCGTCGCGCGAGAAGAAGGTGACGCGCACCATCATGGCCATCCTGGTGGCATTCGTGGCCACCTGGACGCCCTACAACGTGATGGTGCTCATCAACACCTTCTGCTCCAGCTGCATCCCCAGCACGGTGTGGACCATCGGCTACTGGCTGTGCTACATCAACAGCACCATCAACCCGGCGTGCTACGCCCTGTGCAACGTCACCTTCAAAAAGACCTTCAAGCACCTCCTCCTCTGCCAATACAAGAACATTAGGTCGGCCAGATAAATGTGTGGGGCTTATGGGGACACAAAACGGAGGGGTGTGTGTGTGTGTGTGTGTGTGTGTGTGTGTGTGTCTGTCTGTACGTGCGTGCGTGCGCAACTGCAGCCTGTGTGTGTTGCGTGTGTGTGTGTGTGTGTGTGTGTGAGTGTGTGTGTGTGTGTACTTGTGAGACATGTTTAGTGTGCTTGATCAAAACAGTGAGAGTACATTTTAAATTACTTAATGGCTATATCCTTCATTTCCAATCTCTCTCAATAGCCTGTTGTAGCACTTTACACAAATTCAACTGCGGCCAGTTGTATTGAGATGTGTGTGTTGAGGTCTTTTTAGCGGCGGTGCAGGACAGGACAGGACAGGACAGGACAGGGCAGGGCAGGACAGGACAGGACAGGACAGGACAGGGCAGGGCAGGACAGGACAGGACAGGGCAGGGCAGGACAGGACAGGACAGGACAGGACAGGACAGGACAGGACAGGACAGGGCAGGACAGGACAGGACAGGACACAGGACAACTGGCGCCACCAAAGTTAGAGGTTGAAGAACACGTGATGAAACTATATATAAATAAGGCAGAACCGGTGAGATGGAACCATGCGAGAAAGTTTATGAAGGCATTGAAGAAGACAAACGCAGAGAGATCCGCACAGTACAGAAATAAATAAACTCACTGGGAACATAGGGCTGACTGAATTCGGACCGTACACGTTTGAAGTTCAGTGATGATATCTGTAGATAACTGTATATATTCCAGTATACTCAAAGAGTGTGTGTGTGTGTGTGTGTTTGTGTGTGTGTGTGTGTGTGTGTGCGAGTGTGTGCGTGTGTGTGTGTGTGTGTGTGTGTGTGTGCAGTGTGTTGAGAGTGTGTGTACAGTATGTGTTGTTTGGATTTGTGTTTGGTTTGTTGTTTTGTGCGTGTGTGCGTGTGTGCGTTTGTATGGATCTGCACGCCCATGTGTGCCCGTCTGCCTTCCTATACTTTCCTGTCGGCCTGTATATGTGAGTGTGTCGGGTATGAGGAGACAGTCCATTTCGACCCTAATAACACAAGGAGACGTCGATCCTCTGGGGCAAGCATTGTCTTGAGTGAATTGAGTATCAAAAGCAAAACTGCGGACAAATTCGATTAAAAATAGACAAGCATTTCATCTCACTAGATCCCCTTCATGAAGCCTATTTTGGAACGGACAAACATATCGAAACTCGGACAAGGGATTGATGACTGCATACACTTTGTAGGCAAAAACAAACATCAAAAACGAAACAAATGAGAAGAAAAAATAAATAAACGTAAAACAAGATTGTTCAGTCACACACTTTGGGGTTCGCCTGTAGGAGTATCGTTATTATGTCCTAACTGTCGATATGATGTTTATTATTCATAGGTGACAGTTTAGAGATTTATTTTTGCTGTCAAATGATCCTCTCGAGACCTCTCCGATTCACTGGGAAGCGAGTGGTTGGAGCTCAGAGCTGTGGTATTTTATGTTCTTTTCTGTAGCCTGTGTGTGTTGGTAATTGGAGATCGAGACTCCATTTGGTACTATTGATTAATGGAGTGATTTCATGGAATAGCATGCTGTGAGTATGATGTAAGTTACGATATGACCATGTACCGAAGGGGTGTGTGTGTGTGTGTGTGTGTGTGTGTACGTGTGCGCTCGTGCGTGCGTGCGTGTGCGCGTGCGTGCGCTCGTGCGTGCGCTCCAAGAATGGAGTTTATACTTCTGATCACGGGCCGCTGCCTTGTGATTTAAATAAGGGCTATCTCTGTGTCGTTACATGTACTGTACATCACACTGTACATCATTTATTGTAATAATAATGTACGTGAGGGGAACAAAATCATTTAATTTAACCACCTTAAAACCTATAGTCCACCTGCAGGGCTCTCCCACTATGGTCTGCTCCTGTTGTATAGCAAATATCTTTGCCGAAAACAGTCAATCTAATCTAATCTTGTAGGTCAGCTATTTCCACTGAATGTTCACCACCAGTAGGGACGCTATAGGGTTCATGTGGTCACGAAGGTCATCGGACTACACCTTTGCACAATACAATCCTGAGGGGGTTGACCCTTACAGGTCCATTCTGACACTCTTAAGGTTGAATAGGTGCTCATGATGTTAGCGTGCGGTTACGTTCACCAGTGGAACACCACTCCTTCTTCTGACGCTTTCAATGATTTATTGACGTGAACGGAATGCAGAGAGAAGTGAAGGATCCGCAGATAGCCGAGACTCTGGGGCGCATGGGGGGTTAAATCTCCCCCTGTGGGATCGCCAGTGAGTGGGGATGGAGAGCGCAAGAGGCTATGGCCTAGATTTATACTCATACCATAGTTCAAAATATAGCCAATTAATCATTCTACACGGTCGGCTATATCCAGCAAGCATTGTATTATGTAGCTATAGGTTAAGCGCTGAGACTATAGGCTAATCAACACAGTATAAATTGGGCATGATGAAACAGTAGGGAGTGGGGGAGGGCGCTTGTAAACGCAGGTGTAACGCAGTAGTGATTGTGAACAGTGAGTTTCTTATTCATCTTGAAAGACAGTAGAGAGGGTGGTTTAGATATGCGTGTGACGTCGTACATCGTACCCGTAAGTTACGTGGGAACGCCTGCTGAGTGGCAAAAAAAACTACTTTCTGGCCTTCACAGCCCATACATACATCCAAACAATCTGAATGTATTAAATGGCATTGATTAAACTCACCAACACTGCAGCTTGAATTGACATCTTTCTAGTTTCTAGTATGAAACAAAAGTTTTGGTTTAAAGTCCACCGTAGACATCTTATAATGAGCTACTTTAAGATATCCCGTGCAGCTTGGTGATTCTTTTTCAGCGTCAAGAGTTTGGAAGCGCTCATTTTTCAAATGCTGCAAACGTCCTGCATTATGTGCAGATTAGAAACAGCTGGTATACGCAAGACCGCTGAGTGATTTCCAACGAGCGCTTCCAAACTCCAACACTCCAACATGCTGCTCAATGTTTTTGCCACTCCGTCTTAGATGAGGGTGGCGTGTCCAGGGTTGGAAAGTTGACGCATCATGGACACAATCTCTATTCTCCCCTTAACATGTGTTACAACTTCATGTAATTGTATGCTCACCACTTGGGCACCATTTGTTAGGTTTTCTTCCATGGTGTGTGTGTGTGTGTGTGTGTGTGTGTGTGTGTGGGGGGGGGGGTTACAGAGGATTATATACACCGAACAGATCCTCGAGGCACTCTCGTTAAAGAGAGATCCGAGATGGAACCTGTAATGTAAAAACTCCACATGAGCCGCCTGATCAGATTATGGGATTATGGAAGTGGAACAGATACATTACGTTTGAGATCAAAGATGTGGCCAACATTACACGCTCTCAACGTGTGCTTTCACGCCCCTTTATCATGTCCCACTTTGGGTCCCTCGTTCTTGCGGCCTGAGCCTGTTACTCTAAACTCCCTGTGTTGTTTCACCACTGTTTGTAGTCTGTGTGTGGACGTGATGATGTGCTGCACTGTGTTTGCCTCCATTGACTCTATCCCATTCTGTCCTGAGATCAGATTCTAAAAATGTCTTCTACATCCTGACAGTTTTCTGAAAAAGCTATGTCTATTCATTCATCACTTCTGGGGCTAAGTGGGACGAGTATATTTACTGTCGGAATATACAAGTCCAGTCAAATAGACCCTAACCTTCATTGACTTTTTTTTTCTTTCTTTTTCTTTAGGGGGCTTTGTGTTGTCTGAAAAAGCGATGTTTCTATGTCAGTCGGTTTTTCCAAAATAGCAGACCTACAAGCTTGTAGCGTGGCACTCGCGCCGCGCTATGAGCTTGTAGATCTGCTATTTTTCAATAGCAGATCTATAACACCAAAAGGTTAAAAATGGAGAATTGACATCATATGTGTCTTGAGCAAATTGGCCGTGTATGTCGGTGGGAACCCTTGTCCAATATTAAGGGACCACCATTCTTGATGATGATGATGTACGATGATTAGCGCGCCCCTCACTTCACACGGGTGTGATTTTTTTTTTTACTATTTTGAAAAGCATTTTGAATAGTTTAAATAGCCAATCCACAAGCTCACAAGGTGTCGAGATCGGCTAGTTGAACATTTTTTTTAAATATTTTCCAAAATAGAACCATCTTTATTTGTCACATCACAGTTTTACAAGTAAAAAAGGCAAAGAAGTTTAGGGATAAGGGACTGCCGAAAACAGGGCCCATGAAGTGTTGCTGAACAAGCTGGCCAGCCACACCCCCACCCACAGTGCAGCGGTATGGCCCGCGGGGCTGACCCCATGCTGTGGTCAGGAAGCATCCAGGCTATCCGTCACGTTGATAAGTGGGGCGCCATGCCTGCGTGTCATCTGTCACACTCACTCAGTTTGTGGGTAAGAGGCTTGCGGAACCATCTGATTAATCTGGGGCTGAGCTTGTCGTGTGAGTGATACCGGTGGGGGGGGAATTAAGTGGCCTCCAACGCAACTGGTGGTAACGAGGCGGACGGGCGTCCGGCTTTTCTTATACAGCCGGCTGACGTAAAGACGAATGATGGCGGCGCGTTGCCTGGCCCACTGCGTCACACCGCATGCAGGTTGCCTTGCTGTGTGAAGCGAGCCAACCTTATTCCCGCAATCCACCAGCAGAACTCACGCATACCGCTTCACCCTCTCCTGCTCTTCTTGTGTGTGTGTCAGAGAGAGAGAGAGAGAGAGAGAGGGGGAGAGAGAGGGAGAGAGAGAGCCACTGGGTTCATGAGTGAATGAGACACTGCTGACTGCTCATTGACATTGTCAAAGGGGATGGCTGTCATGCACACACATTTGGAGGCAGGCAGATAGGCCCCAAGGTGTCCACTTTGTCCAACTCTGATAAGCTTTGCCTTTGTAGTCATGGTGGCAAAAGGGAGACATGGGTATGTACATGTGCGCGTGTGCGTGTGTGTGTGTGTGTGTGTGCATGCATTTGGAGAAGTCACAGTCCTTCCAGGCGGTTCAGCCTTCACTGTCTCCCCGTGAAACTCCCCGTTTCAGTTTTCAGTGTTGCGTGCACGTGCGTGTGTGCGTGCATGTGTGTGTGTGTGTGCGCGCGCACGTGTGAATTTGCATCCTATGCATCTGCGTGTCGCTCTGTACGTGACTCGGATACATGCATCCACATTATTCTATCGTCCATCCGCCTCTGGCAACACATAAACACCCAACGTCTCTGTGGAAATCACCAGATCATAATGTGCCGTATAAGAGCTATCTGGGCTCCTCTTCACACGGCTTATGTCAAAGGGCTAAACTCCTTTTATAGGAGAACATAGGACACGCAAAGTTTATTTTTGCGATTACCGATTTAGGAATTCCCGCTGAAAAGAGGGTAATCTGCCATGTCTGTAGTTGAGGTGTAATTTTGCAGTTGTATAGCAGCCATGTAGTGGCATTGGTAAATGACAGCTGTAATGTATACATTTGAGAAGGTTAGTGTTTCGAGGGGCTTAAAGGTAGCATGGGCGTTTGTGAATTACGATAAAATGATACATACACCGCTTGACTGCTACTTTGAAAGGGACACTTCACCCTTTTTGCAAAAAATAATAATATATATATATGTTAATGACGTTTAGAAGATTCAGAACACTTTCCTGGGTGGGGTCTTTGTGTGTAATATTGTGTGTAATAGATTTTAGCAGGACACTGGGCTCACTTCCTTCCTGGACTACAATTCCCATAATGCTTTGGTGCACTGTTCTTCGTTGGGGATAGGGGGAGGGCTGTCTTACCAAGATGTAGTCCAGGAAGTAAGTGAGCCCAGTGTCCATGACATCATGGACACTGGGTGTCCATGCAAAAAGGCTGAAGTGTCGCTTTAATGCTAACCGCGCCTCCATGGCTTTGTCTGTGTTGTTGGAAAATATATCGGCAGATTGTATGAAGCAATTTGAAGTGCCTTATTGAGAACAACAAGAACGTGAATTGCGTTTTACCTGCGCTGAAGGATGTATAGCTGGTGCAGAAAATGAAGCGTATACTGGCTTCAGTGTAACAGCATGTTGAAAAGCACAAAATATTCGTCACTAATTATCTTTTAACCTTGTTGTACAAAGTATAATTTTTAAGCTCCTACCACGAACGGACTGAACAATCTTAAACGTCTAATTTTTAAAACTAATTTCATGAAAACTACTATGTTGGAGGCATGGAGGGTTCTTTGGGTTCTGCGTGTGTGTATGTGTGTCTGTGTGTGTGTGTGTGTGTGTGTGTGTGTGTGCGCATGCATGCACATGCTTGTCTACTGATGAGAGCGAAACTGTACACTGTACACACACTGTTTGCCATTATGTTCCATGTTCCGTGTGTGTGTGTGTGTGTGTGTGTGTGTGTGTGTGTTTGAGACAGCAGCGTGAGTATGCTTTGCTTTATGGTTTGACGAGGCCACCACAGCATGAAGGCATCTGATGGGCCGCTTATACATCTAAACACAAAGCACACATCAGGGATAGGAGGCACACGGTGTGATTGTCTATCCGTCTATTATTCCCTTCCTTACTAGTCTTTCAAAAGCAGAAGGCTTCCAAAGACACTCTTATAGGCACAGTTATTGTGTGATAATAAAAGGTACACACAGTGGGACAAATCATCCCAATACCTTCACACGCGTGTAAATAGTATACGATCATTATCCTGTACATTTTATATCACGTTTTATAAAGCAGTTTATTTTGTTGTTGTAAAAAAAGAAAAGAAAAATGTAATATTGCAAATTAGAAGATGACTAAGGATGGAGCCAGGAACGCTCATTTGTAATGAGATGCAGTTATTAAGGACCTGTGGACACGAAGCTATGGACTGTGAAAGTGTTTGTGAGTCGAGATGAACCTGATTATGAAAGTATAAGATATAAATTATATTGTGTGTGTCCGGGGGGCAGGGGCATGTATTGTTAAGAAATGGTGCACATTGCCTTGTACATTTTATGACTGGATTACAAGCTCTTCACTTTTACATGCTCAAACTATTGTGTGGAAACGTGTAAAAACTTTGAAAAAGCAAAACCTGGATATCTGGAGACGGGGGACTAAAGCTATACAGTTGCCCCGAGGTGAGAATTGGGTTTTTTTCTTTGATACGGTTTCTACGGCTAACTACAAGGGACGAGAGCCTTTATAACTCCTGCAATCTAACATCTCGGGAACAATGGCTGCAGCTGTGGAACAAGCGACGTGGGGAGGAGGTCTGAGTCTGTTTGACCCGCATTGGAACTTCACGGGAAACTAAAATTAAATATCAATAGCCTGCTGCAAATAAATGTCAAGTTCATCTTTCAGTTGCTTGAGTATGTAGAGGTCCATTAATGTGTATTGATTCACAGTAGCTTATTGTGGCTCCTCATGCAATAGAGCGAGAGAGAGAGGGAAGAAAAAAAAAAGAAAATGTATTTTAACGGTCTATTGTTTGCATTGTGTATATATAAATATCTATAGGACATAAATTATATGTAATTTGGATGCGGTACAGTTGAAATGTACATACGTGTGTTTAATGCCTACTATCTGAATGTTCCCCTTCAGGATTCCCGTCTTTGCCCCTTCCCCCTACTATGATACGTCCTTCCCATGTACAGTGACAATGTTATTGATATCTTTTTTTCCTTTTCCTTTCTTTTCTTTTTGATGCATTATGATTGACTATTTGTTCTGGACGAGGAAACGAGACAGTATATAAAGATCGATCACTGGCCACCTGCTATGACACTGTAAAATTAATTACATGAGTGGATACATTGTGCCATAAATACTTTTTGGAAAGAACTCACAAATAAAGATCTATGCGATGTGTTTGAAAACGTTGGATTATTTGCATTATGGGCATTATGTACACAAGAAGTAAATAAGCAAAGTAAATAATCTTTTCTACCTTTATTTGTTGGGGGGTGGCGGGAGGGGAGGGTGGCTGGGGATGGTAATAGAAAACAGGGAATGTTAATTCCAGTTGAGGACTACAATGGCAGGACATTCATTTTATACAGGAGGTAAAAACCTAGACTGGATATAAACTGAGGTACAGTGAAGCAGCACAGGGAGATACGTACACACTTGAAAAAGAAATTACAGTTTGAACACATGTACAGTAGCTACATTATCGCAGTCTCCTGGAAGGAGTACACAGAACTATATCTTGTTTCTCATACTATAAGAAAAATGGAACTGATCATGAAATTAATCATCGTCAACCCCGCTAAACATCAAAAGTTTCCAAAGGGTCTTGAGTGAAACTTTTCACTCTATAATTAACTTGGGAGTTGTTTTCTTTCTGTTACTTTGAACCAGTGGCTTCATTAAAAAGGGACATGCACCGAAGACTTTTACAAATTGCAGTTATAGCCTACGACGCCGTGGCAATACAAATCCTACCCCAATTTGCTCTTCATGAAAACAGTCCTAGAAATAAAAAAAAAGGTAAAAGGATCATTTTAGTAAAACACATTTTTCATATACATTATTCATACAACTGAGTATTATTACGTGTACCTATTGTCACAACAAAAGTGTTGCTTCTTATCGTGAACTAGGAAAAAGTAAAAAACAACACATCATTTCTACAGGTTGTTTTCTTGTATTCCCGCTGGTCTGTCGATGCTATACTGTAGGTCGCCTACCGTCGACCTACAGGACAGTAACGGAGAGGAGCCATGTTGGAACTAGGCAATGGTACTGTGCCGCCTCGTCTTTCTGCTTCCTCCCTGCATGGCGACAAAACCATTAGTCCATCGGGGTGCGATCTCGCTTCTTTCCCTCCTTCTTTTGCTTCTTTGAGTCTGCAAGAAAATGGTAAATGCATTTAAGTATAGAGCCCTTTATCCACATGTGCATGACATTCAATTTCACACACCAACAGCGGAGGCAAACCCGCAAGACTCCGACCAGTTCGTCGGGAAGCAGTTAGGGGTTCTGTGTCTTACTCAAGGACACGTCGACACGAAGCAATAAGGGGGGGAGCCGCGGGGATCACAACCAGGGAGAGAAGTACTACCGTAGTAGACGACCCGCAGCACTCAAACAAAATCCTTAAAGGTGCAAGGCTCGAAAATATAAGTTGAAATGAAGAAAAATGAAGAAAATGCCAGCACTCATTATATGTCCTTTTACAGTACATGACTTGGTACCATAAACAGAGACTTCTTATTGATACTGTGTAAGATGACAATGGTTGACACCTGTGTTCAATTACTCTTGATTGTATCTCATACTCATGCATAAATACCACACTTCCTGTCATCTTGTCACAAACGCTGAGGAAGGCCAGACAGGCCGAAACGCGTACGTTTTCAGTCTCAGAGGTAAATAAAGTCATGTAAAAAGACATAATGAGTGCTTTACCGGTATATACTTGAAACTTGAAAACGACTGTGGCAGCAAGAAATAATGCTTTACAACAAAACCTCATCCCAGTAGTGTATAACAAGCTTTGTTCCCCCTCCTCGCCTTATGCTTATGAGCTTATGATAATTGAACATGTGTTTTCTGCACCCCTAGAGTGCAGGTTACAGAGCTTTTGGAAGGCAATCACCAAACCGCAGTCACCGCCCCGCCACCACGGTGCTTTTGATGAGTGGAGCCTGCAGCTACTGGCCAGAGGGGGTTGATTTGATGGCTCAGTGTGAACAGTACAGTCGCTAGGAGGAAAAAAACATGCTTTATCATCTTTCTACAAGAGTGGATATGGTGCCTCCGCTCTGCCATCATGGCAGAAGCCACAGTCGCTGTTTTTCTGCTCTGTGGCTTCGCCACTCAATTGAACAGGAAGGGAGGGCGGCCAGCACACAGCTGGCCGCCATCCATCAGTTTTGGTGGTCATACGGACCCTCAGATTATGTGGGTCCATTTGTCCGTACGTGTGTGTGTGTGTGTGTGTGTGTGTGTGTGTGTGTGTGTGTGTGTACGTGTACGTGTGTGTGTCGTGTGACTGCCTTTGTCCCCCTCTCTGCCTTGGCCTGTCCGAGTCGTGTGCAGTGGTGGAAGAAGTACTCACGTAAGTACTCAAGTACGCACGTTTTACTTAAGTAAAAGTATCAACACTGCAATGTAGAAATACTCTGTTACAAGTAAAAGGCCAGATTTCAAAATGCACTTGAATAAAAGTACACAAGTAGTAAGGAAGTAGTAAGGAAGTGAGACAAATGTTAGCCATGAAATGTTAGCCAAGGACTAAAATATCTAAAAGACACACATTATGCACATAAAACCACCCAGGAAAGTGTTTCTAGTGTCCTATAAACATGATTAAAATGAGATTGCAAAAGGGGTGAAGTGGCCCTTTAAAATGAGATCTGGCTGCAAACGGGGTGAAGTGGCCCTTCAAGTAAATTACTTTCCACCACTGTGGCCGTGTCTCTGTGTATGCATGCATGCTTCAAATGTACTCCATCACACTGTTCCTCAATAATGTGCTTGTCTTGTTCCGTCTGTGAGCATACACGGCTACTTTCCAATAAACCGTTGCTGTCGGGAGGAAACCTCATAACTACCATTTTTGAGGTTTTTGAATTTATTCCATAAATCGGTGCCATTGAGCCCCTTTACGTCCACCACCTCTCTCCTTCTCATATTAGCGACTTTAAGCAACGACGGATACGGCAGTCGGCTACGGCAACCGGAAATGGATCAGTGCATCGATACAGAAACCTGCTCTCCGTCGCAGCCCTTTCTACTACGGCAGAACCAACACTTACACGTAGTGTCTACAACGCCATGTCATCATAACCCTGTTCATTGAAATTATAGCTGTCATACATTTAACACAGATTGCTCCATCACCTCTCTTATGCCGTGTGATGTGTTGGCATGCTCTAAATGAAGAAATAACACTCATACCATATGTCATATTAACCATGTTTATTAAAACGGTTTTAGAATGACACAGATTGCTCCAGCACCTTCCTCTTTCCGTCATGTCCAGCGATGTTTGACACATGCTGCATATGCGCGTCACTATGGCAACCAATGTCGCCGGAGGCTGTTTGCTTAACGATTTTGACAGCTACGGCGTGGGCGTCAAAGCCGCCGTACTTCCGCGTAGCGGAGCTATCCTGAAAACAGTCGTTGCTTAAAGTCCCTACAATCTAAAGTCACAACACCAACTTTGATGAGGCAGTATTGCATCGTTTAAAAAACATAAGGTTTTATTAATTTCCTTAAAACGTATATTTTTTCATTTCCTGAAAAATGAACATTTTGGAGTTATGAGGTTTCCTCCCGGACAGCAGAGATATGCTGCCCTGTCTCTCTTATTTAGGCGCTTGATGGAGACGAAGGGAGGGAGGGAGCTAAAGCAGATAGATGGGGGTAATTCATCTCAAAACGTCTTCAGTTAGCTCAGAGCATTCTGCTCTGGCAGGCGTGTTCGGTGGGCATCTGTACTGAAAGAGGCGCGAGTGGGCTGGCTAATCAACCAGTGTTGTTGATTTTGTCGACTAAAACCAAGACGAAAAATGGTCGTCGACTAAACCTTTTTCACTGACAAAAACTAAATAGAGACGAAACGAAAACTAAGCTATGATGACTAAACTAAGGCTAAATAGATCAACAATTTCGTCAAGAAATAAAAACTAGACTAAAATGTTAGGAAGGGAAGGGACTAGTGGACAAGACATCCAGTATAAGTCATTTTACTAAATACATTTTAGTTGACTAAATCGACCGTAGATTGAAAGTCGACTTAAAATCTCATGACATTTAGTCGACTAAAACTAGACTAACACTAAAACATTCCGGGTGACTAAAAGGTGACTAAAACTAAATGAAAACTATTCAAAAGACTACGGCTAAAACTAAAATCAAATACAATACTGTAATCAATCAGTGTGTCTAGCCACGTCTGCACCTGAATAATGCACATCATTAAGGTTGATTGTGTTGTTTAGAGTCTCGCAAACTTCAGTCCAAATAGTCTGCACCTAAAACGAGTCAAAGAAAGAAGTAAATAGAACATGGACGTGCATCAAGTGTCACTGTTATCTAGAGCTGGAAAAATGCAATATCAATGAGGTGAGATTGCTTTGGTGACCCATATGCACATTAACGAAGCAATTACAGCAACAGACATATACAGACAATTAGACACTGATTGTATATTGTGAGTGTCTGGCAGAAACCTGATATTTCCATATTGCAAAGTTTTTTAACAAGAGTGTAGAAGAAAATGCTGCTGAAACTGTGAGCTATCTTTGGAACATATTGGAACATATAAGTGGTAAATGGTAAATGGTGCATTTATTATATATAGCGCCATCCGGTAACTCTACCCCTGTCCCTGTGTGAAAGTATTAAACAGAGCTCGCGACTAAATAATAACTACATTGGATCACATGCCATTTCTCCATTCCCTGAAAAGTAACAGTGATGATTTAGACGTGCAAGGTTTCCACCCGCCACCATTAATATAAATATGGTAAACCAGGCAGGCGATGGAAAGCTACAAGTTAAGCTTGGTCAATTCAAGTTTAAACATTCAAAAACGATGTTATCTGAAAGTTGGACACGTCCTCTCGTCACCCCAGTTGCAAACATCCATGAGCGAGTTATCAAGATTTTGACATGCGAGCGAGAAAGACCGCCATGCATGCATGCAAAACGCGGGAAAATGCCGTTCAGTTTGCTTGCTTTCATTTGTTGGAATGTTTATATGTATTTATTTAATTATCCCGCCTGATGTTTTTCGTCAGCATATTATTTCTTCTCCCTTCCCTTGGGGAGAGAGATTGGAAGAGAGCCTGTTCTCTGTGTTAGCGCACCGTCCATGCTACAGCGCGTTCCGCTGCATTGGCACATTGCATTGCTCCTCTCCCTCTCCCCCTCCACTTTGCCCCGCTGTCTCCGACAGGCTCGTAATCAGACCAACACAGCTTTTCTCTCAGCCCAGATGTCGAGAAGCTGCCCCTGTGCAATAATAGCGTGCCTGACTCTGAATGCTCTCCCTTTTGCATTCAGAGAGCGGAATAGCGCAGTAAGCCGACGCCTTTCCTTGGGGGACAAGAAGCTAGCACTGTAACCGCGCGCGAAACCAATTCAGAGATGCTAGATTTATTCCCCACAAAGCCTTTTGTTTCCGCCTCGCAAAAAACATGGGAGTTGCGTCCCAACAACACGCTGCTGGGTCAAGAAAGATCATTCATTCATGCAGCCAAGGGACGGACGGACGGACGGACGGACGGAGCTTGCTTCTACAGGTATTCATAATGTTTCATTTCTGTCACTCTTTATTCTCTCGCCTCGTCTCTCTTTCAGTCTGCCGGGCCCTTGTTTCATCAGGGTTTTAGTTAGACAGCAAAGGCATGGCGCTCTGCTCTGAACCCGGGCCCCCGATCTCGCTCCCTGCAGGCTCCTCTTATAAGCATTGTCTCCTGTAGAATCTGCAGGTGTGTGTGTGTGTGTGTATGTGTGTGTGTGTGTATGTGGGGTGGTGCTATCTCCAAGACCCCAGGTGGCTGTTTAGAATTCATGCATTTGGAACATTTTCCTTTCACGTGGCCCTAGGCTTTTCATGTATGCACATCACACACCAGTTACTTAAGTTACTTTCCACCACTGCTTTTCATGTATGCACACGTGTGTGCACACTACGCGCGCGCACACACACACACTCACACTCACACACACACAAGGGACACAATTCCCATCGCAACACCCCCATCTTACCCCTTACCGACCTAAGCCCCCCAGCCCACCTTACCACAGGAGCCCATCAACCTCTATTTCTTTCCCGCATTAACCCCTCTCGTCCTGTTCCCAAAGCTTATCTCCTAGCTGACAGACGTGGGGAAATAACACCTTTCTGTGCTATAGCCGCTCTCTCTCTTTCCTGCACCGTCTCCCTTAATCATCATGGACACTGTCACGCTCTCCCCGTTTCCACTGGTGGAGAGTAACTAAGTGCACATACTCAAGTACTGTACTTAACCCATTTTGGGCGAGAACCCCTTTTGGTGTTAGCATTATGCTACAGTATGCTTTAGCTATTGAAAAATAGCAGATCTACAAGCTCAAAGCGCGCCACCGAGTGGCGCGCTACGAGCTTGTAGGTCTGCTATTTTTGAAAAGTCCGAAGAACGACTGACACAGAAGCATAGCTTTTTCAGAAAACTGTCAGGAAGAAGACATTTTTAGAAACTGATCTCAGGTCAGAATGGGTTAAGTACAGTTTTGAGGTACTTTACTTGAGTATTTCCACTTTTACTTCTACTCCACTACATCTCAGAGGCAAATATTGTACTTTTACTTCACTGCATTTATTTGAAAACTTTAGCTACTAGTTACTTTGTAGATTTGTATTACTATTACAAAACATGCATTACTGCAGCCCTACGTATATATTCATTTCGGCCATTTGAAAATAGCTGATCTACTTATTCTACTAATCGGGCAGATAACACGATTTTTTAAATATATTTAGATTAGATTAGAATAGAAAGCCTGCATTTTCTATTGGTTGGATTCCCCATCGATGATGTGGACGGTGTGGTGGTTTTTGAACTGCCCACAGCCCTCCCATGAGACACAGACAGAGTAGAAAAAAATGGTGGGATTTTATCATGAACATTAGTGAGGACCAATTATATTAAGGTAGGTTGAAAAGTGGTCCATTAATGGAAATGGAGGATGTGTGTGTGTCCCAATGGCTTAAAAGGAATCACCTAACTCTTAATAAAAAAAATGACTTTTCAAAAAGGAGAGAAAATAATGAGCTAACATTAAAAATAGACACATAAAAAAGTTGAGCAAAAACGAACCGTTTCAGTTTTAACCGACATACGACCTTCACCGAGTAGCAGCTGTTAACTTCAGAGTAATAAAAAAGGTAGCTTAATGCTCCTACTTAAGAAACACCCGGTCACCATGCATGCATTAACGATGGGCTGTCCAGTTCAATATCCAAGAGGGAAGACTCAAGGGGAAGGCTCTCGTTTCGAAGGAGTCTGGCATCCGTCTGGATCGGAATTTAATTTGAATAGCACGTCGTATTTGAGCACTGAGCTCACTGCTCACTTGGGTTGCAGATAAATAGCAGACAAAACAATACCACACTGAGGAGCCATTCGTTCTTTAATATCTACAACCTGTCTATTCTAGATCTTACCTCAGGTGTTTTCATGACCTATCGGAGAAAAGCCAGAAAAACAACAATGCACTGAATTCTGGGTGTTAGTCATGACTGAGGGAGTTTGACTTGCATTTACTGCTGAATAGTGAGTTAACCTCTTTACCACAGTATTCCACGGCTGCCCTTCCCATCTCCCGAGGAGCCATGTAGGATTATTTCCACTGCTAGCCGATAGGGGATACAATATGAAGGCAAGACAGGGTTGGCAAATACGTTTAACTCAAATATTTGCTTCTGGGGGGGGGGGGGGGGGTCTCTGGAACTACTAGATTTTCAGATGGGTGTCGCAAACCAAGTCCATATCATTTTCGGGGCTCCTTGACATGAAAATGTTTGGGAACCACTGACAACCACTGACAACCACTGACATAGAAACATGGGATTTTCAGAAAACTGTCAGTATTTAGAAGACATTTGTAGAATCGTCCTCAAGTCTAAATGTGTTAAATAATTTAAACGATACATTATATATATATATATATATATATATATATATATATATATATATTCAACAATGCATTCTACTCTTTCCTGTACAACAGTCCTAAGTTACTGTAAAGTAGGCCTTCATACCGTATAGGAGTCAATGTCACGGGACAATCCAAGGACAATATACAAGGGTATAGCAAAGATTAACTGAGAATAATGACTTGATGTATTGTTGCTGTCATGCAATTTATAACGTCGGGGACACCCAATGGCTCATTTAATTTCATAATGTCTGTGTCATATTTAATCCAACTGGGCAAATTAAGTTCCCTCTCTCATGTGCCTAGTAGTTCAGATTTCCATAATGTTCACGGCCCTAGTAAATTTAAAAAGGCTTTCACAGCCTGCTGTCTCTTTATCTCAGCAAATGCAGCGATATGTATTAATGTCTTCAAAATCTAGTCTAGCATTTCAAGTATAGAAGCTCACAAACATGCCCTGCATTAATTACAGCAATATGTATTAACATATAATGTCTTCAAAATCTAGTCTAGCATTTCAAGTATAGAAGCTCACAAACATGCCCTGCATTAAATACAGCTATTAAAATATAATGTCTTCTAAATCTAGTCTAGCATTTCAAGTATAGAAGCTCACAAACTTAGATTATTGGAGATTTCATATCCCCAAGAGCTACACTTAATTAAGCCAACTAAGTTAACCTTCCCTGTAACTGTGTTGCTGCAATAAACACTATAGACCACCACATCTTACATGACCTTGTTGGGTGTAGGCCCAGGGTGTGTTTCAATGTTATGAAGACGATTGACGTCACTGCCACTAGAGGGCGCTGTTATCCCTGGTTAGTTATTTTAATTTATTTTTTGTGTTGAAATCCCCATAGACCTTAGATCGCCTCCAATAAGTACTATGTTCTAGTGGCTCTGCATCGTTTATGACAATGGTCCGGGGACCACCAGTGGGCCTTGAGGGGATTCCAGGTGGTCCCCAGCTAAATGATGGAGAGTTGGTAACCAATATAGATAAATATCTATAAGGGGGGTGAGAGCGTAACATTTTACGCTCTCAAGAGTGAAATTATAGGCCTACTTAATTTACAAGAAGTCTACACATTTAGAGAGAATGTAGAAGAATTTTTATTTTGATCAACGTTTGCCTGTTCCTGTTTCCTTATGGTACCAACCAACATCAATACAGCATGGAATTGTGGACAAAATCTTATCCAAACATTCTTAAGTTTTGGGTCTGTGATGCTAAATCTCATTACATGGTGGCCAGTGGCTCAATTTGCTCAAATGCTGAATAAATAATGGACCTTGATACCTCTGAAATCAACTAAATCTAATAAAATACGTCACACTCCGTCAAGTGATGGATGGGTGTGACGTATGCCGTGTGCAGGCCAGAAATGCAGTCTTTTCTACATTTCCGATTAGATTTTGATTTTGATCATTATTACAAAACATAATTACATTAACCACTTCAGTCCTATATACATAGATCTACAAGCTCACTGTCGGCTATTTTCAAAAAAATTGTAGACATTTGAAAACTCGAAATGGAACCTTCCCCATAATGAGCAATGGTCTACTTTTGGTACTGGTTGGAATAACGTGTTCCTTCCACGCGCTACGTCCAACCAGGGAAACTCCCCCCCCTGTCAGGTGTAAAGGAGCGTGAAGGAAGCATGAGTTCAAGTCTGTTGCTCTCCCCAGGTTGATGGAGGGTGTGTAGAGCCCAGGATCACATTAGATAATTGACACAGGGGTGAAAATGGGTTACAAAATGGTGGGATAAAAAATATTAAAAAAAAGGAAAAAAAAGAATCCGCAGCCTGCAGCTACAGAGACTACTCCAAAACTGCCCCCGAGTAGAGCGCGCCTCCTCCTAACGTTTTTTTATTCCGATTATAGAGCGTCGGGGGTGTATTGGAGCTTGGTATTTCCTTTCCAAGGAAGCCTATACGTTGGAGCCTACCTTGGAGCTTGGTCTTGAGGACCTTCCCAGGGTTTGGGTTTATAAGCCTACCTTGGAGCTTGGTCTTGAGGACCTTCCCAGGGTTTGGGTTTATAAGCCTACCTTGGAGCTTGGTCTTGGGGACCTTCCCGCAGGGTTTGGTGGCGGTGACGGTGGTGGCACAGGTGGCGTCCATCAGCGCTCGTTTCAGAACGCCCGTGCGGTTCTTCTTGCCCGTCGCCAGGTCACACTCTCCCCACGCCTGGAAGTCATACTTGCATTCGCCTGCAACGCACAGAATATCACAATGACACAATCACCATCTGATCGGAAAATCAGTGCAATTCAATTCCATTCAAACAAAGGGGCTTCATTGGCTTGAGAAAACATACGTTTGGCCGTGGTGTAGTAGTATACATTAGCTAAGTAACTTTACTCGATTGCTGTGCAATCTTGAGGTATTTGTACTTTACTTGAGTAATTCCAATTTCTAGTACTTTTAAGGTGGTAAAAATCAGAAAAAGGGATTCTACTCCACTACATCTCAGAGGCAAATATTGTAGTTTTACTAAATTAACTCAAATACATTATTTTGAAAACTTAAGTTACTAGTTGTTACTTTGTAACATACATTAACCACTTCAGCTCCATTTCGTCCAATTGAAAATAGCCGATCTACAAGATCACAATGCGTCGCGAATCTCGCGATGCGAGGCAATTTGAGGCTGTAGATCGGCTATTTTCAAAAGATGTTCATACATTTGAAAACTTGAAATGGGACATTCTACATGACCAGTCCGACTACTTTTATAACTTAAAGTACATTGTTATACACCAATGGCGGAGGAAACCATGCAAGGCACCAACCTGCACATCGGGAGCAATTAGGGGTTCAGAGTCTTGCTCAAGGACACTTCGACACTAACTCTGGGGGAGCCCACAGGGATCGAACTGGGAACCTTGTGGTTCTCCATGGCCATACTGTCGCCCCAATATAATAAAAACAGTTGAAAATGGGGAAAGTATATAGTTGGAGGGGGTACAGCAATATGTAAACAGCTATGTCACATTGCGTCGTTATATACAGTACATACATTTTAGACAGCAATCTTTTGCAGTCACTTTGGGATAAATATAATCATTTTTCTCACTTTGGGTGTGTGTAATCTGTGGGAAGTATGTATGCGTCTCTGATGTCTTGATATGAGTGGGCAAGTGGTTCGAAGGTGTAGCTCTGATCCTGTGATTAGTCAGCTCAGTTTGGGAGTCATCCAATTCCAATTGGCCGCTTGAAGACAAAGTTTTAATTTGCTCGGCTTTCATCTATACCTCTTATCTGTGGAAACTGCCCAAGATCGGCCAAAGCAGGTATAATTAATGTTTCGCTGCACAAAACCCCGGCTTTTCAGATTAGTTTTTCTTCCCATTGACCAAAACATTAGTGAGCAAGGTGCTCATGCCGTCGCTTCGTGCCTCAAACCATGTACTGAATAAAATCCTCAGAAGAGGTTCATTTTGGATGGAACCGAGGATCCCAGTGGTTTCATTCGTACACTCGGAGTTGAATTAACACAGTTATGCAGATTAGATAAATCAAAGCACGTTTACGGCCGTCTGTCCCGGACATCTTATTTTCTCTGTGGAAATAAATAGTTTCAGCAGTGCAGCAAAATTTGGTTTTTCATCTGCAACCTATACTGCATTTCATATACAGGCATACATTATTTAACATGTTGTTGCCTCATGTGAACTCATCCCCAAGCAGATGCAGGGCAGCAAAGGACAGCAGAGGCTGGAGTAGACTATAGAACAGTGTTGATTTTGACAGCACATTTCATAGTCAGTCTTTTAACTGAAATGTAATTTACTTTTAGTTATATAGAGTGCCGAAGTCCTGACGTCTAGTTTTTTTTTTCAAGGTAGCCGATGAACATTTTTCGTCATAGTTTTTAGTTGACAAAATCAACACTGCTGAAAACAACAACATATACAGCATTATATGCTTGAGCGTGCGTGCTCGCACGTACACGACGTGTGTCGCCTGCGTGCGCGGATGACCCGACTCCACATCTCCATATCTGCGGATGTGCGTCTCCCCTATCTCCCTCCATTATTTTTGCTGCCGCTCAAGCTGCCAGCTCCCTCATGGCTATGACACTCGTTGCTCATGTGTCGGCTTCGCCTCCCTGCATGAAAGCCATCTGCCCCTGTCACCTGCCTCTGAGATCCCAGGGTATACTCATCATCAGAGGGGGGTGGGAGGGAGGTGAGGGGAGAAGAGATGGTGAGAGGAGAGAGTGGAGTGGAGAGCGGGTGTGACAGGACCGTTGTCAGGAATCCACCAGGGAGCATCCTAAAAAGATTCAGCTCTGGAACCGTGTGCCTATAATTTGTCTCTTGAGAGCGCAACCGTGTTGCCTCAAAAACCACCTCTAACTTTATAGGGCGGATTCAGACTGGGTCTGATTGATTCGGACCGTTCCCGTTACTCAGACACTAGCAGGATTATTATTTTCTATCAACCATCAAAAGGCATAACCATGGTACTGTGTCAATAATGTGGTATAAACTCAGCACAAAAGGTTCAGAAACGTAACTTTGGTCAATTATTTCTCACTTTAATAATACCAATTGGTATTGTATCATTTTAATCGTTGATTAGGCACCTTTACAACGAGGTACAGCTTGTAAGGACCAGGCGTTCGTGGAATGAGCAACACTGCTAAATGTGTGGGTTGCACCCCCAAAATAATTGCCGAAATGGCAAATGGTTGGTATTCAACCCTTGATTTGAGTTTCTTAGTTCAAGGTACGTAAGGTTGTCTCTGGCAAGTGATTTGGGTCTACATCACCCCTACATGGATGTACAGGTGTGCACCAGCAGATATACTCGTCCACAGAGACGGTCCAAAGATCTCCCTGTATACTCTCTCCTGCAACCAGCGATGCATTATGAAAGAAACATTTGTTATTGAAGAGTCCCATTTCTAAAAGTGTGACTTTTAGAAAGAAGAAGTCACACCTGTGTGAACTGAGTGGTGCAACTCCCCTCTCCCCCTGCATGTCTCTCTCTCTCTCTCTCTCTCTCTCTCTCTCTCTCTCTCTCTCTCTGTAATTAGCACTAGGCAACAGTGCAACACTATCTCTCTCTCTCTCTCTCTGTTTCTGGCACAACAGCGCCACCTTTTCCCCTACTGGTACTCAGTCACATAGCCACACACATAGCCACATGGGTCACATAGTCACATAGGTTAACACGGACATTGCTGTTTCTTGGAGTGATTGCACCACTCAAAAATGTGAACAGAAAACGTTTTTCAATACAAGGAATTGTACATGTTTAAGTAACAAAAGAGACAATGTGTCAAAAAAGGTCATACCCCATCTGGGACGTGCAGAGAGTGTTAGAGAGGCAGAGGCTGAGATCCTGAAAGAGTGCACTTTTGGACAAAAATAGCAGATCTAAGCTCACTTAACTCACTCAAACTAGAATGAAAACTTTAAATAGAATAAATAAACGATTAAAAAGAATCACAGTGCTGCCACTAGGAGATTATTGTCATCTTGTTCTCCGTGCTCCGATCACTCACTAGCCTTATTTACAGGAAAACTCCACCACATCCAGGGTCTGCTAAACAGTGCTAATCACTAATCAGAGGCAATATGCAGCTACGGTATAGCTTTCCAACCCGATGACAATAATTGTTTTGGGATTGCTTGTGCTTATGAAAAGGCATGCGGGGCTCCGTGGGGTGTTTGTTCATAATAGCTTCTGATTACATACGGTACATGTTTTTCATTTCAAAATAATTATCTTTTACTTTGGATTCATTACATTTTCTGGGGGAAAAGGTGACAGCATACTGCAGACATTATAGAATGCAGGTATCACAAATGCATTATTTACACATTTATTTATTATATGTTTATTATTTATTACACTTAAAAACAAGTGTAATTCCTTGTACAGTATGTGTACACATACGGTACCTGGAAATAAAAAGAGGTTGGATTCTGCTCCAGTGCAGGGTCCATATATGGAGCTGGCCGGTTCTGACATCATTCTGACGTCTGCATATAGACTCCATATTTGGGCATGCCTGACAAATAACTCCATATATGGGCATAAAAAGGGACACAGACATAATATCTGCATGCGTTTCAACTTGCATCGTTCCAAGTAAGCCAGCGCCAGTGTCTTGCACTATTCCATGTTGTATTATTGTATTGTGTTATGTTGTGTTTTGTAATGTACAGTATGTTTAGCCTGCTGACAGCCTATTATAGTGCACAGGGAATTTCTCCTTGGGGACAATAAATTCATCATCATCATCATACTGATGAAATTCGAGATTCAAACATCGTCGGCCCATTTGTTTGACAACCAAGGTAAGAACCTAATTCATACTCCATCCAATGGCCGTGCTCCAGGGCTGGACTGGGTCAAAAAATTCTGCCCTGGCATTCTGCCCAGACCGGCCCACTACAGCCGGCAAGCAGATAGCAGATACTCTACACAAACAAACAAGCCCAAATAGAAGCACTGTTATACTACTGCCCCTGTACGTCAAGTGGCCAGTCCCAGGCTAGCCTCGGAAACCCAGACGTTTTTATTTCCAGGGAGAAAAAAAAGTCTGGGTCCAAGTCCACTTCAATTCGGTATAGAGTAGCGCAAACATCGCTCACTCTCTGCTGATTTCTGATCGTCTGCACATTCGTAAAATTGACATACACACGCTCCTCTCTCTCTCTGTCGCTCTAAGTAATTAGTCTCATGTCGCGCAGCTGCGCATAGTTTCTCCCGGCGGATCCTGCCGGGAGCTGCCTATGCCATAAAAAGCATAGGTGAGTTCCAGGCTAGTCCCAGACCCGCCGTGCTCATTGGTGTTCCGTTTGAAAACCAGCCACTCCTCCTCACCTCCAAACTTCTTCTTCCAGTTGCACGGTATCTTGCAGCGCTGGGTCTTGATGGTCTGCTTGCAGTCGGTTCCCGTGCGCGTGCCCTCTCTGGTGCCCAGGCCGCAGTCCCCCTCGTTGGCCACGCACACGCTCCACTGCCACTCTCCGCAGTCCGACTTACGCTCCTTCTTACCTGCCCCGGGATCACACGGATTAGAAATGCTGATGAATTATTGTTCCCCCGGTGCCTTATTAATTAGCATGGATACAACTGGGGTCGTCAAGGCAGGGAAAAGGTCAAACTATTCAATTATACACAAATCTGGAGACGCATCTGAAATTCAAACTTTAAACTGTTTAATGTGTATGCGAGAAGTCCGCAAATTTGCATCAAATTACCATGCGTCTGCACGAGTCATAGATTTCAATAGGATGCAGTGAGTTTACCAAGTTGCCAATGTGAACTAAACTTCAACTTAAAGGGACATTTCACCGCTGGAAGAAACTGCAGTCACTCAATGTTAATAGTATTTGTAGTAGTAATTTACTGCAAAATGGGTACTTTTACTAGAGTAAATTACGTGCCCAGAAGTAGCCGCCAGCCGTCCGGGCCATAACAGTGTATTTCTACATTGCATTCTTTTAAATATTTGAGTACTTTTGTCCACCTCTGGACACCAGTGAAACGGTGCAGGGGTTCCTACCTTGTTTCTCGCCCTTACCCACTTCGGCTGCAGTCACCGCCAGCACCAAGAGAGCCATGACGGCCATTCGTGTCCACTGCTGGTGTCCGTGCATTCTGAAGGAGAGAGAGAGAGAGAGAGACAACATCTTTAGCATAGGTTCATGCATTCTGAAGTGAGAGCGAGAGAGAGAGAGAGAGAGAGAGAGAGAGAGAGAGAGAGAGAGAGAGAGAGAGACAACACCTTTAGCATAAGTTCATGTATTCTGAAGTGAGAGAGAGAGAGACAACACCTTTAGCATAGCATAGGTTCATGCATTCTGAAGTGAGAGAGAGAGAGAGAGAGAGCGATAGAACATCTTTAGCATAGGTTAATGCATTCTGAAGGAGAGAGAGAGACAGAGACAGAGACAACACCTTTAGCATAGGTTCATGCATTCTGAAGAGAGAGAGAGAGAGAGAGAGAGAGAGAGAGAGAGAGAGAGAGAGAGAGATAGAGAGAGAGATAGAGGGAGAGGCAAACAAATGGCAATGTTTAAAACATAGAATGGAGCAGGCTTTCCACGGGTACTGCAGAAAGGTGCTCTCTGTTCAGATCAGAACATGCTTATTGGTAGTGATTAAAA